>NW_028258317.1:50732651-51035681 GCF_053883595.1 Heterocephalus glaber
TTCGATCCCCGGTACCAAAAAAAAAAAAAAGGCATGCAGAACAGTTTACAGCTCTTTGTCCTCCAAAGACTGTATTAAGCTATGCATTAAGAACAGTTAAAGTAGCCACTGAACATGCAGGTCTGAGTTCACTTTTAGGTCTGGCACACAATTTCCCCTTGTCACTGCTGGGTAATTTTCAGCTTATCCTCAGAATGTATTGATTGAGGTTTTCTGTTTCCCTTGCCAGGTCAATTTGATTTTTAATTTTGGATCAGAGAATGAGACCCTACAGAGTTGGGGAGTAAAACCAAGGGATAAGGCCAATCATTTCTCTAATGTTAAGAAAAACTTTCCTGTTTGGTGGCAATGACAAGTCTTTGAGAAAGAGTTGAAATGACCTTAGAAAAATTGTTCTTTCAGTTCTTAGATATGTGAAGTGGGAGTAATAACACGCTCCCTTCTGCCAGCTTCGCAGGTTTACTGTAAAGGTGAAATGAAATCATGCATGTACCTGTTTGAGAATGTCTACACAAGTGCCTATTGACTCTAGATACCATTATTGTAAACAGTAATTTAAGAAAGAAAAATGGCAAAGCAATTAGAGGAGGCAAATATAACACTTAAAGTAGGGTTTTCAGCCTTGGCACTACTGACAATTGAGGCCAGCTAATTCTTAGTAGGGGGAAAACTCCCTATGCATTGTAGACTGTTAAGCAATATCCATGGCTCCCCCCTTTCAGATGCCAGCTGCACTCACCCTCCCACCCCCAGTGGTAACAAGCAGAACGCCTCTGGACATTGTCCAATGGGAGTAGAGGCAAAATTGCCCCTGGGTGAGACCACTGCTCCAAGGGAAAAGCTGGACTTGGCCTTACTTGAAAGCTGACACTGCCCACGGGCAGGTAGCTGTGGTCCTCCAGCATGCTCAGGTACTCGGCCACCAGGGCAGCAGCGTGCACCAGGCACATGGCGGCCTCTGTGTAGCACTTTTTCTTGGTGTGTTTCTCTGCCATGTTCTGGAGCCAGGTCAGCCGCAGATCAGGAGATGTCTGGTAACTCTTGGCAATTCTGAAGACAGATTAACAAATAGTATTAAGGACAACCAGTTAAAGGCACTGTTCTACTGCATGTGGCTACTTCCCCCCTACCCTAAGATTTTTGCCTTAGTCTTCAGAAAATGAGAGAAAAAGCAAATATTTTTATCCAACTGTTTCTATTCCATCCCTGTGGTGTGCTGGACTGAAGAAAGAGCCCTATGAGGAAATAAAAGACTTGGTAAAATGATGTTCTTTATCATGGATTTCGAGCAATTTTCTTACTTTCCTTTCTCTCAGAATATCAGAAGACAAAAGCACTACCCTAATTACAAAGTTGTATTAAGAAAATTCTGCTTCTATAAGAAGTTCTTCCCAAACAAGGACTGGAAAGAAAAAGTTTAAACTACAGAGTGAAATATGCTTTCTAACATAAAACTGTATATATATATACATATATATATATATATACATGTATATATATATACATATATATATATATATATGTATGTCTCAATATAAGTGAGACAAAACTGTATAGGAAATAATTCATGCAACAGTTGATAATTCCTTTCTCTCATTCTATTTTAAATGGAATATAGTGTTATAAAATAGGTGCCTCACTTTAAATTCACTGAAAATTCATATATGAGTTAACCGATCCTGAATGTTTAATTTCCAACCTTTTTCACATACATGTTGGATGTCATCAAAACAGTTCTACCTCCCATGCCCTACCGAGGTCCTGAGTCACGCGGAAGACACTGAATCACCCCACTGCAGACAGGCAGCCACCTGATTCCACACTACAAAGACGCAGAGGATACCAGACCACCAGACCAAGGTACTGAGTTCCACTGTTCCCGGCCCAGAGGTAGGGGCTCCTGAGGCGTCGTCCCACTGCTCCTGGTCCAGAGGAAGGGGCTTCCAGGTCACCATCCCTCCTGCTTTTCCCAGCCCAGAGGAAAGGGCTTTTGGGCCACCTTCTGTCCCGCTGCTCCTGGTCCAGAGGAAGGGGTTTCCCAGCCACCATCCCTCCGGCTGCTCCCAGCCCACAGGAAAGGGCTTTTGGGTCACCATCCCTACTGCTGCTCGCAGCCCCTGTCCCACCTCACCCAGCTCAGAGGAGGTAATTCGTGCAGGTGCTAACAGCCCCCCACCCCAGTCGAAATGAGAAAACAGGTAAATAAGTCTCAAAACCAGACTTCCAGATCACCTACAGCAACCCCAAAGGAAAATGAGAATGGAACACTCTGATACTCAACCACCTGGACCCACTGAACTGGCAACAAAAGGGGATCTGGAAAAAATGAAATCAGAAATAATTTCTCAGATAACAGGAGAAATTGTGCCCCTAGTGCAAGACATGATTAATAAATCTAGAGAGGAGCTCAGGAACATGATGGAATCCCAACATAAGAAACAAATGGAATCCATAAAACAGATGCAAATAGATTTCCAGGACATGAAAAACTCCACTGAAAGTCTACACAGCAGAATGAGCCAATGTGAGGACAGAATTTCAGATATAGAAGATAAGATTGCAATTAGTGACCAGGAAAAGAAAAATTGCTTCAAAATTATAAGGGAACATGAGAAATCAATCCAGCAGCTGCTAGATGATGCAAAGAAGAATAACATAAGACTGATTGGGCTCAATGAAGAAACAGGAAAGAGTAGAGATGACATAAAAAACCTCTTCACAGAAATAATGGCAGAAAACTTCCCAAGCAGGGGAAAAGAGCTTGACATACAGATAAGTGAGGCATATAGGACTCCAAATAGCCTTGATCAAAAAAAGTCTACACATAGGCATTTAACTGTTAAGATTCCAGAAACACAACAGAAGAACAAAGTTCTCCAAGCAGTCAGAGAAAAGAAACAAATCCCATACAAAGGAAAGCCCATCACAATCACAGCAGACTTCTCAACACAAACCATCAAGGCAAGAAGAACTTGGAGTGACATATTCCAAGCCCTAAAAGAAAACAGCCTCCAACCCAGATTGATGTACCCTGCAAAACTATCTTTCAAAATGGATGGAGAAATAAGATACTTTCATGACAAAGAGCACCTTAGGAACTTGGTGAATACCAAACCAGCACTCCAAAGAATTTGACACAATAGCCTAGGAACAGACATTGAGGATCACAACCCCAAGAAGCAAAGCAGAATGAACCCATGTGGCATGACAAGAAATTAAATGTAAAGGGGGAGAACCCAACAAAAAGAAAAGTCATGGCAATGACAAGTCAATACGTTTCAGTTATAACCATCAACGTTAATGGTCTCAATTCACCAATCAAAAGAAATAGACTGGCAAAATGGGTCAAGAAGCAAAATCCAACAACATGCTGCATACAAGAAACACACTTAATTCAAAAGGAAACTCATAGATTGAAAGTTAAAGGGTGGAAAACAATACTCCATGTGACAGGAACCTGAAAAAAAGCAGGAGTAGCTATCCTCTTGGCAGATCAAGTAGATTTCAAACCAACACTGATTAAGAGAGACGAAGAAGGACACTACATCCTTGTAAAGGGAAGAATCCAAGAGGAAGAGATGACAATCATAAATATCTATGCACCAAACACTAGTGCACCCAACTATATAAAACAAATACTAATGGACATGAAAAGCCATATATGCACTAATACAATTGTAGTGGGGGACCTCAACACCCCACTGTCACAAATAGATAGATCAACTAGATTAAAAATAAGTAATGAAATACTGGAACTCAATCGAACTCTTGAACAAATGAATTTAACAGATGTTTCCAGAGTCTTCCACCCCACAAAATCAGAATACACATTCTTCTCAGCTGCACATGGGTCATTCTCCAAAATAGACCACATACTCACACATAGAACATGTTTAAGTAAGTGGAAAGGAATTGAAGTTGTCCCCTGTACATTATCAGACCATAGTGCAATGAAGTTGGAGATCCATAGCAAAAGAAACTCAAAAAATTTCATAAACATGTGGAAATTGAACAACACACTTCTGAATAACCAATGGGTCACAGAGGAAATTAAAGAAGAAATCAGACAGTTCCTTCAATTAAATGACAATGACAATACAACATATCAGAATCTATAGGACACAATGAAAGCAGTCTTACAAGGGAAATTCATAGCAGTGAATACACATATTAGGAAAACAGAACGAGCCCAATTAAACAACCTGATGCTGAACCTCAAGATTCTAGAAAAAGAAGAGCAGGACAACCCCAAAGCACATACAAGGGAGGAAATTATAAAGATCAGAGGAGAAATCAATGCAATGGAGACTAAGAGAATGATACAAAAAAATCAATGAAGCCAAGAGTTGGTTCTTCGAAAGAATCAACAAAATTGACAAACCTTTAGCCAACCTTGTCAGCAAAAGGAAAGAAAAGGCCCAAATCCATGCAATTAGGAATGAAAAGGGTGAAATGACAACAGACCCAGCAGAAATCCAGAGGATCATCAGTGCCTACTTCCAGAACCTATACGCCAATAAGATGGACAACACAGAAGAAATGGACAGATTCCTAGATACATATGAATTACCAAAGTTGAACGAAGAAGACCTAAAAATTCTGAACAACCCAATATCAACCACTGAAATTGAAAATGTAATTAAAAACTTATCAACTAAGAAAAGCCCGGGCCCTGATGGCTTCACTGCTGAATTCTACAAGACATTTAGAGAGGAACTGCTGCCACTACTGTTTAAACTCTTCAATGAAATTGAAAGGGAAGCAATACTCCCAAACTCATTCCTGGAAGCAAGTATCACCTTGATCCCCAAAGCAGAGAAAGACCCAACCGAAAATGAGAACTATAGGCCAATCTCACTAATGAACACAGATGCAAAAATCCTTAATAAGATACTGACAAACAGAATGCAGAAGATCATCAAGAAGATCATACACCCTGATCAAGTGGGATTCATTCCAGGGATGCAGGGATGGTTCAATATACGAAAATCAATCAATGTAATACACTATATCAATAGAGCCAAGGACAAAAACCATATGATTATCTCCATAGACGCAGAAAAAGCATTTGAGAAAATCAAACATGCATTTATGATAAAAACCCTACAAAAAATTGGAATAGATGGTCTCTATCTCAAACTAATAGAAGCCATCTATGAAAAACCAACAGCCAATATCATACTAAATGGTCAAAAACTGAAATCCTTCATACTAAAATCAGGAACAAGACAAGGATGTCCACTATCACCACTCTTGTTCAATATAGTTTTGGAAACATTAGCCATGGCAATTAGACAAGAGAAAGAAATAAAAGGAATAAAAATAGGAAATGAAGAAGTCAAATTGTCATTATTTGCAGATGACATGATACTCTATATAGAAGACCCCAAGAACTCCACCAGAAGTCTTCTAGACTTAATAAGCAAATTCAGTCAAGTAGCTGGTTACAAGGTCAACACACAAAAATCAATAGCTTTCCTCTACACGAACGACAGACTCACTGAGAGAGAAATAGGGCAAATAATTCCTTTCACAATAGCATCCAAAAAACTGAAATACCTAGGAATCATCCTAACGAAAGAAATCAAAGACCTCTTCTCTGAAAACTATGGCACTCTGAAAAGAGAGATTGAAGATGATAACAGAAAATGGACAGACATTCCCTGCTCCTGGGTAGGAAGGATTAATATAGTGAAAATGGCCATACTTCCAAAACTGCTATAGAGATTTAATGCAATTCCAATTGAGATCCCAGCAGCATACTTCATAGACCTCGAGAAAACAATCCAAAAATTCATTTGGAGCAAGAAGAGACCCAGAATAGCAAAAGCAATTCTAGGTAACAGAGACATGGCAGGGGATATCACAATCCCCAACCTGCAACTATACTACAAAGCTACTGTGATAAAAAACAGCATGGTACTGGCAAAGAAACAGACCTGAGGACCAGTGGAACAGATTAGAAGATACAGAAACAACGCCAGACACACTCAGCCATCTCATCTTCAGTAAAGGAGCCAAACACTCTCACTGGAGGAAAGATAGCCTCTTTAATAAATGGTGCTGGAAAAATTGGGCTTCAACTTGCCAAAGATTAAAACTAGACCTGTATCTCTCACCATGCACTAAACTAAAATCAAAATGGATTAAAGATCTAAATATTAAAATAGAAACTCTGAACCAGTTGGAACAGAAGTTAGGTAGAACCCTTGAAGACATCAGTGTAGGAAAAGATTTTATGAACAAAACCTCAGTTGCCCGTGAACTAGCACAAACAATCAACAAGTGGGATCTCTTCTTATTAAAAGGCTTCTGCACAGCAAGAGAAACCACCAGCAATGTGAAGAGACAAGCCACAATGTGGGAAAAAATCTTCACCTGCTCTTCCTCAGACAAAGGCCTACTATCTCGAATCTCTAAAGAACTTAAAAAGATCAGACCTCCCAAATTTAAAGACTCAATCCAAAAATGGGCATCTGAAATGAACAGACATTTCTCAGACAAAGAAGTAGAAATAGCAAATAAATACATGAAAAAATGTTCAACATCACTGGTCATTCGAGAGATGCAAATGAAAACAACGCTGAGATTCCACCTCACTCCAGAAAGAATGGCTGCTATCATGAAATTAACCAATAACAAATGCTGGCGGGGCTGTGGGGAAAGAGGAACCCTGTTCCACTGCTGGTGGGAGTGTAGACTGGTGCAACCACTGTGGAAATCAGTATGGAGATACCTCAAAGAACTAGGACTGGAAGTCCCATTGGACCCTGCTCTTCCACTGCTGGGGATCTTCCCCAAAGAATTAAAAGAATCATACCACAGTGATATATGTGCACCCATGTTCATAGCAGCACAGTTTGTAATAGCTAAAACTTGGAAACAGCCCAAATGCCCATCAACTGGAGACTGGATAAAGAAAACGTGGGTTTTTTATAAAATGGAGTACTACTCAGCCATAAAAAATGAGAAATTAGAGACATTTATAGCTAAGTGGATGCACATTGAGGGAATACTCTTAAGTGAAATAAATAGGACACACATGTGTAAATACTGAATAGTTTCTCTGGTGTGAGAAACTGAAAGTGTAAATAAGGACTAAATGTATAATAGGTAATGTGAAATAGGAAGAAAAGGGGCAAAGGGGAAGGAAGCGGGAGGGCTAGGGGAAAGGATAGAAGGGAATGGGATTAATATGAGAAAATGGAAAAATAGGAACAAAATCTTTGTAAATAGGGGGGACTGGAGGGGTTGAAGGGAGGGCTGGGCAAGGGTGAAAAGTAAGAACCAAGAGAGACTATGTAAAGGTGCAAATTTCCAATGATGAATGTCATTATATTGTATACCTAAAATGTACCAATGATTCAAATGAATAATCGATAATGTAAAATAGGAAGAAAAGGTCCAAATGGGTAGGGGTAGTGGGAGGGGCAGGGGAAAGGAAAGAAGGGAAAGGAAAAATGCTGAGAAATGGAAAAAATGGAAATAAAGTCTTTGTAAATAGGGAAGGGTGGAGGGCGTGAAGGGAGGGCTAGGAATGGGGAAAGAATAAGAACCAAGATGCATTATGTAAAGGTACAATTCCCAATGAGAAATGTAATTGTGTTGTATACCTACAATGTACCAATAAAAGAATTTAATACAAAAAAACAAAAACAAAAACAAAAAAAACCCAGTTCTACCTGTGTTACCTATCATAACTATATTAATGAACATGCCACAGAGACAAGTCCTAGGCCATCCAAATGGTGCCCTTTTGATTTTATCAGAAGCATTCACCTGTACATGAGATCCATGAGCATTTCAGGATCTTCCTGAAATTCTCTCATTTTCACTGTGTCATATAAGATGCTATTCAGGTTGCAGAGAAGTTCTTCTACCTGCAAAAAAGTGAAAGGTCTCAATAATCCAGGCTGGGTAGTCCATTGTAAGGCATTAGGATTATACTGAACACGCATGGGAGAATCTATGGAAAGTCTTTGTTCAGAGAGAAGCAGAGCCCAGAATGGAGGAGACTCTAGACTGGATGCCCTGTAGCTTTCACCTTTGTGAGATCAGGGGCTTCTGAGGCCCAGATGTGAGGTGGTCTTGCACTCCACAAACGAGCCCTGAATCCTTATATTACCTGCTATTCCAATACCCTGTATTTAAATTAGCTTGAACTAGTTTCAGTTATTTGAAACCTGGAAACTCGATGCTGAGCATCAGGGATTTTTATACCAAGCAGAGGCAGCTTAGGCCCTCTGCTCGGGTTCCATGTTTCTAAAGCTTCCTGGAGCTTCCTGAGGCTTCAAAGGTTTTAGAACCTCTTGGAGCCACTTAATTAGAAAAGACAGCAGAGGAGCAGCCAGAGGGGCTTGCAGTGCAGGCTAATAGATTGTGAGATATGTGGACCCTGGCAAGTGGCTCAGTTACAGAATGTTCTCCAATTCCTTCTGTCAGTTTCCAGTCCTCTTAAAATTCTCTCCACTAGACTTATTTCACTGGGTGGAGGCACTGAAGACCTCTACTACACTGCTTATACTTTGCTTGGTCTTGCTCGAGAATATCTCTATATGAAAGATGACATTAATTTACAAGAGCATGGTCAAGAGGAGATGAGAGAGGCAGGCTATGATGCAGAGCAGAGGATAGGAAAAGAGTTCTGAGAACGAGAATGCAACCTTACTGCAGAAAGCAGGAGAGACTCTGGGCTAATAGAGCCCTCGGTCTAAGGGAAGAAAGAAAAATTCACTCATTCATTCTCACTTAAGTGGAAAGCTAGCACAGAGGAGGCTATGAACTTGAGTTAAAAGATAAAAAGAGATGCTTATCTTTTTATTTATTTCACAGGCAGTGCAACAGACAAAGAAGAAATTATTGTTCACAAGTTTCCTTAGGACTAATCTTTTTCATGTTTGTTTAAACTTGGTTCTTCCTTCCCATCAAGTGCTCACTAGTCAACCTGGCCCCTTCACTGTCTCTCACACACAATCCACTCTCACTCCTACTCATAATCTCTCCTTTACTCTCCCTGAACCTACCCCAGCCTTTCACAAGCCTTTCTGGGCCACTAGATTGTTTAATTACTCCCACCCTTTCTCTAACCTTACATAGCATTTAGTTCCTGGCCACACACTTGAGTATCAGTTGTCTTGGATTGACTCTGAATTGCTTTGAGACTGAGCTTTCCAAGTAGACTCTTGGAATCTTGGAGTTCGGAAGTTGGGGACAGTGGTGGATTGGTTTTTTAAAATTTTCAAGGTATTGGAAGCATGCGTATATTGGAAAGGCAATAAATGTTTATAAATAGTATATATTATATCTAAATTACATTTGTATAAACATATGTGTGTTTGTGTGTATTTATAATTGGCTGATCCCAATCTCTTGCATGAGGCAAGACGTGTTCATTGGTCTACCTGGACAGGAAAAGGAGTTGACTGCATGGCTGTGTCCTCTTCTGAGTAGGCCAGAATGGTCCTCAAGGATCTTCTCAGGTGCTCCTCATTAAAGTCTGGCGCTTTGCCCACCAAAGATGCCAGAGACATGGTTACCTGCATCTTTACTCTTGCAAAGTTCTGCATCAGAAAAAAGAAAACAACAACAAAAGAACAAATAGAGACACTCAACTAGTAAATAACTGAAGGCAGTAGGGCCAGACACAAACAACTCCCCAATGTTTCTTTTGTTCTAGTCTTAATCATTTCCTTTTCTCTCAGTGAAATGTGAGCTACACTCTAAGACTCACATTATTGTTTAAATAGTTTGGATGTTGCGCTCACATAAATCTGTCAGGCTCCCTTTAAATTTTCATTGAGGACTGGGCTGCTTCCCCACTTCCTGCCTGGAAGATTCTTATAAAATCAGGTCATAGTATGTATCTTTTTGGGTCAAGATTCTCTTCTTGGAACTTTATTTAAACTGCAAAGAGGAATGAGACCTCCAAGGCCAGGACTCCTGAGATTTTGTATTCTAATTAAGCAACCACTATTCATTTCTCCTGTTTTTCTTGGACCACAGGAAAACAAGGCTACCCCCAAAAGCCCATGGGAAATGCCCTAAAGGCTTTTTTCTTCTTTCATATGATACTGGGGATTGAACCCAGAGCCTTCACACTGAGATACATCTCTAGCCCTTTTAAATTTTTTTTTTTTTAATTTTGAGACCGGATCTCACTAAGGCACTAAGTTGCCCAGGCTGGGCTCAAACTTTCAATCCTCTTGCCTCAGCTTCCCAGAGTGGGAGGATTACAGGCATGCTGCACCATGCCTAGCTCTTAAAGAGTTTTAAATAATTACCCCTAATATATTCTGAGGACCCTGGATGTCTTCCATGGCCAGTTTATCTTTAACATCATTTGAATGTGCTCACTGACATGATCAAAAATAAAAATTCCAAAAGAATATATCTAAATCTGTACAAATGAAGGCAAAGTTTTACTGTTCTACAATAAAGCTGAACTCCAAAGGCTTCTAAGCTTTGATTAAAACTCAGGTCTAGATGACACTGATCATTAAATATTCCCTTCTAGAGTTCCTCCAGGTACCAGCCAGAACTGGCACCATTTCAGAATTAAGAAACAGGACATACTCCAAAATTCTTTTTTTTGGTACCAGTGATCAAACTTAGGACCTTAAATCCCTGGCCCTACACTTTCAAATTCTTAACCTGTCTATTGTATTTGCTCCACAAATGATAACTTTTAAATCTACAAATATTCTTCCATTTCTTAGGGAAACAATACACATGGCAACCAGCACATTCAATTAGTCCAGATTGTCACTTTAAGATCTAAATGCAGGTGAAAGCTGCTATCCATCTACATATTCAACTGTTTCTTACAGACATAAATGGCAATATTGCAAAGGTTTTCTTCAGTTTTCCTCTCTAACAGTGTTTTGCATTCACTTTCTGTACTAATTCTGGGTCACCCAGCTGGTCTGAGCTCTTACACTGGTGGCTCCAAAACTGAACCTCATGAGGAGGTAGAGGGTGGCACAGGCTTGGCTCCGGGTGACATCCATGCTGCTGCTGCAGTGGTGCAGCACTCGCTGACACAGGTCCGCACACTGTTCCACCTCCTCCTCGAATAGCACATCTCCGAACTAGGACAGACACAACAGGACATTAGGCATAACTTGGCACTTTCATACACTCTCTGCTTTGGGTACCTGTTGAAATATGCAAATGTCTGCTTGGACAAGCAAAAAGCCCAGAAGAGTTAATGTGTTGCTCTGTACAGATAATGAGCTACATGAGTCAGAAGATGGATTTAAGCAATGAAGTCAACGCAAGATTTAATTATCAACCACACAACTGAGGCCAGGGCTATTAACTTCATTGTTAGCCAGGTTGAATTCACTGGTGAAGTTACATCTCTGAAGGAATCAATCCTGAATGACTAAGAAAGAGAAAATGGCTCTAATAGAGGACAGCAGTAGAATTTTACTTTTTAAAGTTAAAAGGCCTCTGCGAAGGTGCTCCACTAAGATTTCCCATAAAGGAGAAAAACTAGTCTGCATAAACTGTGGTACCCAAAGTAACGTACATTCTTGGGCTATCAGAAATTAATTTCTAAACCTCTGGCATTGAATGATGTATTTTTTGAAAAATTTTATTTATTTTTGCTTTTCCAATTTTTTTACTTTTATTAGTACATGTTTTCAGTACATAATGATTACATTCACTATAGGAGATTGGTACATGTACATAACACATTTCAGTTCCCTTCTTTCCCCCATCCCCTTTTTATTTTTCTAGCATCAGATTCATTTATCTTATAAGACCTTATAAAGTTAATTATCATATATACAGATTGCAAACCAGACTAACAGGCCAAAGAACATATAACACATGTAACACAATTGTACTAAGTCAAGGTATATATTTTGTAAGACTTTCTAATGGGAGTCATGTATAGGATTTAATCTTACTCTGATAAGGCATTCAAGAGAAACGGTAAAATTGCAAAGCCTCTCAATTTGTTTTTGCTCTCGTGTCATAGACTCTCAGTGAGATGCCATTTTACATTTTGCTAGTCAGGACCACATTTCAAGGACACAACTGACTGTCCTCTCTATGCTGACTTTCACTGAATCATTACATCTATTTTCTTCATAGGAAGAATTAAGACATTTGAAGCTGTGCCACTTAATGTACTCTATGGGGTTTGGTCCACTTGAAGAAAGAAGTGAGGACAGATGAGAATCTTATTCTTAGTGAAGAGTAATAAAACAAGCATCTATGTTTACCTTGGCAATGAGGGCTCGGAGTGTCGCAAAGCAGTGAGTCAGGTAGGTGGTACTCTGATCGCAACTCAGTGAATTCACCAGGACCCTCAGAACACCTCCCAGCAGGTTGTCTTTACAGTCCAGAGCAGAACTTGCCTGGAGGAACAGAAGGACAGCATCCCTGAATGTGTGCACCCTGCCAGGAAGTTTGAGGCCGAACACAGGAGAGGCTCCTGGTCATTAACTCAGTGATCTGATGTTCCATCGCCTTCAGATGAAGGTTTTATGGGTTTTCCAGCTACCATATCATGTGCTCCTTCTTTGATGTCCACAAGGCACAGCTTTCCTTGTGGGCTTCAAAATCACAATTGTGTGATTCCCAGTAAAACAGGGCTGCTTGGTGGCAATGGTGTTTCTGAACAGAAACTTATTTATCAGCTATAGCTAACAACACCAAGGATAATAAATAAGTTTCAGCATTCTTGGAAAACTACAGACACATTTTGAAGACTGTTAGCAACCAAAGTCATGTTGTATAACAAAACCATCATGTGATGCTGAGCATTTATCAAAGACATAAAAGTCAAAGATACCCCACATTCTTTACTTTTATTTTTGTACAGTAATTACTTTGATTTTATAGAAGTTAAAAGTTGAATAACTAAGGTTCCACTGTATTTCAACAATGTTGCTTCTATCCTTAAAAAAGCAACACTGGATTTATTCTAAAAATGGCTTCTTGAGGAAAATGTAAAAATTTATGTTTTAGGGCAACTGAAAAGTCATTACCATATAGGCTTCTTGGGACTTTTTGAAAATATAATTTAGAAGATAAAATATGTTTTGGTTCACAGAGACACTACGTACGGGTGGTCCTTCATTGGTATCTGTGTGGGACTGGTTCCAAGAGCCCTTCATCCCACCCCCCTAGATACCAAAATCTGAGGATGTTCAAGTCACTCATATAAAATGATGTAATGTTCACATACAAACTACACTCATCCTCCTGTTTCTTTAAATCATTTCCAGATTGCTTATAATACTTTATACACTATAAATTATATGTAAATAGTTGTTATGTTGTACTATTTAGGGAATAACGATAGAAAAAAGTCTGTACATGCTCAATACACATGCAATATTTTTGACCTGCAGGTGACTGAAAATGAAAATGCGAAACCTGAAGATCTGGAGGGGTCACTGTATTTTTCTACAGCAGGGATGGCAAATTCAGAGGACAAACAACTTTCCCTGACCAATTAGAATCTAAAACAGTCATCATTTATCACACTTAGCACTGATTTTTACCTAGTCCAGTCATTCTTTTTTTTTGGTACGGGGGATCAAACTCAGGACCTTGCACTTGCGAAGCAGGCGGCAGACCCACTGAGCTAAATCTCTGGCCCAAGTTTTAGTGGCCTTTTTTTTGGTACTGGGGATTGAACTCGGGTCCTTGCACTTGTGAGGCAGGTGGCGGAACCACTGAGCTAAATCCCCAGCCCTTAGTCTAGTCATAATAACAACCCCTATACCAGTGATGGTAAACCTTTTAGAGATGAGGGCCCAGGGCACAACCCAAAACTCACTTATTTATCGCCAAGTGCCAACACTGCAATTAAACCTGAATACTGAGGTTTTAGTTTAGAAAAAACAACTTATTCATTAACATCTTTTGTCTTAAAAGAAAAACAAATAACATGCATGCCACAGGTTTGCCACCACTTCTATATAGCAATCAGTGACCATTATTCAACTGAAGTTGACCTATCCAAAGAAACCTAGTTGCCAGGCTTATTCTAGATACTAAACTAGAAGCCCACCATTTTCATTACAAACCAGGCACACAGTTGGGCCAATTTAACCACGGAGGTCGGCTCATCAAACACCTAACTCTTTCCAAGTAAAGATGCAGAAGAATGATATCTCTGGAATTTGCAGGGTGCACGCCGTTACAAATAGTAAACTTCCCAACTTCATTTTTTAAAAAGGCATTTTGGGATCATGTTTATTTCTTTCACAATTTTAAATAAAGAATTCCTTTAAAAATTCCAGTAAACACAGTTATGTCAGAAAGATCAGATCAGGTGTTTATTGTCCTCACCTGGATAATGTTTTCCTGCATGTCCAGGATGATTAAATTTGCTTCCGTAGCTAGATTGCCACTGATTAAGGCTTCTTGATCTAACTCTGCCTTTGTTCTAAGAAACAAAAAGAGGTCAAATTAAAGCACAAATGAAACTTGGCCAGGTTCTAATGATGGCAATCTATGCACCAAGGCACAAAGAAATCTTTGGAACAGTTAATTTTGAAATGAAAATAAAATTTCTGGTTCAAGTAACTAAGGAGATCGGGTGCTTTCTGAGATTGATGTTTGCTTAGAAAGATTGTCTAGGTGAAGTCTCCAGGTCACACTCATCCCCTATTATAAATAATGATGACAATTATAAAAAAAAAACGGGTAGAGAAACAATTGTTGGTTGCTACTGGCAATTATGAAAGCCCATCAGATGGTTGCCTACAGTTTTAGAGCTATGCCTGCATCTCACGCATGAGAACTATCTTCAGATCTGAGTGAGGGGAAGCCCCTGAGACATGTTGGAGACACTGGGTCTGATGTGAGTCTGGTAAACAGCAAAGCTACTAGGTTAGCAAAGGGTGCTGCTTCAGAACTGAGTCAGGGGAGATAAGATCTCTTAACTTTCCAAAAACCACTTTAGGTTTGCTTAACTAACCAAAGAAAAACCTTTTACTCTTTTCCAATGGAAGGCAAAGGATGCACTCCTATGGGGCAGGTCATCTATCATCCTGCTGGGGATTACAGGTTACTATATACTAAGAATGGGAGGGAAATTGCCAGTTGCTGCTTCTCTATTAGATACCATTTTAAGGAATCAGTATGGTTCATGCACTAGTTAATCCATTTTCATATAATGTAAGTGAAGCTGGAAAGGTATAAAATAGTTCCCCTCATTATGGTTTTGCTTTTGTAGTTCAGCTACCTACGGTCAACTGCTGTCTGAAGATATTAAATGTAAACTTCCAGAAATAAACTATTTATTAGTTTTAAATCATGCACCATTCTAAAGAGCATTCTGTCCCCTACCATCCTGCCTGAAGCAATGCTTTGTCCAGTGTATATGCTGTATGTGCTACCCACCCATTAGGCATGTAGTAGCTGTCTTGCTTATCAGATTGGATTGGCTGTCACAGTATCACAGTGCTTGTCTATAGGATTCAATGCCATCTGTGACTTTGGGCATCTACTGGGGTTCTTAGAATGTGTCCCCTGTGGATAAGGTAGAACTACTGCATTTTGTCTCACTATACACATTTAGTTTTGAGGAAAGAGGCGTGAAGAATTGATTTTCCCAAGATATGTCAGTGGCCAAGATGGTACAATAAAGGCTGGGTATCATGCTATGAGCACAGACGTCTTAGACCAGGATCGCCATTTAGCTGTTCTCTAGTCCCCTTGTTCCAATAATGGGGCACTGTAGTTGTTCACATACCACTGAGTGATTAAAAATATGTTTCTGGGAAACTCAATTGTTTTCATACTTAGCATAAGCTCCCTGGTCCTAAGTTGCTTGACATATTTTCTCATTTTCCAAGTGATAGCATTTGGGTAAAATTAAAAAAATTTAAAAGCTCTTTTCAATTAATTTATAGCTAGGTTTAAATTTAGAGCAACACTGTCCAATAGAAACATAGTGGATAGGGCCAGGGATTTAGCTCAGTGGTTTCGCCGCCTGCTGCGCAAGCGGAAGGACCCGAGTTCAATCCCCAGTACCAAAAAAAAAAAAAAGAAACATAGTGGATGACACATAGGCCTCACATCCAATCCCCACCATCCAAAGCAAAAATAAAACAACCTAAGAAAGAAAAAATACTGTCAATGTGTACAGTAATGTAATTAATATAAAAATTACTACTGTAAAATATGGCATCTATTTTATACTCATTTTATATTTGAATTTGAATT
This sequence comes from Heterocephalus glaber, assembly GCF_053883595.1. Classification (NCBI taxonomy): domain Eukaryota; kingdom Metazoa; phylum Chordata; class Mammalia; order Rodentia; family Bathyergidae; genus Heterocephalus; species Heterocephalus glaber. The sequence continues at coordinate 50,748,846 of NW_028258317.1, forward strand.
AGCTACATCATAAGCATGCAACAGCTACTTGTGTTTAGTGGCTGCTATACTGGGCAGTACAGATCTAGATTATTCCAATTTTGTTCTCAATTTTTAATTTTGGTAAAATATATATACATAACATACAACTTGTCATTTTAATAAGTTGTAAATACATAGTTCAGTGGTAATAAGTACATTCATACTGTTATGCAACCATCATCACCACTAATCTGTTTCTCTTTTCTTTCTTCTTTCTTCCTTCCTTTCTTTCCTTTCTCTTTCTCTTTCTCTTCCTCTCTCTAGTAGGAGTGGGGATTGAACTCAGGGTCTTTTCACTGATCTATATCCCCAGCTTTTTCTTTTTTAATTTTTTGAGACAGTGTCACTGAATTGACCACCCTGGTCTTGAACTTGGGATGCTCATGCTTCATTCTCCCAGAGTGCTAGGCTTACAGTCATGGATTACCACACCCAGCTAATCTGGGTCTGGAAAAGCCTACCCAGCTATGCTTACTCCACTGGTGGTTCCCAGACTTAACTTCACAATAGAATCTCTTGGAAAGTTTTATCAGATACTGGTTCTTGGGTCTCACAGCTGGAGATTGTGAGTTAATTGGTCTTGGCATTTTGAAAGAAAGAGCTTTAAATTTCCCCAGGTGATCCTAATGTGCATCCTAGGTTGAAAATTACAGCTGTAAAGGAAACTAAAATAATTGGAATGTGATTTGAAAGAGAAAGGTGAAAGATACTATCATCATAATTACGAAGTTTTCCAAATAGCTAAATTGAGCAGATATAATTGTTCTAGGACATAGCCCCTGAAGATCTGGAGATGTGCACCATTAGCTCTCGTAATGAGAAGCCCACCAGGAGGCTCAGGGCTGAGAACTAATCTAGATAAAATTAGCAGGACCTGCATGGTAAGATTCAATATTGTAGAGAAAATTGGCAGGGCCTGCATGGTAAAATTAAATATTCTGTTGTTACTGCAAGCAAAAGGGAAAGGTTTCTCAAAACATTTACTTAGTCACTTTACTTAGTCCAGGCAAAACATGCCTTGTTAGGCTCGTCTTTTAATCCTACAGAGTAGAAGACCTAACCAGCTAAGCAGTTCTGCACCTACTGAATGCATGGTTTTGTGTGATATCATACACCATCTGAATTAGAATGTACCGACTCTTAGAGTCAAGTTATAAATCAGTTGAGGGAATGAAGAGCTACAAGAAAATACCTAAAACAAATGGTAATTATTATTATTATTTTTTAAAATTATTCCAATAATTTAATAGAAAATTAAAACAATAAATAATATGAAACAGATGGAGAAGATAGCTGAGCTGGTACAGGCCCAGGCCCGCCTAGGACACAATTAAGCAGGGAGGGGAGTGCAGGTAGGAGGCAGCGCCCGCCTGAGGCAGCTCGGAACGCGGGGTGTTACTAAGGGCTGGATCAACACTTTCCTGTGTACAATGAACTAAAGACAGAAAGGGGGTTCTAAATCGTCCTAACCAGCTGGTGGGGGGAAGTCTGCAGGGACAAGAATGGCGAGGAGGGAGCAAATGTTGGCCTTCCAAAGGGCTCTGCCTGCAGGGGCTGGAATGGGCTGTGTTAGCCGTGAGTAGAAAGGGCCAAGGCGAACTGTACCATGACACAAGGGGACAGAAGGAAGACCCACGACTTGGCCAGCAGAGCCGGGGGAAAAGGTCTGGGAGAGGGAGAGAGAAGAAGGAGGCACTGGGGCTCAGAAGCAGGGGGCAGGGAAGGCTCAAGGTCAGTCCTTGAAGACAATCTGCTGGCCATGCGGACGCTCATCATGGGTGATGTAGCGCCGGACGTGGATCCTGCGGACACGGTGCTCTCTGCTCTCATCTTCCCCTCGGCCTGTCCCACCACCTACAGCCGCGCCCCCTGTGGCCTCCAGAAGGGCTGGGTCTGGGCCCCGGGGAGTCTCGTAAATGAGGATATTGAGGGTCTCCTCGAAGATCCGGGCCTCTGGGAACTCCACCTTGATCTGCTTTTTCTCCGTGGCATAGACAATGGAGGTGCAGCACACCTCGGCGATCTTGCGGCCCTGCCCATAGAAGGACCAGCAGTAGATCTCGTCCCCCAGGACATCCTCGAGGAAGAGCAGCCGCCCGTGGAAGCGCAGGGCCAGTTTGTCAAACAGCTCAATGTTCTTAAGTAGCTTGTCATCTGAGGTGCTGGTGTAGGAGTACTTGTTACTGCGGTTGTGCAGGAGCTTCACCACGGGCTTGCAGGTGCTGACCAGGAGCTGCTGCTCCTCACGGGGAGATGTCACCATGGGAATGAGGCACAGTGGGGACAGGTGCTCCCTTTTTTGCTGCAGTGCCAGCTGGCAGTCCTCGATCAGGCCCTGCACCAGGTAGTAGCGAGCTTCACCTAGCAGCTCCCCCAGTTCTCTGGTACTCTCAGGTAGCTGCACGGACCCATCCCGCAGGTAGCTGAGGATTGTACCAAAGTGGCGGCCACTGCGGTCAATCAGGACCCAACCTTCGGCGTCGGTGAGCACCTCCGCGCGGCCGCTGAACATGGCTTTGAGCATGGAGTCCTGGCCCGTGAGCGTGCGGAGCGTGGTGTTGTGCAGCGAGCCGCCCACGTTCAGCTTCACGTACTTGCTGTTCGGGGTCAGGGTCTTCAGACCGCAGGCGGCGGCGCCGGGCTCCAGCCCCGAGGGCGTCGCGGCTTCCAGGGCCGGGGCACGGGCCGCAGGGTCGGAGGCCTGAGCCGACATGCCGGGAGGGGGCGGCGAGTCAACGGCTCGGACTCTCCGGCCTGCCTGCCCTCCAGGGCCCCGAGGCCAGCCCGCGCCACCCTTGGCGAGCCGTCACTCGTCGCCCCTAGCCTGTGACGCCGGCCGTGCGCCCCATCGCGCCACCCGGAAGCACGCCCCGCCGGCCCGCCCGCCGCGCGCCAGGCCCCCTGGAATTATTGATAAGACTAACAACGGGGTTTCCCAAGTAATGCCTGTAATAAGAATTTGTTAAACTCTTTGATGTTCTAAAATAATTTGACTTCAAGAAGTCCCATAAGTGAACCAGAATGTATCATTCTTACAGTAACAGCAGAGATATTAACAAATATTTAATTAAAAACAACACTCCTTTTCAAGTCATCCCATCTTCCCATGTGAGGACCGAATCATCCACCATGGGCGTATTCGCATGTGTGTGGAGGGTCTTTATTCAATGTTTTGCTGAGTGAATCCTGGGATTCATACCTATGAGGCAGAGGAGATGTCCACTATGCATTCAAATATACTTAGTTTTAACCCTCATGTGTCTAAATTATTGCATATATAGTCCCCTTTATATATAGGGCATTCACTGCAATCCAATCAATATTTTTCTTCTTTCATTTCTTTGTATATATTTTTTCTGACTATAATAGATAACATGATACAAATTCATTGTAGGAAATACAACAAAGCCTAAAAAAGAAAATATCAATTCTCTATATTCCCAACATCCAAAGAAAACTATTATTATATTAATGTTCTTGGTAAATTTTCCTTCCAGCCTTTTAAAATGCATTTACTGGGCCGGGTATTTAGCTCAGTGGTTTTGCCGCCTGCTGCGCAAGCACAAGGACCCAAGTTCAATCTCTGGTACCAAAAAAATAAATAAAAAAAAATAAAATGCATTTACTATATGTAATTAGTGATCTGAAATGGTACTCTAAACCCAAATGCATTTGTTCCCTTAGGAATTATTCCATAGCTATTTCTCCATGTCATTAAAATGGTTTCAAACACTTCAAAAACAACCTAATATTTTGTTATATATTACCCTATTCTTGAGCATTTATGTTTCTAATTTTAGAAACAATTTCAAGTAATGCTAACATAAATATCCTTGAATATATATCATTGTACCCTTTATGGAAATACAGATTTGAAACTATGTGGTCTTGAGTACCTTGTCTCCTTTTCTCTATTTCCCTGCTCCCCATTAGCTGCTTTAATTAAGCTATCTGAGGTTGGTTAATATTATTTTTCTTTAAATTCTTATCAATATAATACAGGTTTAAGAATTAGAAATCATAACTCATTATACTTTTGGTCCTTGGATGAACCATATTTATACAGATAGAGATGTTTCATTTTCTTACCCTTGGAAGGACCCAGTTGTTTTAGTAATACAAGTAGCCTGGGAAAAATAGTTTTGGACCTTAAATAAAAGTAGAACAAAGTTGCTGAGTGACTCACTTATCTAGCTTCTCATTAGCTTGCCGCCAATGTGTCTGCTCTTTCCTCCATCTCAAATTTTCATTTAGGCCTGGAAATCGGTCATTCCCTAGGAGTTAAGAAATGCACAACAGGAATTTGATTAGCATGAAACTCTCCAAGATAACCAGAATTTCCGTAACAAACTCAACCAGGAGGACTCAGCACTATTTCTCTGGTTAATTAGAGTCTGCAGGGTACTGGGAGGAGATAAAACTGCTACTGCCAATGTCTGGGCTGGTCTGGCCTTTGATTGATGGCTAGAGCTTAAGAGGAATCCCGGCCTTTCTGGGTTGTAAGGAAGCACATTTCTCATAAACAGGGGGTCACACCGAAACTCTGTGGGTTTTCACTGAATCACTGGCAAAGAGAGTATAGGTGTTATTTTAGGTGGCCAACCACCACTGAAAAACTTGAGCTTCCTCCAACTTCCCTGCCATTATTTCTCACTTAATAGAACAAGCTGTCACTCTGTTTTACTGAGAGCACAGTGAATAAGGAAAAAGATCAAGGGTGCCTGGGCATTGCACTCTGTTCTAGAGTGATGAGCTCAGCTTTTTGAGGTCATTCCCAGTGCAGCAGGTCCTTGGAAGTTTGGAACACTCTGAGGCCATTTTGGGGAACTGGTTCCATTCTGGCAGTGCCCTGAATGATTTGGGGAGATGATCTTGGAACTGTAACTCTCTATTTTCTTGACCATGCCCCCGGTGTCTCTAGAAAGGCCTTAGTCTCAAGGGAGGCACTTCCTATCTCATTCATGACTCACATTTTTGCATGTAACCTTCACCCACAACCAAATTTTCATTAAAACATGACATCTGGGACCTGGGGATGTAGCTCAGCTGTAGAGCACTTGTTTAACATGTACAAGCTTCTGGGTTCAAATACCCAGCACTGCAAACAAACAAACAAACCACCACCACCACCAAACCCTATGCCATTTGGGAACATTTTCAAAGTCTTTGGACTTAAAATAGCAACTTTCTTTTAGGTGCAAAGGGCTTATATACACCATGCACAGAATTCCAGACTTGCTGTCTTTGATGGTTCCATAAATGTCTCGAGAATGATTTTAGGAGGACATTCTTTTCCACAGAGGGTGCAGAACTGTTTGACAAAAAACAGGGAAGGGCTAGCGGGACACACCTGGAGCCCTGCAGCGGCGCATCATTTCCCCTCTGGCTCCTTCCCCACGGAGCAGAGCCTCTTCCAGCCTGGCCTTGACATCCCTTGACTTCTGCAGGACTTGAGTGCTGACCTTATCAGAGCTTGGTTTTCCCTGGACAGGATAGAGGCAAGGGGACAGTCACTTTGGTGAGATCACTATTGATGGGGAGAAGTGTCACAACCGATCACTCCATGGTCGTGTCGGCCAGTTTTGACACATACTACTGAGAGACACTCAGGGGATTCTAGGCCTGAGACCATTAAGAAACGAGGCCTGCAACAGAAGGCAGATATCCTTTCCCTATGGAATGATCACATCTATAAAGGGAGGTAAGCTATGATTTTGAATACAAAAATATGAAAAAATAATAAGGCAAACAGAAGGGAAGAATAACAAGACAGAATTGAACTTGAAAGATTAAAAACTGGCATGAAGTTAACATATGCTACACTTACCTTGTACTCAAAACAGGAGACACAGATGAAAAGCAGGTCTAAAATTCTATTTAACTGCATTGATGGCAGGTCAGCAATCCATTTCCTAATTAGGCTCTGATCGGCATTTTTCATGATCCACAGGAAGCAAATCATGAGGTTTCGGGTGGTGTCAGCATTCAGTGAACTGTATTGTTTATAGGGCTGGAAGGAAGAGAGGGGGATGGAAGCAGGGGAAGAAGTCAAGCAACAGAAAAACCAAAAGCTTACGGGCTACTAATCTCTCAGCACACAGTGACTACTTCCTTGGCTGAGTACCTGCTCTTAGTAGCCCTGCCTGCCTTAGGCAAGGAAGATGCTTCCCTGAGCTGGGCTGCTCAGCAATGAGGTTCACCTGGGGCAGTTGGTGCCTGAGCCAAGCTGTGGGCCACATAAACGATTGTTCTCTTAGGAGCAATGTGGTCTGGTGCTTTGCTTTGGACCTCAACCATGGTCTTTGATCTCAATGATACAAAGGGGCTTTCTTGCTGCTAAGATCTCCAAGTACTGTATTTCTCCAAGACAGACAAGGGAGGGTTGGACTTGTAGAAGAGAACTAGCCTGGCCGGGTGCCATGAATAACCTAACTGTTCATGATTTAGCTTATTTGATACAGAGTCTAAAGTACAATATAGGAGTCATGAACTGCTCAGTAAATGAATCAAATCCAAATGTTAGTGGAGTCCTCTGCCATGGGACTCAAACCATGATTTATGTTTGCATGAGCAGGGGATGGGGGCCCTCAGGCCATCTGCTATGATATTTTGGCCACAAGTGTTCATTTTAGAGTGCTGAGCACATTTCTGTCACTCATCACATCAACACAAACAACACTATGTGGCTGCACCCTTGGCTCATACAGCCCAGCTAATATACGGTGGAATGTGGTGGTGAAACTGCAATGAACTATTTGTGAGTTATGTGAAGGAAATGTTAGTTTTGGATGGTCATAACAGAGATGATGAAGTAACTTTAACTTGAGTTATTCTGAGTATGCTGACAAGAAGAAATGAAATCTTTAGATACAATTTCACAGAAAACATGTTCTAACAGGTGAACTTTCTGCTTCTGAGTTTCTTCCTTAGAGGCAAGTAATATAAAAGGCATACACAGCCTCAAGCTGGTCACTTTGATTACACAGATATTAGAAAGGTGGAAGAGGTCATAAAACACAGTATTTATCAAACTGTAACATCAGTGATGTGGAATCTTAAAGGACTTTTCCCCATTCCTCCAGATCTCCCTAATTAGCCCTCCTGGGGATACTGAGCCTGCTAAATGCTGGAGGGAAGAGAAGACAGTCATCCAGAAGAGTTGGGTCAAGACTTTGCCTTCTCCGAAGAGAACCATGTGGACTTCTCTGCAGATACATGTCTTAAAATGAAATGCAAAATTAAATTAAGCTGAGGATATAGTGTTGTTTTGACAAGGGATAGTCAGAACTTAGCAACAGACAGATGAATCCTACCCCAAGGAAATCAGAGCCCACAGGGTCAGTGCAAAAGCATAGAGCCAAACAGCCTGCCTGGGCTCTCTGGGGAACTAGGCAAGCTGAAGTCTTTTGCTTAAAAGCACTTATTCCAAGCATTTGGCCCTTCAGTCTCTGTTTGGAGGCAAACACAGTGTGACTCATAAATACAGAAGAAGCATGCCACAAAACTCCAACATAAGGAAGAATTGGTTTGCTCTCCTTTGTAATGATCTGACCCTTGAACTTGGCACCATTGGGTCCATCTGCATCTGTACTATATTCTTGCTATTGCCAGAACCCTGTCTGGTTCTCGTATCCCTCGGCTGTCAGCCTTGTGATGATTCCTTCCAGCATAGAGTAAGGAGGCAGCAACCATCCCTGCTTGCTCTATGCTGGGTTCTCCTACCAGAAGAGGGGAGAAGACAGAAACAAAACCAAACTAGAGAAATGTGCACCAACATACCAAGGAAGACAGCATTGTTCCACTAGTCTTCAAATTAAAATGATTCCCTGCTATGGCCAGGGCCACGTTCTGGTTAATTGCACTGACCCCTTCTTGTTCTTCATCTGAGCCATTCATGCGGCTTTTCCCACTGCGAGCATCTGCAGCTGGAATTAAAGGGTCATTGGTGACATCATGCCAAAGACGACATTTCTCTATTCCTCTGCCCAGTATCCAATCAGAGACTGCGACTGCTTAGACACTAAAGTTAGTACAGTAATTTTAAACCTGATGTTTGGCACTATTTATCTGCTACTATCTATAGAAAACTTCAAGCAGGCTACAAATAGAGACAAAACACTGATGAGCACAAGATTAAGCTAGAAATTAAAAATTTCAAGTTTTGAAAATGACAGCTTTCAAAGCTTTTGTAATACTTTCCTGTGAAATAATTTACTTTGTTCATTTATTTAATTTTAATTTTAATTAATTTATTTATTTTTGGTACTGGGAATCAAACTTGTGCTTGCGCAGCAGGTGGCGAAACCACTGAGCTAAATCCCCGGCCCTATTCATTTACTTGAAACAACGAATAGAAAAGTACCTACAATAACAAAATTAAGGAAGCATCTTATAAAATACTTAGCTATTATCACAAGTTCAGCAATAATTTATGAGATTTCAGAGTTAATCTGAGATAAATGCTAGTTTATTCTGCCTAAATAATATTGATATATCTGTATGCATAGGAATAGATATGTGCAAACAAAAAAGGGTCAACCATTTAAAAGGCTATTTTAAAAATATTCTACCAATCACATACATTACAAACTGTTTGTTCAAGTCATTTTTTAAGAAGTATGCTTGTATAAATACTGAATAGTTTCTCTAGTGTGAGTTACTGAAAGTGTAAATAAGGATCAAAAGGTATAATAGATAATGCAAAATAGGAAGAAAAAGGGCAAAGGGGTAGGGGAAGTGGGAAGGGTAGGGGAAAGGAAAGAAGGGAATGGAATTAATAAGAGAAAATGGAAAAATGGAAACAAAGTCTGTGTAAATAGGGAGGGATGGAGGGGTTGAAGGGAGGGCAGGAGAAGGGGGAAAAATAAGAACCAAGAGAAACTATGTAAAGGTGCAAATTTCCAATGATGAATGTCATTATATTGTACACCTAAAATATACCAATGATTACAATGAATAATCGATAATGCAAAATAGGAAGAAAAGGTCCAAAGGGGTAGGGGTAGTGGGAGGGGCAGGGGAAAGGAAAGAAGGGAAAGGACAAATGCTGAGAAATGGAAAAAATGGAAACAACGTCTTTGTAAATAGGGAAGGGTGGAGGGGGTGAAGGGAGGGCTAGGAATGGGGAAAAAATAAGAACCAAGATGCATCATGCAAACGTACAAGTTCCCAACGAGAAATGTAAATGTGTGGTATACCTAAAATGTACCAATAAAAGAATTTAAAAAAAAAAGAAGTATGCTAAACACTTGGTACTGATTAATTCATTAAAAACCCATGTTTTATCAGACCCGACAATGTGCACTGTATCAATGTGGACTTTCAAAATTTCAGAAAAATGTGAGTATAGACAGCACTTCATTTGCTAAATATTGAATTTTGAGAAATAATAATTTAGTGTTGTGTTTTCAGGCAACTAGTACTGGGATTCAAACTCAGGACCCTGCGCTCACCAGGCAGGCATGAGGCTGCTGAGCTACATCCCCAGGCCTACTAGTTTTCTCGGGGCCAGGGATTTAGCTCAGTGGTTCCACCACCTACTAGTTTTCTAAAAAAAATGAAATGCATAGCACATGAAAATTATGCAAGACCTGATAACATTATCAAGACTAATGTGAAGATATATTCTTATTTCTCTTTATATTCACAGGGCCACATAACAAGAAAAAGAGGAAAGGCTATAAGTACTTTGTATTTGCTAAATGTTTTTATAGAAGTTCTATAGTTTCATCCTTATCTTAACCCTAAGAGGTAGGCATTGCTATCATATTCTTACAATTTACTGAGGAAAGAGGAAGAGAAAATAATAAAAAACTAAACTTGTCAATGATCACATATAGTAATATATGGAGTTGACATTTGAATTTAGATGTACCTTTTAATTTGAAAGACTATAAACTGTTCATCAATATAAAGATTCTATATTTAAGAGATACTCTATATTATCCATAATTGTGGATTAATTTCTACTATTTTCCTTTCTGTCACATGACAATATGTCTTTGTCACCCTGACCATAAAGTTCAATGCACAAAGTAACAAAGTCTAAAGGCTCCAAGAACAAGGGTTGAAAAGTTCTGATTCTGAGTGACTGATTTGGAAAATTCTAATGAACAGGAAGCTTTGAAGAATGTGTGCTAGTGTGCTTCCTTGTTTGGGAACAAGTAAAATAAGTCAGAACTCTTCAAATGAAACAGTCTGGAAACTTTACTGCAAGGAATCTTGAAATGTGAGTCACATGCCATGCTCTGCGTTACTTCCTTACATTCTGAAGGTGCTTCAGGCACCTTCAAAGGCATTTTCAAATGCCTTCCAGGCAGGCGCTATAGGGAGAAGCATCTCATCATCTTGTACAGCTTGCTCTCCCCTGTGTGCCAAGCTTGTTTCTATAATTCTCTTGCTCTGTGGCTCCACAGAAATTCACAAACCCTGGCCCTTTCTCTCTCAGTTTTTCTCTTTATAGCTTTCCCCTTGGCAGTTTGGTGGAGGATTTTATTTTTTTGGAAGAAGGGGAAAATTACTTTAATAGGAATGCTTGTATCTCACCTTATGATTTTGAAGCCCATAGGTAATTGATCTCATTTCTATGATCTAAATAATTGTCATGGGGGCCAGGGATTTAGCTCAGTGGTTTTGCCGCCTGCTACGCAAGCACAAGGACCCGAGTTTGATCCCCAGTACCAAAATAAACAAACAAACAAATAAATAAATAAATGCCATGGTAATGATTTTAGAAATAATGTAGTCAATCATGACACTGCATTTAGAGGGAGTGGGGAAACCTGGATGGTTCCAAGATCCCAAGGATAACTGGATAGGGATAGCTGGGCTCAGCTACACCTACACCCTAGGATCTTTCATCATCAAGAGAACAGCATGGCCATTTCCAAGAATTTCCCTTGAGCTGAGGAAAAAGCATGAATCACTTTGAAGTGACCAGGGGTGTGTGTTTGTGTGCGCACGTGCATATGTGTTGGGGAAAGGATAAAAAGATTATTTCTCTCAAGTTTTATGTAAGAACTTTGTCTATTTGGGAGGGGTGTCTTGTGTGTGGCAGGGGCTCTCCCCCTACCTACACTCTCTAATCCACACTGTAATGCATACATAGACTCAGAAGTGTACAAACCCCTTTAAAAAATCTATCCTTTTCCCTTACTGCCAAGCAAAAGATACTAACCTCAGAATTTGTTTCTTGGTGCTAAAGGCAAAATTTCTCTGCTGTGGAAGAGCTTCCTAATACTGAAAGACATCATAATTTTGTTGTTGTTGTTTGGCATAGAACAAAGGAATTGTTTGGTTTTATTTGAGACTACATCTTTGCTTAAACAATCATAAAAGAAAAGCAAAGGAACATCTTATTTCAAGAAATTAGAGCTCCAGCACAGAGGAGGTGAACCTTCCGGGCCTCTGTACCACTGCCCCCAGTGCTGAGGTGATGAGCCACTCGGGTACCAGCAGCACACATCCCACCCCACCTCCTGTTGAAAAGAGAAGACATTTAAATAAGTCTCAAAACCAGACTCCCAGATCACTTAAAGCAACCCCAAAGGAAAATAAGATGGAACAATCTGATACTCAACCACCTAGACTCCCTGAACTGGCAACAAAAGAGGATCTGGAAAAAATTAAATCAGAAATAATTTCTCAGATAACAGCAGAGACTGTGGGAATAGTGTAAGGGCTGATTAATAAATCTACAGAGGACACAGATGAAAAAATAGAGGACCTGAGGAACATGATGGAATCACAACATAGGAAACAAATAGAGTCCATAAAACAGATGCAAACAGATTTCCAGAAGATTAAAAACTCCACTGAAAGTTTACGCAGCAGAATGAGCTAATGCGAGGACAGAATTTCAGATATAGAGGATAAGATTGCAATTAGTGACCAGGAAAAGAAAAATTTCTTTAAAATAGTAAGTGATCATGAGAAAGCAATCCAGCAGCTGCTAGACAATGCAAAGAAGAGTAACATAAGATTGATCGGAGTCAATGAAGAAACAGGACACAGTGCAGATGACATAAAAAAAACTCTTCACAGAAGTGATGGCAGAAAACTTCCCAAGCAGGGGAAAAGAACTTGACATACAGATAAGCGAGGCATATAGGACTCCAACTAGCCTTGATCAAAAAAAAATCTACACACAGGCATATAATAGTTAAGATTCCAGAAACCCAACAGAAGAATAAAATTCTACAAGCAGTGAGAGAAAAGAAACAAATCACATACAAAGGAAAGCTCATCAGAATTACAGCAGACTTCTCAACACAAACCCTCAAGGCAAGAAGAGCTTAGAGTGATGTATTTCAAGCCCTAAAGGAAAACAGCCTCCAACCCAGACTGATATACCCTGCAAAACTATCTTTCAAAGTTGATGAAGAAATAAGATACTTTCATGACAAAGAGAACCTTAGGAGCTTCATGAATACCAAACTAGCATGCCAAAAATTTTAGACAATAACCGAGGTTAAGATAACGAGGATCACAACCTCAGGAAGCCCAGCAGAATGAATCCATTGGGCATGACAAGAAGCTAAACTCAAAGAGGGAAAATCCAACAAGAAGAAAAAGTCATGACAATGATAAGTCAATATGTATCAGTTATAACCATCAATGTTAATGGTCTCAATTCACCAATCAAAAGAAACAGACTTGCAGAATGCATCAAGAAGCAAGATCCAACAATATGCTGCATACAAGAAACACAAGTAATTCAAAAAGAAACTCATAGACTGAAAGTTAAAGGGTGGAAAACAATACTCCATGTGACAGGAACCCGAAAAAAAGCAGGAGTAGCCATCCTCTTTGCAGATCAAGTGGATTTCAAACCAACACTGATTAAGAGAGACGAAGAAGGACACTACAGCCTTGTAAAGGGAACAATCCAAGAGGAAGAGATGACAATCATAAACATATATGTACCAAACACTAGTGCACCCAACTACATAAACAAATACTAACGGACATGAAAAATCAAATAAGCACTAATACAATAGCAGTGGGGGACCTCAATATCCCACTGTCAGAAATAGATAGATCAACTAGACAAAAAATAAGCAACAAAATACTAGAACTCAAACTCATGAACAAATGAATTTAACAGATGTTTACAGAGTGTTTCACCCCACAAAATCAGACTACCCATTCTTTTCAGCTGCACACGGATTGTTCTCCAAAATAGACTACATACTTGCTCATAGAACATGGTTAAGTAAGTACAAAGGAACTGAAGTTATCCTCTGTATATTATCAGACCATAGTGCAATGAAATTGGAGATCAATAGCAAAAGAAACTGCAAGAGGGCCTGGGATTTAGCTCAGTGGTTTTGCCGCCTGGTGCGTAAGCACAAGGACCCAAGTTCGATCCCTGGTACCAAAAAACCAAAAACCAAAACAAAAAAGAAACTGCAAGAATTTCATAAACACAGGGAAAATGAGTAACACACTTCTGAATAACCAATGGATCACAGAAGGAATTAAAGAAGAAATCAAACAGTTCCTACAACTGAATGACAATGCCAATACAACATATCAGAATTTATGGGACACAATGATAGCAGTCTTATGAGGGAAATTCATAGCAGTGAATGCTCATATTAGGAAAACAGAGTAAGCCCAATGAAACAACCTGATGCTGAACCTCAAGCTTCTAGAAAAAGAAGAGCAGGACAAACCCAAAGCTCATACAAGGGAGGAAATTATAAAGATCAGAGCAGAAATCAATGCAATGGAGACTAAAAGAATAATACAAGTTTCGCCGCCTGCTGCCCAAGCACAAGGACCCGGAGTTCGATCCCCGGTACCAAAAAAAAAAAGATACAAAAAATCAATGAAGCCAAGAGTTGATTCTTCAAAAGGATAAACAAAATTGACAAACTCTTAACCAACCTTATCAGAAAAAGGAAAGAAAAGGCCCAAAGCCATGCAATTAGGAATGAAAAGGGTGGGCCCTGAGATTTAGCTCAGTGGTTCCGCCACCTGCCTTGCAAGTGGAAGGACCCGAGTTCCATCCCCGATACCAAAAATAAATAAATAAGCAAACAAATAAATAAATATGAGGAATGAAAAGGGTGAAATTACAACAGACCCAACAGAAATCCAGAGGAACATCAATACCTACTTCAAGAACCTATGCACCGAATGCCCCCGCCCGCTCCGAAGGAGAGCACCAAGCGTGAGTGGGCGGGGGTGGCAGCGGCAGCGGAGGCGACGCCCCAGGAGGGCAGCACGGGTTGCCCTCTGCAGCCGCTTCTCGGCCATCCCCTCGCCGTCCCTGGGCGTTGTATGTCTCCTTCTGGGTCCGAAGCCGCCCGCAGTAGCGGGCAGCCCCAGCCGCGTCCCTGCTCAGCGCCCGGAGGACATGCTGGAGAGAGAATGAGCCAGAGCGACACGCTGGTGCATCTGTTTGCCGAGGGATGTGGTGGCACAGTGGGAGCTACTCTGACATGTCCACTGGAAGTTGTAAAAACACGGCTGCAGTCGTCCTCTGTGACACTTTATATCTCTGAAGTTCAGCTGAACACCAAGGCTGGAGCCAGTGTTAACCAAGTAGTGTCTCCTGGACCCCTCCATTGCCTAAAAGTAATCTTGGAAAAAGAAGGGCCTCATTCCTTGTTTAGAGGATTAGGCCCCAATATAGTGGGGGTGGCCCCTTCCAGAGCAATATACTTTGCTGCTCACTCCAACTGCAAGGAAAAATTGAATGGTGTATTTGATCCTGATTCCACCCAGGTTCACATGATTTCGGCTGCAGTGGCAGGTTTTACTGCAATCACTGCAACCAACCCCATTTGGCTTATAAAGACTTGGTTACAGCTTGATGCAAGGAACCATGGGGAAAAGCAAATGGGTGCTTTTGAATGTGTCCGTAAAGTGTATCAAACAGACGGACTTAAAGGATTTTACAGGGGCATGTCTGCTTCCTGTGCTGGCATATCAGAGACTGTTACCCATTTTGTTATTTATGAAAATATAAAGCAAAAACTACTGGAATGTAAGACTGCTTCTATGATAGAAAATGGTGAAGAGTCTGTAAAAGAAGCATCAGATTTTGTGGGAATGGTGCTTGCTGCTGCCACCTCAAAAACTTGTGCCACAACTATAGCATATCCACATGAAGTTGTAAGAACAAGACTACGTGAAGAAGGAACAAAATATAGATCCTTTTTTTCAGACACTGTCTTTGGTAGTTCAAGAGGAAGGTTACAGGTCCCTCTACCGTGGTCTAACAACTCATTTGGTGAGACAGACTCCAAACACAGCCATTATGATGGCCACCTATGAATTAGTGGTCCACCTCCTCAATGGATAGCAGCACAGGCTGCCACACTGCAAGAGGGAAGATCAAAAGATTGCAGTGGATCATGGAATATTGGAGTCAGCATGGTGGACAAAAAGAATAATAGCTTGGAAACATGTACCATAATATGCCTAAGTGGAAGTTTGGTGAAGATAGCTACACCACATTACTTAGTCTTTCAGTATTGTGGAAAAACCTTAGCCACCTCTAAAGGAAATGCCTTTGGAAGCACTCCTTTGTCAAAATTGCCATTTCTCTACCATGTCCACCAGACACAGTTGTGTTTTATTGACCTATAACACTGAGAGTATAGTGTTTATTCTAAGAGGATTTTTCCAGTCTTCTAAACAAAGCCATCCTTAAATATATACTGTACTGTAGATAACATAAATATCTAACTTCTGACTTTTAATTCCTGTAATACTGTAAGATAACAATAATTGCCAGATACTCAGTATTCCCATTTTGCCGAGAGGACTTGGCACAATATTTTAATTATTTGGCAGCAGTAATCACTGCTTTTGACAACCAAGGAACTGTAGTCTAAATATCTTGTGTATTAAAATGTTTTGAGTCTCTTCAGCTAACAGGTGTTTGATGTTTAGCATAACGTAGACTTCAAATTGTTACCATATAAAATTCACATCATAATACATTGCAGATTAAAAATTTAACCAATAAAAAAAAAGAACCTATGCACCAATAGGATGGAAAACATAAGAAATGGACAGATTCCTAGATATGTATGAATTACCAAAGTTGAACGAAGAAGACCTACAAATTCTAAACAACCCAATATCAATCAATGAAATTGAAAACATAATTAAAAACTTAACCAACTAAGAAGAGCCCAGGTCCTGATGGCTTTACTGCCAAATTCTACAAGACATTTAGAGAGGAACTACTGCCACTACTGTTTAAACTCTTCAATGAAATTGAAAGGGAAGCAATACTCCCAAATTCATTCCTGGAAGCAAGTATCTCCTTGATCCTGAAAGCAGAGAAAGATCCAACCAAAAAAGAGAACTATAGGCCAATCTCACTAATGAACATAGATCCAAAAATCCTTAATAAGATAATGGCAAATAGAATTCAGAAGATCATCAAGAAGATCATACACCCTGATCAAGTGGGATTCATCCCAGGGATGCAGGAATGGTTTAACATATGCAAATCAATCAATGTAATATGCTATATCAATAGAGCCAAGGACAAAAACCATATGATCTTCTCAATAGATGCAGAAAAAGCATTTGACAAAATCCAACATGCATTTATGAGAAAAACTCCACAAAAAATTGGAATAGACGGTCTCTACCTCAATCTGATAAAAGCCATCTATGAAAAACCAACAGCCAATATCATACTAAATGGTCAAAAACTGAAACCCTTCACACTAAAATCAGGATCAAGACAAGGATGTCCACCATCACCACTTTTGTTCAATACAGTATTGGAAACATTAGCCACGGCAATTAGACAAAAGAAAGAAATAAAGGGAATAAAGATAGGAAATGAAGAAGTCAAATTGTCATTATTTGCAGATGACATGATACTGTACATAGAAGACCCCAAGAACTCCACCAAAAGTCTTTTAGACTTAATAACTGAATTCAGTAAAGCAGCTGGATACAAGGTCAACACACAAAAATCAATAGCTTTCCTCTACACGAACAACAGACTCCCTGAGAGAGAAATAGGACAAACAATTCCTTTCACAATAGCATCCAAAAAACTGAAATACCTAGGAATCAACCTAACAAAAGAAATCAAAAGACCTCTTCTCTGAAAACGATAGCACTCTGAAAAGAGACATCGAAGATGATATCAGAAAATGGAAAGACATCCCTTGCTCCTGGGCAGGAAGAATCAACATAGTGAAAATGGCCATACTTCAAAAACTGTTATATAGATTCAATGCAATCCCAATTAAAATCCCAGCAGCATACTTCACAGACCTTCAGAAAACAATCCAAAAATTCATTTGGAACAAGAAGAGACCTAGAATAGCAAAAGCAATTCTAGATAACAGAGACATGGCAGGGGGTATCACAACCCCCCAACTTGAAACTACACTACAAAGCTACTGTGATAAAACAGCATGGTACTGGCAAAGAAACAGATCTGAGGACCAGTGGAACAGATTAGGAGATGCAGAAACAACTCCAGACACACTCAGCCACCTCATCTTCCACAAAGGAGCCAACCATCCTCACTGGAGGAAAGATAGCCCCTTTAATAAATGGTGCTGGAAAAATTTGGTTTCAACTTGTCAAAGATTAAAACTAGACCTATATCTCTCACCATGCACTAAACTTAAATTGAAATGGGTTAAAGATCTAAATATTAAAATAGAAACACTAAACCGGCTGGAAGAGAGGTTAGGTAGAACTCTTGAAGACACTGGCGTAGGAAAAGATTTCGTGAACAAAACCTCAGTTGCCCATGAACTAGCACAATCAACAAGTGGGATCTCTTTTTATTAAAAAGCTTCTGCACAGTAAGAGAAACCACCAGCAGTGTGAAGAGACAACCCACAATGTGGGAAAAAATTTTCACCTGATGTTCCTCAAAGGTCTACTATCTAGAATCTATAAAGAACTTTAAAAAATCAGACCTCCCACATTTAAAGACCCAATCCAAAAAAGGGCATCTGCAATGAACAGACATTTCTCAGATGAAGAAGTAGAAATAGCAAATAAACATATGAAAAAATGTTCAACATCACTGGTCATTCAAGAGATGCAAATGAAAACAATGCTGAGATTCCACCTCACTCCAGAAAGAATGGCTGCTATCATGAAATCAACTAATAACAGATGCTGGTGGGGCTGTGGGGAAAGAGGAACCCTGCTTCACTGCTGGTGGGAGTGTAGACTGGTGCAACCACTGTGGAAATCAGTATGGAGATACCTCAAAGAACTAGGACTGGAAGTCCCATTTGACCCAGCTATACCCCTGCTGGGTATCTTCCCCCAAAGAATTAAAAGAATCATACCACAGTGATATATGTGCACCCATGTTCACAGCAGCACAATTTGTAATAGCTAAAACTTTTGGAAGTAGCCCAATTCCCCATCAACTGGAGACTGGATGAAGAAAATGTGATTTTAAAAAAATGGGGTACTACTCAGCCATAAAAAATGAGAAATTAGAGACATTTATAGCTAAATGGATGCACATTGAGGCCATACTCTTAAGTGAAAGAAATAGGACACACGTGTAAATACAGAATAGTTTCTCTGGTGTGAGAAACTGAAAGTGTAAATAAGGACTAAAAGGTATACTAGATAATGTGAAATAGGAAAAAAAGGGGCAAAGGGGAAGGGGAAGTAGGAGAGGTAGGGGAAAGCAAAGAAAGAAGGGAATGGAATTAATATGAGAAAATGGAAAAATGGAAACAAAATCTTTGTAAATAGGGAGGGATGGAGGGGTTGAAGGGAGGGCGGGGAATGGGGAAAAAATAAGAACCAAGAGAGATTATGTTTTTGTTTTTTGTTACCGGGGATCGAACTCGGGTCCTTGCACTTGCGCAGCAGGCAGTGAAACCACTGAGCTAAATCCCTGGCCCTAAGAGAGATTATGTAAAGGTGCAAATTTCCAATGATGAATGTCACTATATTGTATACCTAAAATGTACCAATAAAATTAATTTAAAAAAAAAGGAAGTTAGAGAAGTGATCACCAAATGGTATAATCCTATTGCTATGTTTCATTGTTTGAGGTGTATAGTTTACACAGTTCAGCATACACTATCAGATCAGTGAATGAATGAACAAACAAATACACAAATAATTTCTGAACAAAAGCACACATATGGTTACGTGCCCTTTTCTAACCACTTGGGGCCTGCATTTTAAAAAGTTTGAAGACCATCACTGTGAAATAATACTACTTATATAAGTAGATTAGGACTAATGACAGGGACCTCATTTTGGTTGGCATTTGGGCAAGGGCCACCACCAGTTGAGGAAGGGGTAGAAGGACATCTTACCTGTAAAGTCATAGAGCTGTGGCAAAGCATCCAAAATGATGCCAACCAGGGGGAGGTAAAGCGCAGCAACTTTGACCTTCATCTCCGGTTTGACACACCGCGGGTCCAGGTCATGAGAACTGAGCAGGCTGTGGATGGCACTAACAGCTTTCCTTTGCACTTTGCTAATTCTGTTTTGCACAACACAGAAATCTAGTGGTTATGGTGGAAGAGAGGGAGCAAAATGCTCCTAAACAGTGAGGTCAAACTGAAAAACAAGCAACCAAGGGTAGAATCTAGAATCCAAAGAGAAAAGGGTTGTGTTCTAATCTGCCTGTTGCTTACTATAATGTTTTCAAGCTTGTCTAATTCAAAGCATGACTTTCTCAAGCATGACTACTTCATTTCTTTTTATTACTGAATAATTCATTTATATAGATAACCACATTTTATTTATCCGTCCATCAATTGATGAACATTTAGATTGTTTCCACTTGGAGCTACTACAAATTATGATGCTGCTATGAATATTCATGCACAAATTTTTGTGTGAAGGTAAATTTTACTTCAGAATAAAAATGTTTGGATAGTAGGGTAATGCTTAACTTTACCTTTAGAGGAACCAACAAATTCCCCCCACCCTTTTTTTTGTACCGGGGATAGAACTCAGGACCTTGCACTTGGAAGGCAGTCATGGTGCCACTTAGCTAAATCCCCGGCCCCCAACAAATTGTTTTTAACAGTGGCTACACCACTTCGCATTCCTGTCAGCGGTGTCTAAAATTTCCATTTTCTTCTTGGCAACACTATTATCTGTTTCTTCTGCTCCTTCTTTTTCTTCATAATGCCGGGAATTCAACTCAGGTCCTCACACATGCTAGGTAAGTACTCTACCACTGAGCTGCATCCCAGCACACTGTCTTATTATTTTTTAAAATTACATCCACCCTAGTAAATATGAAGTAGCATTTAACTGTGATTTTGATACGCATTTGCCTGATAGCTAGTGATGTGACATCTTTTCATTGCTTATGGTCATATCATCTTTGGAGAAATGTGTATTCTTATCTTTAAAAATTGAGTTATTTTTCCTTCTATTAAGTTGTGTGCATTTTACAATATACATTCCAGCTACACGTCTCTTATTAGATCTATGATTTGTAACTATTTTTTCGCATTCTGTGGCTTATCTTTTCATTTTCTTGATGGTCTCCTATGGATTACAGAAGTTTTAACTTTAATAAAGCCCAATTCACGGTTTTTTTCTTTTGTTAACCATACTCTTCTTGTCAGATCTAAGAAGCCATTGCTTAATCCAAATTCATAAAGATTAGCACTATGATTTCCTCTAAGTACTGTATTTTATAGTTTTAGCTCTAACATTTAAGTCTATAAGTCTTTGCATTTAATCTATTTGAGTTAATTTTTATATACAGTGTGAGATAGGAGTCTAACTTCAGTTTTTTGAATGCAGACATCCAGCTGTTCTAGAAACATTTTTAAAAAACAGTATTTAGCTGAGTTCGATCCCCAGTACCAAAAAAACCCCAGTATTTAGGGGCAACCCATTTTCTGGTCCCCTTTCTGTCCTGCATAGATACAATCTATCTCTCAATAAAATTTTCCAACTCATAAAAAAAAATTTTTAAAAACCAGTATTGTTCCTGAATTGTTTGGGTACCCTCATCAAAAAACAGTTGACTGGGCCGGGGATTTAGCTCAGTGGTTTTGCCGCCTGCTGTGCAAGCGCAAGCAAGGACCCAAGTTTGATCCCCGGTAACAAACCAAACCAAACCAAACAAAACAGTTGACTATAAATGGAAAGATTATTTCTAGACTCTTAACTCAATTTCATCACTCTATATATCTGCCTTTATTTCAGCACCACATACTCTTGAATGCTTTTGTCTTATGATAAATTTTGAAATTACAAAGTGAGTGTGTTCTAATATCAGTCTTTTCTCAAGATTATTTTGGGTATATTGTGTTCCCTGCCTTCGTACATGAATCTTAGGTTCAGTGTGTTACTTTCTGCAAAGCAGCCGGTTGAGATTTTGAGAGGAAGTGAACTGAATCCACAGATCATTTTGAGTACTATTGTCAGCGTAACAATATTAAGTTTTCTGATCCAAGAAGATACATGTCTTTATTTATTTAGATCTCTATTTCTTCCAACAGTATTTTGTAATTTTCACTGTACAAGACTTTTACTTTCTTTGCTACATTTATTCCTAAGTATTTTATTTTTATTGATGTTTTCAACGGAGTTTTTTTTTAATTTCATTTTCAGATTGTTCATCGTAAGTGTATAGAAATACAGTTGATTTTTTGGTATACTGATGTTGCATCCTGTAAGCATGCTGAACTCATTTATTAATTTTGTTTTTTACTATTTTCTGTAACCCAGCTCATATCAGTAACTAGAAATAGGTTTACTTCTTCCATTCCAAAAGAGATGACTTTTCCCCTATTTTCTTGCCTAATTGCCCTGGATAGAACTTCCACTACAATGTTGATTGGGAAGTGCCAAAGGCAGGCATTTTTGTCTTGTTTCTGATCTTACAGAGAAACCATTCAGTCTTTCACTAACAATATCGTGTTAGTTTTGGGTTTTTCTTTTTTCCTTTTTTTTTTTGTACTGGGGATCGAACTCGGGAACTTGTGCTTTCGAGGCAGATGGCAGAACCACTGAGATAAATCCCCGGCCCAATTTTGGGTTTTTCATAGAGTACCTTACCCCGGTTAAGAAGTTCTTATATTTCCAAAGAGTTTATTGAATGGTTTTATCAGAAATGGGTATTAGATTTTATCAAATACTTTTTCTGCACCTAGTGAGATGATTGTGTAGTTTTTGTCCTTTATTTTGCTGATATGGTGTATTACACATCAACTGATTTTCAGATGTTAAACTTACCTTGCATTTCTGGGATAAATCGTCCTTAGCCATAGTACATTACTCTTTATGAGACCTTGTATTAGATTTGCTAGTATTTCGTTGAGAATTTTACATCTCTTTTTATCAGTCAATGATTTATGGTTTTCTTTTCTTGTGATGTCTTTGTCTGGCTTTAGCATCAGGATTATTCTGGTCTTATAGAATTGATTGGGAAGTCTTTTCTCCCTTTTTACTCTTTGGAAGAATATCTAAAGGGTTGGAGTTAATTCTTCTTTAAATATTTGGTAGAATTCACCAGTAAACCCCCTGGCTCCCAGAGTTTTCTTTGTGGAAAGTTTTTTGATTATTAACTCAATCTGTTTACTTATTACAGGTCTATTCAGATTTTCTATTTCTACTTGAAGTCAGCTTTAGTCATTTGTGTCTTTTTAGGAATTTGTCCAACCAATATAGGTTATCTAATTTGTTGGCATATAATTGTTTTTTGTATCCCTTTAAAATTCTTTTTATTGCTGTAACAGTGATGTCCCTTCTTGCGGTTTCAATGTACTAATTTGAGCCTTCCTGCTTTTGCTTGGTCCACTTACGTACAGGTTTGTAAATATTGTTCATCTTTTCAAATAACATGCTTTTGGGTTTCCTGCTTTTTCTCTGTTGTTTTTCTAACTTCTATTTCATTTATTTTGGCTGCAATCTGTATCATTTTCTACCATATGCTTGCTTTAGATTTAGTTCACTCTTTTCCTAGCTTGGAGTATATTTTTTTGACATTTTATTAAACCACATGCACATATTTACCTACTCAAAAACAGTAAATTAAAATGAAAAAAGTATGCTGTATTTATACTTCAAAGAAACTATGTGCAATAATATTCACAGTAGCTTTTAAAATGATAGCCCTAAACTGGAAGCTTCCAAATGTTCATTTACAGTAAAGAAATGATAGCCATTTGTATCTTTTTAGATCTTTCCCCACTTAATCTAGGTTTTCTAATTTATCAGCATATTTTCACAAAGGAATGTTATCTACAACTGAAAGAAAAAAATGAAATAGTAATACATACAACCAATATCACAGGCACAACAGTCAGCAAAAGAATACAACATTCAACAAGAGACGATACCATTCTCTGGTGATAAGGGTCAGAACACTGGCCATGACAGGGGAGGAGGGCACTTTTCAGAGGGAGGCCACAAGGAATATTCTGGGGTGCTAGAAATACCCTGTATCTTGATATGGCTAGTGGCTGCCCAAGAGTATTCATAGGTAAAAATTAATTGCACTTTACACTTAAGATTGTGGCCAAATGTGGAGGCTCATGCCTGTAATCCCAGCACTGTGAGAGGGCCAAGGCAGGAGGATCACAAGTCTGAGCCCAGCCTGGGCAATTTAGTGAGACTCTGTCTCCAAAACAAAAATAAATAAATATAACATGTACTTGGGATGCAAATCAATATAAAGCCCCAATTCCCAGTACCACAACCACAACAGCAAAAGAAAAAGAAAAAGAAGAAAGGAAAACATCAGCCCTTTACTGTCTATACATTATACCTCAATATCAAGTAAATAAAATAAAGCATCTAGTAGAGTACCTGGAACCTACCTATAGATGTTTAATTTCTTAAATGTATCTTTTGACCTTCAAAAAATGTTACACCAGAATCCAGGTTAGGTAGAAAATATTAACCAATTTTTCAAATGACCCAGATTCTTACACTATGGCTAAAATTAGATAACTGCAAACTGCGTTTCAGAGGTTGTTCTTGTTCTGATTACCCTCTGAGTCTGTGGTCCTGGCAGTGCTGCATCTCAAACAAGGCACTGCAGCTTTCTAGCTTAACATAAAGAAGCGAGACAATTTCCAAATGCTTGAAAACTGGATTTCATGGCGTGTGGAGATCTGGGCTACAAGGAGACCCAGGTGTGGAGGTTCCAAGGAGACCCCTGGAAATGATCTCTAGCCCTTTACAGGGGTTTACAGGCTGAGATGCCCAATGCCTCTTGCTCTAGAGGTGGGCAGGTGTTGGGGAATATATTAATTGTCTTGGTAACAAAAGGAAATATCAATCAATAGAAAGTTTTGTTAACAGATGGAATTTTCCTGAGGTTTCAGCCTACATGAAAAAGTCAGGACACTATTTCTAATGACTTTCCAGGAGAGTAACTGACAACTCAGCAATTAGTGATTACTGTGTTGCCAGAGAGACATCTTTAATTAATTACCCTCAGTGGGGGGGTGGGGGTGGAAAAGGTACTGTGTGTGTTTGAAGAATGTATCTGCCTGACTATAAACATAATTACATGATGATCTATGAATATACTCTGCCCTGTTGCTAGTAATATCAGAGCAACAATTTTACAAGGAATTGAAAAACATGTCAGGGTTGTTTCCAATCAGAAAGAAAATGGAAACTAAAACCTACAGCCAAGGTAAATACAAAAAATTACTTCAGAAATCACTTAAAGCAGTGCTACTAAAGGATAATTAAGAAAATGGGCATATTTGCATAGGAAGACAATTTCCTTTATGTTTTTCTCAGCACCTTATCAGCATGTATCTCAGGGCACTTTTTGTTGCTGTATAAATATATGTTAAAGTAGAGAATTCTGAGAAAATTAAGGGGAATTTAGACTCCAGAGGAGATGGAACTGAAGCCATGAGCCAGCATCAAGGCTAGAAATTGCCACATGCACCCAGGCCTTCAGGTGTAAAATCCAGGAAAAGATTCAAAGCTCTGAAGCTATGGCATCTCTCTTGGCCTAAGAGGCCTAATTTGAGGCAACAACTGGCTCTTCTGTGGTTCCTGTCTTTGTCAACACAGAGACAATTGGCATTTGCTTCCGCCCCTGTGTGCTCTTGCTTTTGTTAAAAATGACTTCGTATGGGCTGCAGGTATAGCTCAGTAGCACAGCATGTACTTAGCATGTGGGAGGCCCAGGGCTCAACCCCCAGCACTCCTCAAATGGCTATGTTTCTAGGGACCTCACCAATCAAAGCATCCTCAGCAAATTCCATGCAATAAATAACTGACTAAAAAAAGTGATATTGTGGTTCCTCTCCTCCTCCAGGCCTTTGTACATACCTATGGTATCTCACTAAGCACAAGAAGTTAAACTGCAAACTTTATTATGGAGCACTTTTTTTTTGGTACTGGGGATCAAACTTAGGACCTTGTGCTTGCAAGGCAGGCAGCGGAACCACTGAGCTAAATCCCTGGCTGGAGCACCTTTTTAAAAAATTGCTTTATGTTCCATTTTAAGTGTGAAAACATACCCTTCTCCTTCAGCATCCAGGGCAGCAGCCAATTCTGTGAAGAGGAGCCCAGTGAGGAAGTGCTGCTGGCGGTACTCCGGAGTCAGATCAAACATGCTGGCAATCTTCTGGTCCTGGAAGCTGGAGCAGGAGCTGGAGTTCTACAGGAACCAAGTGGCAATTTTATGAGTACCAAAATCTGGGATTAAAAGACCATGGCTAGCAACTATGAAGCTTTTACTCAGACCAGGCCTTGTGAACACTACCCAGTGTCCCGTGTGACGACTTGGACACACATTACATTTCTCAGGCTGGTCTTGCATTCTTGGGCTCAAGGGACCTTCTTGCCTCAGCGTCAGGTACAAACTACCAGGGCCAGTCTCAACCCCCACCCAGTGGTACTGAGGATTGAATCTAGGGTCTTCTCACCGATCTCCAGAGCTCTCTTTCGCTTATTTATTTATTTTTTAAAATTTTGAGACACCATCTAGCTAAGTTACTAAATTCCCCAGACTAAGCTTGAACTTTCAATCCTTCTGCCTCAAATTCCCAGAATGCTGGTATTACAGATGTGTGCCACCACACCCGGCTTATTTTTTATTTTGAGACCGGGTCTCTCTAAATGTCAGAGGCCATCCTTGAACTTTCAGTCCTCTTATTTCAGTCTCCTGAGCCACTGGGATCACAGGCATGCACCACTGCTCTGAGCTTATTTTTTTGTTAATTTTTAAAATCAATAAGATAAGCTTTCACCCTTGTGCCAGTATCAAGAAATACACACAGAAACAGAACCGAATACTGAGAAATCATGCTTTCTACTCTGAACTACTGATTTGCCTGCTACAATGGGACATGATCATAAAATAGCATTTCCTTAAGGTTTTTCCAGAGGATACTAGTCCCTTGAGAAATTTAATGGGAAAAAGGGTTTCCATCGTTCTATCACTTTGGGAATAACTGCTAATCACACACACTTCCTCCCATCTTCTCTTCTATTTTGTGTGTGTTAAAAGGTTTTGGATTGCCTACTGCAAAGAAAGCTGGTTAATCCAGGGTTTCCAAAACTTGCTTGACTTTGGAATTCTATATTTGCATAACATAAAATCAGTTAATGTCAGACAAAGGAAGATTGGTACTTTCTTTTATTTATTGCAATTTATTTTTTTTAAAAAAATTCTTTTATTGGTACATTTTAGGTATACAATATGTTTACATTTATCATTGGGTGCTTGTACCTGTACATGATGTACCTTAGTTCTTATTTTTTTCCCCATCACCTGTGCGTCCTTTACCCCCTCCACCCTTCCCTATTGACATAGATTTCATTTCTATTTTTTTCTTTTCTCATAATTTTTCCTTTCCCTTCTTTCCTTTCCCTTTAAGATTGGTACTTTCTATGAGCTTCTTAATTTTCATAGTGATTGTGGATTCCTTGCTACATTTGGCCTCATCAGGGACCCTGGAGCCCAGGAAGAAACCACATTACTTAGTCTGTAAATTATGAGTTAAGATAGTACAACATCAGAGTAGCATACTAGTCCTATCTGGATCAATTGATCTTGTCTGAATAGCTTGCTTTTTCTTTTACTTAATAAGGCCAACATTTATAGCAAATACACAATTAAGATAATTAAATGAAATTGCTTGAATAAATTCTTCAGTGAGCTGATTACCTGGGAAGATACGGAGGGGCAAGGAGACACTGGTGCAGTATCAGCGTTCATAAAGAAGAGGTTCAGGTTGAGGTAATGCTCATGGCTACAGAGGATCCGCAGGAACTCCAGCCTCATGGAAATGAGTGTTGGGATGTTATTGAGCTTGGCTGATAGCTGCAAAGGAAAATAAAGTGTTTGTCAAAAGGTAAATGCAGTTGAGGTTGACAGATATAAAAATATCCTTTCTCTGCAAATTAAGATAATCAATTTAATACAATTAATTGGATAGGGGAGCAGATGGCAAATTCTGCATTACAGGGAGACCTAACAAGTTTTCATTCTTTATTGTTCCCTTTCATGAGTCCATCCTAGGAGCTGTCCAAAATGAAGATTGTTGTCTTGGTCTCCACTTTGTCAAATATGTAATACCAGAACAATCCTGGGCTGAGAAGAAGCTAGAGGTACAGCTTCAGTGTCACGTAACAGAATTAATTTTACAAAAACCTCACCGTGTCTGAGAAGCCACATGAAAGGCACTGACCTCACAAAGGGTCACATAAAACTAATGGACTATGACTGGATGACTTCAACACCCCATGGGAAGTTATCAAACCAGTTCCCCAGAGGAAGGCATTGAACTGGCTAGGAAAGTACATACCAGCCTGCAAAAAGGAGGGTCACTCACAGAGTGGATTGAGGCTGCTCCCAGAAAGTGAAAGCACAAGACATTTGTGTGATGAGCAGAAAGGAGGAAACGTCCTCCCCAAAGGTCAGGTCCCATGGTGCAGTCCCAGCAGCTGTCCTCCAGGGATAAGTACTCATTTAACTTAGTGGTGCATTGTAAGAGATATAGAACAACTGAAGTAGATCTGTTGTTAATGACTATTAAGCAAAGGCTAAGGTTACAGGTAACACCACTAAGTCTTTAAATGGCAGAAGACAGGTCAGTATGTTTGAATCAGGTACACAGATCAACAAAATCAGAGGACTTTGGAAGAATGCAACTTGGCTCAGGGACGAAGTTAATCCTGTATCTAGATAGCTGGGACCCATGAATGAAGCCACCATTGACTGGGGTCGGTGGCCTTTTTAAGCCAGAGTACCACAGTGTCATTAAGCAGTAACTGTGATGTCACAGCAAACACAAAGCACACATCTGAGTGTCAGAGCCAGAGAAGTCTAAGCCAGCCTTGTCTCTATGCAGATGAGGAAACCTTGTCTCTATGCTGGAAGGCTGATGCCCCAGCACAGAGGTGGTGAATAGCGTCACTGTGTTGGAAGCACAGGTCTCCGACCCCTGGACCAGGGCTCTTTGGAAGTTGAGAAAGGAGAGAGGAAGAAAAAAAGAGTAGGCAGCTAACAGAAGAGGAAAGAATTTAAAAGAGAAAGAGAAGTGAGTGACAGAAAAGAAATGACAGTGAAAGAGAAAATTAAAACATGTATTCTGCAGAGCAGGTGGTTTGCTTATTTCCCTTTTGAAATGACAATGCCCACAGTGCACAGTGAAACCTGGGTCTGGAGTGGTGTCCCATGATCTCTTTTCCAAACATCCAATATTTTGAAAAAAATATGGACTTGTATTTGAGATTCACCCAGTGACTGGGAATCCTAAACTGAAAGAGAGGCAAAGAGGAGTGAAGGACTGATTTCCTGTATGATCTGTTCTGAGGGATCGAGAAACAGAAGACAGGTGTTCCGGATGCACAGGATAGAGAATCACTGGGACCTCTGCCTGTCCTTAGAGTTCTCCTTTATTACTCTGCTTCCTTACCAGGCTGTTCTCTAGGAAAGGGTGTGGTGTAAATGAGTCAAGGACAATCTCTGGGTTATCATGGGAGGCAGACTCACACCCAACTTGAATTTCTACAATTCCAATGACTTGCAAAGTAGCAGACAAGCAGATTTTTAGCATTTTAGCACCTAATGCTTTGCAGGTCTTATGAAATCTCAATGGACAGCGGTTTCCTATTGATAAGAAAGAACCTTTTAGTTTTAAGTTTGTCTTAAAACTGTGCTGCAGTGTGCTGTGGAGCATCATCAAGGCATGCAGCTGTCTCTAGTCCCTCTCCTCAGGGAGATCCTTGCTCCTTTGGACAGTGGCTCCTTCCCCAGAAGCCTCTGCTGAGAAGGAAGCCCAGGATGGGCAGGGCTCACCCTGCTGTCACGCCAGTGAACAAGGGAGCACTCCATGAAATTGAGTAGCAAGGCAGAGAGAAGGAAGCCAAAAACATGTGCCGGGAACACTCACCTGATTGCAATAATGTTTGATGAGATTAAACACAAAGCCACGGTCCATGAGCGACAGAAGGTCATACAAGAAGAATGCCAGGCTGATGTTCATCTTTTCTGCCTGTTCATTTTCCTTAAAAATAAACGTACAAATCGGTTTGTGTGAGCCTTGGACACAAACTCCCAGGTTCCATGATGGGAACACTGGGAGAAGCAGATCCTATTATATCAGCCACTGTCTCTCTGGATGAAGCAGTTTAAGTCTGAAAGATTTTAGCAAATATAATTTAGTCCTTACCTGATACCCTAACTGTCAGATTGAGTCAGGTAATTCTTTATGTACTGTGAATATTCCGGTGTATTTCATTCTGGTCACCTTTTATTTTCTTAGTATGGATATAATTGAGCTCATCCTCTATATACAATGTTAGGTTCTGATTTTTTTGTTGTTGTTTTGGGGAGCAAACTAACTTGAAATGTATTCACTGTCTTCAATGAGACAGATTCTTTTTGTAAAATTTAAATTGATTGATTGATTGATTGCAGTACTGTGGATTGAACCCAGGGCCTTTTTCATTGAGCCTTTAAAAAAATTTTTTAAAAAATTTTTGAGCTGCTAGGCATGGTGGTGCATGATTGTAATCCCTCCACTTGGAAACCTGAGGCAGGTGGATTGCCCAGAGTTCGAGGCCAGCCTAAACCACATAGTGAGACCCTGTCTCAAAAAACTAAAAATAGATAAAAAGTATTGTTAAAAAAATTTGTTTTGATACAAGGTCTTGCTAAGTTGCTAGATTTCCTGGGCATACTTGAACTTGCCATCCTCTTGCCTCAGCCTCCCAGAGTGCTGCGATTACAGGCATGCATGAACATATCCAGCTCAGGTTCTTAACTTATAAGGATTACTGCAGAAACTCCATTCATGATAAAAGATTCAGTCTCTACCTAAGGAATTTTCCCCCCTCAGTTAAGCAGCATTCCTAGCCTAAGAGATGTCAGAGTCATACTCAGTAGTGTGATTTCTTGCATGAAATGGGGCCATGGTTTTTCTTTTTAAATTTTAAATTTTTTATTACTTCTCATTGCTCATATTCATGAGGGATTTTATAGTACTTCAGAGCAATCATGGATTCACCTTTTCATGTTTATGTCCTTTAGTCTCAGAATAATAAATCAATTTCCACTGTCACTATTAAGAAAATAATTTTAAAACTATGCTCTTCTTGTTATGATGCACAGTTTGCAAATTCAGGCCATCCTAACCAGTCACTGGGATGATGGAGACCTGATACAGAGGTTTCCAAAGCATCACTGAGAAGTCCTGGACCTCTCAACATCCCACTTGGCCACTACCCGGAGTAGTTTCTGCACCTCAGAGTAGTTTATATTATTGTGTGAATGTTTGCATGAGGAATCTCCAGGCTGGGCTTTTCTGCAAGCTGTGTGGCTTTTGGAAAATTTATTAACCTTACTTATTTTCATGCCTGCCAGTACGAAGACATCACTGGGGTTCTAACAAAGTTTCCCACGAGAAAGAACCAAATGGAAATCTGCTGAGCACTTGGTACTATACAAATTCTTAATAATGATAGAAGTACACTTAGTAAACCTTGCTCCCTAAAATGTTATAGTTACCTTTACATTTTAAAATTTTATTTCATTTATATATTATAAACTTTTATTTTGAAATGATTTCAAACTTACAGAAAAGACGTAAGAACAGTTCAAAGAACTCCTGTGTATCATTTTACTACATTGCTGCTATTATCATTCTCTGTATATATACATACAAACTTTTTTTCTGAACCTTTTGGAAGTAGGTTGCAAATGTCATGCCCATTTGCTTCACAATACTTCAGGATGTATTTCCTAAGAACAAGAGTATCTTGTCTCATATTGACATTGATCATAGCTTAACTGATCATCCATATGGCAATTTCTTTTTTTAAGTTTTCTGACCATATTTTGTGCTTTTTAAACATTAATGTATGTTTGCAATATATAGTAGTTACTTTCATTGCAATTTCTTTATAGCAATCCTCTAGCCGCAGGGTTCAGTCCAATATAACGTACTGCTTTTAATTATCATCTATGGTTATTTTTAAACTATTTTTAATTGATCCTCATTTCTCTCTGCTTATGAAAGTAACATGTTTACAGTAAACAGTCTAGAAATTTAAGAGTAAGGGACACAGTTACCTTCTGAGGTTTTACCAACAGGGCTCCAATCTCCGAGGTGACCACATTGACAATGGTAGTTATGTCATCCTTGAAGCGGTCAGAAAAACGGGTCCTCCGGAAACTGTCTGATTTGTCCAGGTTATGTACATACTGGGCCATGCTTTTTACCTACAGCCGGAGAGGAGAAATGTCGACATGGAGACTGGTCACCTGCTTGGACAATGTGTAAAAGAGGGGACGACCTGAAGAAAAGCCCTTTCACAGTGGACTTTCTGACACTTTATCAGTGCTGGTGGTGCCCAAGCTGGCTGGAGGACTAGAAAATGCCTCTAACCCACAGATGGTTGCCATGGTGGCAGGAGGTGGGAAGGGTGCCCTTTTCCTGATCCCAAGTCTAGGGGCTCCCTTCTTGCTGCCAACAAAGCCAGGAGCCTGACTCTTTAGCTTCAGTGTCAAGACTCCCCTTTCCGCAGCGGCCTCCATCAGGAAGCAGTGAGGTTGGGCTCTGTAACACGGGGCCAGGACTCTGGCACCATGGTGACCCAGGACACACAGCAGAAGTGCTTAGGAGACTGGTGTGACTTGAAATCTTTTCTGCTCCTGAAACTACAGGAAGGAGACCAGGGGAGAAATGTTCTTCCTATCTCGAGTTTCAAGTGGAAACAAAGAGCACAGTTTTTCCAGAAGCAGTTCACAGGTTATTTTTTGCTTCTGCAAATTTAAGCAGTAGTATGGGTTGAGCAAGATTTTGTTGGCTAGCTGGAAAGTGATCCACTATTGAGAACACTGCCCCTAGCAGAAATTGTAGTGGTTTTTTTTGGTACCAGGGATGGAACTTGGGTCCGCGCGCTTGCAAGGCAGGTGAAAGAACCACTGAGCTAAATCCCTGGCCCCCAGAAATTGTATTTTATCTTCTATAAGCCTATCATGCAGATGAATCCATTATCTGTGTATGTACGTATGCATGCATCCATCCATCCATCCATCCAGGCAGCCAGCCAGCCAGTCAGCCAATGATAGTATAACACCAGCTCAATGCCTACCACAATTTAAACTCCAGGCTATACTTCTGTTTTGGACTTCTTCCTGAGGCCAGGAGATTCATGAGTCCACATAACCCCCTTCTACATCATCAGAGGTTGGTGTTATCCTTGTCAGAAGCTGCTGAGAGCCATCAGCTACAGTCTGATGGAGAACACAGCATTGCTGTGGCTTCCTGCCTGCCCTCTGAGCTCATCCTTATGAACTCATTCAGGCTAGTCAGAGAGTCATCGCGAACCAAATGGCCCTAGAAGTTGAATCATCCATATCTGCCCCCAGGTCAGGGTGGGACAGTTGTGTGGAAACTGACTTCCACTCCTGAGAATTATCTGGGAGAACTTTTATGCACTAAGAGAAGATTTCTAATTTAAATGTAAGCCTGGAAAAAATTGTGAAGCACTGACACAAAGACAAAGCAAATAAGAAGAGAAAAACAAGAGGTAGTCTTCAAGGGTTCTGTGTTTTATGTTTTCAGAAAATGCTGTGGTCAGCTAGGATAAGAACCATTGTTTCTCCTCAGTACAGGGTCCTGTTTTCTTGAGGACACAGGACAGGTTCACAGCCCATTGAGCCACAACCATTTGGAGTAAGGACCTGAATGAGGGATGGGAACCAGACACTATTTTTTGTGTTTTTATTAGATAAAAACATCTCTCGCCCTATACTCACCAAGGACCCAGGAAGACAAGGCCTCTTTGTTTGGGCAACCTTGATCCCAATTCTCTCCTGGCTAACCTACCCCAGTGCTGGATTTTTTAGAACTCACTGCTGCAGTTAGCCTCTGCCTGCTGAGTATGGCCATCCTACAAGCAAATAAATAGTTCTCACAATGCTTCCAAGTACTTCCAAGTACTTCCAACTAATGGCCTCTTTCCAGACTGTCAGCAACCTGCCGGCTACTGTGTCCCTGGGTCTCCAGAGAAGAACACTCAGCAGAAAGGTGAGTGGATACCTGCCATGGTATTTGTAGGGTAGGGTGATGCAGCACAATCTTTTCTCCCATACTGGATTTTATGTCCCATTC
This sequence comes from Heterocephalus glaber, assembly GCF_053883595.1. Taxonomy (NCBI): domain Eukaryota; kingdom Metazoa; phylum Chordata; class Mammalia; order Rodentia; family Bathyergidae; genus Heterocephalus; species Heterocephalus glaber. The sequence goes on from NW_028258317.1 coordinate 50,782,421, forward strand.
AAAGGAGGGATATATTTCAAGAACCCCTTAGTGCAGAACTTCATGTCCTGAGGGAGTAAACTAGGTCACCCATTTACCTCCAGGTCTCCAAGGTCTGGCTTGGTGTTTTCCTAAAGCACAGGGGTTTATTCATCAGCAAGTGTGAAATTCACCCAAGGATGGTGCCAAACAGCTCTCTTGACAAAGTGGTTGTTCATTAGCACCTGGCCATCAGCACAACTGCAGGTGTTAAACTGCCCAGGTTGTTGGCTAAGCAGGTTGTTTGTCTTCAAGCTTCTGTGGGGAGGTCTGTTTTGGTTTTGAAACAACTTCCTGGGCATCAGTCAGGTAGACATGTAACACTGCATGGAAGGCTGAGTGTCCTGCTGGTGTCTGAGACCAATTTCCTCGCAAAGCTCTGGCTGGGGCTCATAGTTTCCATTTGCCTCTACTGCAGCCCCTAGATGGATTTCCTACCCTTCTCTGCCCCGGGTTGTGGTCTCTGTGTATGGATCACCTGGGCCCCTGCCCTCCCTCTGGTATCTGGGGGGAGCCAGCCAGTCGGCGGGAGGACAGTGAGAGCTGGGCATATGGTCACTCGTCCTGCCCTCACCCCTGCCACAGTGCGGTTCTGGCAATGCTTTTTAAAGGCTCCTCTTTCTGTCACAGTGTCCTTATTCCCTGCCTCCAGCCTCCTCCAGGCCCCCATGGCACTACTCTTTCCCCTCGGTTCTTTGGAGCTCACAGAGCTACAGGCTTCTGGCAGCTGCTGCACATTGGATGCCTCACTAATCCTTGTCGGCTCCTGTGGCCTTGCTGACACCTGGGCAGAAGCCTTCTGGTAACTGCTTTTCAGTGAACCCCATAAGTAGTGCGAATCTGTCCTGCTAGGACTCTGACAGTGAGGTTACAGCCTGTCTTGGTCGATGCACTTTGACCCACCCCATCAAAGTACTTAGGTTAGCAGCTTTCTTCCCAGCTACCTCATTCTTTGACACAAAGGGCTCCCAGGAGATAAGGAAGGCTAGTTTTTTTCTCTTTTGGGCCCACAAAGTCCTAGTAAATAAATATGCAAGATCAAAAGCAACTTTCACCTCTCCCATGGTCTTAGCTTCCTGTAGGTAGGGGCAAGGAAGCAGCACTACTGAAGCCTGTGGCAGGCGGGGAGACATTCCTCACGGCTACCACCCTCCTCCCAACCCAGTCTGTAAACTGGAAATCATAAAAACTCCTGTCTCGGGATTGTGTAAGGATTAAATGAGATTATGCTTTAGAATACTTAGAGACGTACTTGGCACATGCACAGTAAGATGTTCGATATACTTTGGATGTTATTATTTTCCCTTCCTCAGGGATGCCATCTGTTACTAGGGTTATATGAAGGATGGAGCCATGGTTACACCTACAGAGAATGCAAATTTGCCTTTGAAACAGCTCTGGGCTACCATGGGGAATCACTCATGCTGGACAGCATGGAGTTCATGATGATTGGGAATGAAATGACAATGGTAGCCTGCATTAAAGGTGACTTTCTTTTCTTTTCTTTTTTCTCCTCTCCTCTCCTCCTCTCCTCTCCTCTTCTCTCTCTCTCTCTCCCTCTCTCTCTCCCTCCTTCCCTCCCTCCCTCCCTTTCTTCCAAGACAGGATCTCACTATGCAGCCCAGGCTGGCCTTGAACTTGCAGAGATGCTCCTGCCTCAGCCTCCAGAGTGCTGGGATTATGGACATGCACCACCATGCCTGGGACTAAAGTTAATTTCTGAATGCAAGGATTTTGTATGTTGTCAATACTGTAGGCCGAGAAGATGTTTTATAACTTTCAGCTTCCCAAAAAAGGTAAAATGGTGAAGGTAAAGAACCTGGACTAGAGAGTTAAGAGTACTGAAACTCTGGCCTTCACTGGGTGAGCAGGCTGGCAAATCCCTCCCTAACCTTCGTGTGTGCTACAGGGATAACCATAGTCTCTTACAGGACGTTAATAGGTTTCAAAGATGTATTCATGAGCCCTTAGAGCCACCACTGGAACCCTTACATAGCAAGGTCTAAGGGATTTGGTTACCAGTTGAACAATGACAGTACAGTACTTAGAGGATTTAATTATTAAGATCTAAGAGTGGTCATGTGAAATGTGTACATATATGTGCAGGACTGTGAGTAAATAATATAAAACTTCTTTGAACTGAAACACTGTTTTCTTTTGGGACTTTCTTCTAGGAGATTCTACAAGATCAAATTTAGTTTTAAATGGATGCACATTGAGGCGATACTCTTAAGTGAAATAAATAGGATACACATGTGTAAATACCAAATAGTTTCTCTAGTGTGAGAAATGGAAAGTGTAAATAAGGACTAAAAGATATAATAGATAATATGAAATAGGAAGAAAAGGGGCAGAGGGGAAGGAGTAGGGGAAAGGAAAGAAGGGAATGGAATTAATATGAGAAAATGAAAAAAAGGAAACAAAGTCTCTGTAAATAGGGAGGGGTGGAGGGGTTGAAGGGAGGGCAGGGGAAGGGGGAAAAAATAAGAACCAAGAGAGATTACATAAAGGTGCAAATTTCCAATGATGAATGTCATTATATTGTATACCTAAAATGTACCAATAAAAGGATATACAGAAAAAAAAGATCAAATTTAGTTTTTGCTCTTTTTAATCTGCAATTTTGATGGCTGAACTCAGGATTACTGGTATGAATTATTTATAGATGGATCTTGACACAAGTGAATCTTCTTTATGCAGAAGCCTGATGGCGTGTGGGATGGGTAAATAGAAGCTGGATTGACAGGACATGGAGTGTGGTTTTAATACTTTGTATGCCTCAAGAACAAAGAGAGGATGAAGTGTTGTAACCAGTCCACTTCCCACCACAGTGCTGAGCTTGTGTCTCAGTACTGTGCTCTTCTACTTAAAAAAATAAATAAAGTGGAAGACATACTACAGCAGAAGGTGGTGACGTTTAAGCTGAGATCTAAAGAGAAGAACACACAGTGTGTGTTTGGGGGAGGAGTGAACAGTAGGAAGTGGGGAGAGAAGCCAAGAAAGGCTCTGAGGCTGAACAAGGGCTTGGTACCTCCAAAGAACTAAAAGGGGAACAATGTGGCTGAGTGAGGAAGGAATATGGCCTGAGATGAAGTGATGGATAGAGGTAAATAAGGGAATCATGCAAGGGCTTTTAGGCATGACTTTTAAAAAAATGTTCATTCCTAGTTTACTGAAAACTGTTGAAGAGTTTTCAATAAAGGAGTGACATTACCCATGTAATATTGGCTGTTCTGTGCAGGATGGATGGGATGAGGGCAAAATGATACGGGAGGGAGAAAGAGGAAGTTAGAGCGAGTGGAATATAAGAGATGACGGTGGCTTGGCTAGGTGGGAACATGGTAAGATGTGATAGCTTGGAGGTTGATTTTCATGGTAGAATCAGTGGGGTTTCGGGGGGAGATGGATGGAGGGCTGAGATTTCAAGGAATAATCCCAGATTTTTAGCGGGAGCAACTCAGTGATCAAGGTGTTAATTCCTAATTTGGGAAATGTTAGTGCCTTTCTACCATTGTTTTTCTTGCCTTACTGATATGGATCTCAAGAATCTTACCAGAAGCTCAAAGAAGAACCAGGCATACTTGAAGACAGTTTCTCTCACCATCCCAGTGCTGACCACCATCTGCAGGGCAAGCTCCTCGTGGAAATACTGAGCAACAACCACAAAAACCAGGTGATAACAAGGCTGCATTAACATTTCTTTCCCTTCCCCTCAAGTTAACAATCTGTTAGCTCCTGAAGCATGTGTCCTGGGCCATACAAGGGGGATAGCAAAGTCAGTGCTGAGACACTGAGGCAGGAGGACGTTCATTCAGGTCAGCAGTGTCGGTACTGTGTGGGAGAGCTGGGTTTGAAGGAATGGACTCCGCCTGAGAGCACTCTACAGGGGAAGCACCCAGGGTGGCAGTCAGAACAGGTGGAGTCTCTAACGGGAATGCTGTGCAGGGGTCACACAGAGTCTGACCACGTGCAAGCTGTTCTTCTCTTTGTCCTCAGTTTTCTCATCCATAAAACAGGTTGTTGGTCGCAGTGGTTCTCAAATTTGAATGTGTATCAGAACCCCCAGGAGGGCTTGATGAAACACACACGGGGCGGGCTCTGAGAATCTGATTTCTATCAAGCACCCACTGGATGCTGATGCTGTCTGTCCAGTGTCACACTTTGAAGGCCACCATCTAAAAGGTATTTAAGTCCCCTTCCGGATGGGACAGTCGTTGTTTGTGTAATCCCACACTGGCTTCATGTGGAAAGTGTGACTGGCTGGATTGTGAGTGTAACCTCTGCCTTCACAGGCTCAGTGGTATCAGCCTGAATTTACAACTTCTAAATTTCTTGTGTCTCAGGGTCAGATGCATGGAAAATTGCTAAACTCCACTTTATGTTTTGACTTCTCATCAAGTCATTTTGAACAGCAGATAGCAAATGTAGCAGATAGTGAATTTTACCTTTCCTGTCTTCCCTATTCTTCAATTTCTATGTGTAACTGTTAATGCTTTTGACAACAGTTTTTGTTGTTTTGTAGTACTGGGGATCGAACTGAGGACCTTGTGCTTTCAAGGCAGGTGTGGTGCCACTGAGATAAATCCCCGGCCCTTCTGACAATAGTTTTGATGGAGAAGTTCAGGGCTAAAACCAAGAGCTACCAACTCATCTCAGTTTGCCTGATAGGCTCTTAGTCTCTAAATGAAAACTCCTGTGTCTTGGGGATGCCCTTAGTCCTGGGCAAACTAGGACAGTTGGTCATGCTAACCAAAGGCAAACATAACATCTGGGAATTTTCTATGGCTTTCATTATCTTACCCTATAGAACCTAAGATAAATGCAGATAAACTCATTCTTTTTTCTTTTTTTGGTACCAGGGATCGAACTCGGGACCTTGCACTTTTGAGGCAGGTGGCAGATAAACTCACTCTTTATTGTTCAGTGATTAAGAACATCCTTATGTGGAAGTTAAGTTTTAAAGTGAACCTAAAGCAAAAATTAATTATAGATTAATAGATTGTTCTTAACATTCCTTTAAATTACCTATGAATGCAGTATATATGTTGCCCAATCTACTAATTCTTATGGATGTTAAACTTGGAGAGCTGCTTACAAGGGATGATGGAAAAACAGAGTGCATGTTTAAATTTTTAAAAATTGTTACAGTAAAAGACATGTTGTTATTACTCTCCCTCAAAATACTGTCCTCACTTTAAACATGGTTATCCCATCATTCCAGCCACTTCCTGAAGCAGCTCTGGAAGTTCTCTCAGGAGGGTCTTTAGTTGTGCTGTCGTGGTTGCCTAGATGTCCCAAATTGATTCAAAATGTTTACCTTTCATAGTAATCTAAACTAAAAGGAGACAAAAGGAAAAGTTCTGTGCAGATGTCTGGGTGTTCCAACTACTTCCATCCCAGCCAGGTTAGCTCATCTGCCAGTTTCAGTTCATTTTGTCAAGTTAGTCAAACTAATCATCTTAATACATGTCAACACGTTAGTTTCCTGCTGTGTCTTATGTGAGGTTCTGCCATCTGGGAGAGGTGTGGGGTTGAATTTTAACTTAGCTGGCGATCAACTTGACACAGCCAGAGACCCCTGTAAGGACAGAGGACAAACAAACTCCTGAGCCCTTTAACCTGTTACTCATTAAAGCATAATTTGTGTTTTCTTCTAAGATAAACAAGGACTTAAAAGTGGTCTTAAAAACTTTTTTTGGTTAAAAATTGTGGCTTTTCCCTTGGGCCTACAAAGGCCCAGTAGGAAACTAACAGTACAACAAAGCTTGCCTTTCATTTTGCAAAACTCTGGGTCAAATCCTTCTTAGCTCTCCACATAGGCAAGTTAGTCATTTAGGGAGTGTCTGTCTAGAAGTTGGCAAATCAGCTTTATTAGCCCTAGCCTACCCAGCCTGTCTCACTTCCCTTCAAGACTGAGAATGCCTACATCCAGAAGTCTCCATTGGCCCAAACCTATGTATGGTCACCTGAGTGCCCCTCAAGTCATGAGGATTCGACCTGAGCTATGAAGCCAGGACTCAAAAAATGACTGAGCAGAGGCCAGTGCCACCCCTCCGCCCCGCCACGCTTGTCTTTTTGCTTCACTAATGCGCCAGTATGATCCTCTTCCTCAGAATGTGCCCCCTCGAGCTACTCAAGCACCAGTCTTTATTTTCTCTTTCTAATTAAAGCTTTTGCCTGTAAATTCATGCTGTTGTTTTAGTTTCAATTTCCACTGTCATTAAAGCAAGGCCCCACTGTAGCTGATGACAAACTGTGCACATGACGTAACCTAGCTGTACCTCCATCTTCCCATGTAGGGAAGGCACGGTCCGCCAACTTCAGAGTCAGTCTCTGGAGGAAATAGGTCAGTTTGACTGCCAGAGTCTTGTGGCAGGAAGAGATTAGACAAGGATAAGCTGCTTCTTAAAGTAATTTATGCTGCTTACTGGGCAGCATTATTACAAAGAACACCTTGCTCCAGAGGTTATATAAAATAGCCAAGCAGAAAAACACTATTTGCTGAGCTATAAAGGATACACCCTGGCTAAACTTACCCCTGAAATGAAATGATTCTCTTCTGGTCATTTCAGGTCAAAATGAAGCAGTTGCAAAACCAAACAAGTCGTACCTTAAGGAAGTCAAACTGTAGGCAAATAATGGTTTTTAAGAAGCAAAGTGATACAACCAGTTACTGCAAGGGGACTGTTGCAGATTAATGCTAAATTTTAGGTAAATGACAAATTAGTTTTTAGCCTAACAACATCGTCTTTCCCTTTTCCTTTTTTAGTTAGCTCCTGATAGCTCTCCCCAACATATGGTGCCTTGGTTACTGCAAAGCCTGCAGCCCCAGGCCCAGGCAGTGTCCCTATGCTCTGTGTCCCCTCCTCCAGTCCAAAGGAACTGCGTGGAGACTCATTCCCTACTTTCCTATTCAGTGACTATTTCCCTGTGGTGTTAACGATTGCAAATGGCCTTCCATGTGACTCAGCATGTAGCAAAACCTGAAGTAGCTACCATGATGATAAGACGTTTGGGTGCCTAGCAGGAGGGAAAGCTGGGCAGACAGCGAGCCTGACAGCTCTTGTCCTACTGTCCCTTACGACCTCCCCATACTGTTTTACTGTCCCTTAACCACTGGGCTGTGATAGTGACTAAGGGATTTTGTTGGTTTAAGAAATTCCATACCTTACAAAGTTTCTGAGCCCAGAGGTAAGGCTGATTATAGAGAATTATGAGGAAGAATTTAATATTACTTTATATAGTATTGAAACAATTGATACCTAATTATTGCCATCCACTTTAGTCAAGGATGAATTGTCCTCAGCTCAACTTAAACTAAAAGAAAAGCTCATATAGTGGCTGTCAAAGTGTATACCAGAGCTTATACTGGAGCAATATAAAATGGGAACTTATTAGAAATATAAGTTCTTGAGCCCCTCCTCAGATCCACTGCATCAGAAACTCTGAAGGTAGGGTCCAGCAAAGAGTTTTAAGAAGACTTCTGGGTGGACAGCTAGATGGCAAAAAATGGGAGTTAAGGAGCAGGGCTATGGCAATGTGTATGTTTGTTACTAGGGCAGGGAACAAGGCTAGAAAGCACTTCAATAGTCTCTCTTTTCAATCATATTTCGAGGGCACAGGCAAATCCTTCCTTGTCGTGGGATTATCTTTGTACCTTTTTTTTTTTTTGGTAACGGGGACTGAACTCAGGTCCTTGCACTTGGGCAGCAGGCAGCAAAACCACTGAGCTAAATCCCCGGCCCATCTTTGTACCTTTTTGCTGGCTGGTCTTGGGATTGCAGTTGAACCTGGAGCATCATTATTGCCAGAGCAATAGTAAGACATCCGGCTGCAGTTTCGATCAACAGCCTGAAACATACACACGCCAAGACTCAACATCAGCTGATAATGATACACTGAAATCTGAAAGTCATCACTTCAGAATACATTTTTAGCATACGTCTTACTGTTTTTCTGGTTACAAAGGTAAAAAATAATTGCCACAGACAAATATAAAACAAAGCAAAGAAAGTAAATTCACACATTAATTTCACTTGTTCTTGAAATAATCACTATTAATAGTTTGATATGTAACAACCTATAGTTAAAAACTAGTTAAGAATGAGGTACTGAATAATCCCTTCACATTCATGTATGGACTTTATTGAAGGAGTAGAAAATAAAAGGATGGACACAGTGCCTCTCTGTGGTTTAGTATGGTATTGTACTCAGTCTCCTAAACACAAACTAGTTGTAGAAAACCACTTCTGAAAGAAAGGGGCGCCGCCTGCTGTGCAAGTGCAAGGACCCGAGTTTGATCCCCGGTACCAAAAAAAAAAAAAAAAAAAACTTAAAGGAAGGGGCATGCTCTATTCTTTTGGTTGGACAAAATTTTCTCCCCTGCCTACAAAATAATTAGAAAAATTTTAAACCAGTTCACAAAGACATTTAATATTTTCATTTTTAGTAGAGGAAACTACAAAGGTCGAGGCTGTCAATAATAGCCACAGAAGGCGCTGGGGATTTAGCTCAGTAGTTTCGCTGCCTGCCTTGAAAGCGCAAGGACCCAAGTTCAATCCCCGGTACCAAAAAAACCAAAAAAAATAGCCACAGATCCCTTGTTCTTTAGGGAATCAGAAAAGGGTATTGCCTAAAGGAACTTTAAATATGAAGTTGAACACTGCATGCTAGCAAATATCTAACAAGCATCTCTACTTGGGGAGGGGCCTCATATGTAACATTTGTCAATTCTTGCGCTAAAAATCCTTTCATCATGGCTGGTTTCAATCTTTTACCATGATACCAAGGCAATACAGGCCACACCATTATAGCGTATTTCTGCCATACAGATACAATACACACAAATAAACTCGAGAACACAGATAATAATAAAATGTAGTAAGACAATTAGGAGGGGTGAAAGGTGAAAACTACCTTTTAAAAGTAAACTTTTAATATTGGAATAATTATCTATTTTGTTATTCTTACTAGATTTACAGGTAAGATGCAAAAGTAGTACAGAGAGCTCTATGCACTTTGCCCTGCTTCTTTTTTTTGTTTTTTTTTTTTTTTTGGTACTGGGGATTGAACTCGGGTCCTTGTGCTTGCGAGGCAGGCTGCGGAACCACTGAGCTAAATCTCCAGCCCTGCCCTGCTTCTTTTAATGTTAACATCTTATATCATATGGTACATTTGTCAAAACTAAAATGTTGGGCCGGGGTTTAGCTCAGTGGTTCCGCCGCCTGCCTCGCAAGTGCAAGGACCCGAGTTCAATCCCCAGTACCAAAAAAAGCCCAAAACTAAAATGTTAACATTGGTAGATTACAGTGAACTCAATTACAGATTTTACTTGGATATTATCACTTTTTGTATTAATGTCCTATTTTTGTTCTAGGGTTATAATTCAGGATATCATATTGCACTGATTACCTTTACTTTTTTTTTTTTTTGGTACTGGGATGGAACTCAGGACCTTGTGCTTTCCAGGCAGGCAGCTGCACCACTGAGCTAAGTCCCCAGCCCAATCACCTTTACTTTTGACATAAATCATTTAAATGTAAGTTTATATAATTTAATTTTTAACAATGTCTGTTTCACAACTGGCTCAAAAATTCCTGAAAGCTTATTGATCAGCTCTCAGAAACTGGTCTGAGCTAGCTCCAGCACATTCTGGTTTGATTTTGTAAGTTAAAAGGACAGAATATCAACAATTTCATATAGTCCAAACTATAGACTGTCAAAATCTCCAGGAGCGGATCTCATAGTTTTAAAGACCCAGAGATGGTTCTTAGGGTCCCCAAGCAGTCAGAACCTATGTAGTGAGGAAGGCAGAGGCCAGGGTAGGTAACTGACCTGCCCAGAGCCACACTGCTAGGTGGTCTCAGCACCCAGACCCCAACTTAACTCTCTGGATTTCCTTCCTTGCATTGGTGGAGTTTATAAGGGAAACTTTGTCTAAGCCTAGAGACTTTGATGTCTACTAATCAAGCGAACATAAGGCCACAGACAACTGGGGGAAAGATTCAGATTAAGAGTACATGGTAGCTTGTGATTGTACTAAAAACCACTGGATCATTTACCTTAAACGAGTGAATTTTATGCTATATGAATTACATTATAACTTTTGAAAATTCCAAATAAGAGTCACTCTACAATGTGCTTGACTGTTACTTCTTAAAACCATCAAGATCTTAAAAACAAAAAAAGTCAAGAAAGTGTTACCAGCAGAGGAGACTAAGGAGACAGAACTCCAAGATGTCATGTGGTACCCTGGATGGGATCCTGGGACAGAAAAGGGACATTAAGGAAAAAGGGAGGAAATATGAATAAAGCTTGAACCTACATTAATAATAATGTATTAATATTTGTTCATTACTTGTGATCTGTACCATTCTAATAATATAAAACATTATTAACAGGGAAATTATATGAAGTATATAAAATTCATATGAAAACCACCATGAGATAACATCTCAGCCCAGTTGGAAGGGCTATTATCAAAAGAGACAAAAAATAAGAAACATTGGTCAGGATTTGGAGAAAGGGGAACTCTCATAAACTGTCATGGGAACATAAATTAATAAAGCTATTAGGAAAAACAGAATGGAGGGTCTTCAAAAATTAGCAATAGAACTGCCATCTGATCTAGCAATCCCACTACTGGGGATATACCCAAAGGAAATGAAATCAACATATGAAAGAGACATCTGAACCCCCATATTTGTTGCATCACTGTTGGCAATAGCTAAGACATGGAGTCTATGTGTCCATAGATATATGAATGGATAAAGAAAACATGGTACACATATACAATGGAATATTATTCACCCACGAAAAAGAATAAAATGCTGTCATTTGTAGCAAGATGGAAGGAACTGGACAACATTAAGTGAAATAAGCCAGTCACAGAAATGCAAATACTACATATTCTCACTTACATGTGAAAGCTAAAAGGTTGATCTCAAAATAGAGAATGGGATAGCCATTATCAGAGCCTAGGAAGGGTGAGTGTATGTATGTGGGGGGTGAGCAGAGGGAGACAGAAAGGTTAATGTGTACATGGATACATAGGAGGAATAACTTCTCATGTTCTTTAGCATAGAAGATAAGTATGATGATGAATAATTAATTGAATGTCAAAATAGCTAGTAGAGAAGACTTTGAAGATTTCCCAGCACAGAGAAATGATATATCTGAGGTGACAGACAAGCCAATGACCTCGATTTCCTGATCTTATTGTTACACATGGTACACAGGTATTGAGCTGTCAGACTGTACTCCCTAAGCATGTATAATTACTATGTGTCAAATAAAAGTGAAAATACATTTAAAAAGAAAAATAAGCAGGAAAGGCAATACAGGCAAGTCACTCATCTTCCTACATTTTCAGTTAAGCTGTTCACAAAATTTGCCTTCGTTCATTAGGAATATTATATGAGACAATCAATCAGAGGTCTTAAAGAATATAAAAGGCAGATGTTTAAAAAACAAAACCATACAAAAAACTCTAGGTATCAAGAAAAGTGAAAGCCAAACATTTTCCCTTGAAAATAAAATGTATGGTATTCACTGATGCCACGGGGCTCACCCAGCTATGCTGTAACAATCTCCTATCCTTAGCTAAGTCTGAGCTGGTCCTTAACTGCCAGCCTCTCCACTGCTTCTCTTAGCACAGCCTCTGTTGGTTCAAAGAAAAGAACCTAAATCTCGAGAGCTGAGTCCTAAGCACCTGACAGACACTATGGGCAGTGGTAGCAGTTGCTTTTGTGTTGCTTTTTCAAGTTCTAGTTTAAAAATTATAAAAGCCTTTACAATGTGCAGTTAGGAGGCGTAAGTTCTGTGTTTTATCGGATGGTAGAGTGATTAGAGCAAGTGACATTTAGTGAGTATTTCAAAATAGCAGCTACGGGCTGGGGATTTAGCTCAGTGGTTTCACCGCCTGCTGCGCAAGCCCAAGGACCTGACTTCAATCCCCGGTACCAAAGAAAAACCAAAACAACAAAACGCCAAAATCAAAATAGCAGCTAGAAGAGAGGATTGTGGATGTTCTTACCACAAAGAAACAACACATGTACAAAGTGACGGATGTGCTAGACCTTTTTTTCCTGTTTATTTGTTGTGGTGGTACTGGGGATTGAATGCAGGTCTTTTGCACAGAGATACATATCCCCAGACATACATACATTTCTTTCTTTCTTTCTTTCTTTCTTTCTTTCTTTCTTTCTTTCTTTCTATTTTGAGACAGAGTCCCACTAATTTGCCCAGGCTGAGCTGGAACTTGTGATCCTCCTGCCTCAGCCTCCCAGAGTGCTGTAATTATAAGCATAAGCCACTACACCCAGCTAACATCCTGATTTAACCATCACACAATGTATACATGTACCAAAACATCACACTGTACCCCATAATTATGCATACTTTTACATGTCAATTAAAACTAAAGCGAAATTTAGCATGTGTGTCACTCCAGGGTTTGCCGTGTTCCCTACCTTTGAAGTCGCGATGGTTTTCACTTCTTCATCAGTGGCAGAGTGCGTCCCCACGAGGTCTGGGTTACTGCTGCTCAGCACCCGGGTCTGCAGCAGCTTGGAGCTCACAGCGGCCGCAGATGTGCGTCCATATGTGTGGTAGCGGGGGTCAGGGAGGGAGGTGGGACCACCTGCACCCCACCAGGCAGGGACAAGTCAATCAACAGAGAGGACCAGAGTCAGGTACAGAGCTCGGGAAGGAAAAGGAGAGGCAGGTGGTAGAATGGGAGCCTATAAGATGAGCTTTTTTTTCTTTTGAGACAGAGTCTCTCTGTGTAGCCTGGGCTGGCCTCAAACTCATGATGCTCTTCCTGCCTCAGCCTCCTGAGTGCTGGGATTATACTCAGCCCAGGTGAGCTCTTGGCATTAGTCTCATTGTCACAAACCTCAGGTGGGCAGAGCGGCAGTGTTTTGGAAACCAAGGCAGAGTAGGAGAGCCCAGGCGTGGGTAGGGACAGGGTGAATTAGAGACATGTGCCTCAGTGCCAGCCTATTAGGCCATGGAGACCAGAACCCAGGTTTGCCATGGCTTCTAAATTCTAAAGAAAAGCTAAATATGTAGCTATTTTTAATAGATCAGTGTGTCAATGATCATAACTTTCTAAATCATGGAGGAAATTTTTCTGAGATCCAAAATCCATGGAGTTGCTGGCCGGGCGTGGTGGCACACACCTATAATTCTAGTACTCTGGGAGGCTGAGGCAGGAGGATCACATGATCCAGCCCAGGATGGGCAACTTTGCAACTTAGCAAGATCCTGTCACAAAATTAAATAAAAACCAAAAATCTATAAATGGAGTCATTTGAATCTTATGAAGACAAGCACGTACAATGTAAGGATGTTCTTCACCTTTCAGTATTTATGTGTTTCCCAAAAGTCTATTTAAGATTTTTAAAGCTCTACGGAAGTTACAGATTTATATGGGTGTGGAATTTTGTGGTCTCACTGATGCTACTTTTTTTTTTTTTTAATCACACTGACCACAAGTTCTGGTTCATTATTACCTAATGTAAATGATTAAGAAGAATAACAAAACGGATTATTACTGTTTCAAAAGTATAATTTGGGGAAATGAGAAAACTGAGTATTTACTGATTGATAATGACAGGTTTAAGAGTTCCTGCCATTACCGCCATTGGATGCCAGTGGGGTGGGCGTGGGCATCCCCGCCCCCCAGGCCCCTGGCCAGCTCTACCTGACTTGGATGCGTCTCTGTGCCGCTCAGGCAGGCGGAAGACGTAGTGCACGTAGGAGGCCAGCAAGCAGTTCCTCCCATGCTGGTCCTTGCTCAGGTCCTTGCTGTTGTGCAGGCTGCTGGCGATGGCCACCACAGACTCGAAGGCAAACTGGGAGAAGTTGGCTGAGGGACCAAGAGAAGCATGACTGACCGGAGGTGAGCACAGTCCCCGTCAGGGACAAGTCCGACCACTGACTGCCCTCAGCCAGCAGGCCTAGGGGTGCCTGGGCAGGGTGAGTGTTGGCCAGCTCCGGAAGGTCTGCTCCGCTCAGCACAGACCACTCACCTTTCCTCCACTCCCCTCCCTCCTCCTGCTGGCACACTGGGTTTGAGGACCAGACATGCCCGGTGTCTTCCCTGTCTGAACCCTGCTGCAAGGGGGCCTGCGCAGTGGGGTCTGCACACTGACAGCATCAGCATCACGTGGAGTCTGTCAGAAGTGCCTCAGCCCAGAAGGGCTGAATCACAATCTGTATTTCGACCAGATGGGCCTGGGATTTGAGGCCATCCCTCAATTTGAGGTGAGCTGCTGCACAACACAGGTTCTTGTAGATCAGTCTAAAAAAGCCTACATATGATGTCACTCCCCATGGTGAATCCATACAAACAGCTGAGGTACTGTCTGTACCTTCTCATTCTGGAGGGCTAAGCCCTAACCCCTCCCTTCCCTTCCAGGGAGGGAACCACCATTGCCTGTCCAGTTGCATGTCTGCTCTTTCCTTCCTCAGTGACTTCCTCACACTGTGGTCCTCATCTGGACAGCCTTCCTTGCTTCTGTCCACAAGACCAGCGCAAGCCCCAACTCCTGAAAAAAGCCTCTGACACAGAGCTTAAGTGAACCTGAGTTACACATTCCCTCAAGCAACAGAACAATAGGAGCTTCCTTCATTTAGGAACTCCACATCTTCCTAAGGTTGTTCCATCTGAACCAGCTGTTTGGGTGGTAAACCCACTCTCTCTGTGAACACTGGAAACCCTTCTCGGGCCAGGCACATTTCTCATATCTTCTTGTTTCCACGGTGCCTCCTTATAGTGTCATAGTAGGTTCTGAACAAGTGCTTGAAGACTAAATAATTCCACTTTGATGGGCCAAAATGTCTTGGAGGTAAAATAAATCCACCAATTACCAGGTATTATGGCTTATATCTAGATGCCCCCTAAAGCCTCATAGGCACGGCTTCTGGGAGGTGACTGGATCATGGGTGTGTGACACTCATCCCTGGACTAGTCCTCTGATGGGCCTACAGCTGGGTGTGATGTTGGGAGGTGAAGGCTGGTGGCAGGAAGTGGCTCACTGTGGGCATGGCCCGGAAGGGTATTTATCTCTCTTCCTCCCTTGATCCCTCTCTGCTTTCTGCCTGCTTTGCCACGAACTATTTCTCCTCTGCCATGCCCCGCTGCCATGCTGCCTTGCCTTGGAGCTAGGTTACTATGGACTGAAACCTCTACAGGCTGTGAGCCAAATAAAACTTTCCTCCTCTAACTTATGTTGGAGTATTGGGTGTTGGGTATTTTGTCCCAGGAATGAGAAAGTAACTAAAATACCAGGAATGGAATTTGAAAGACTGCTTGTAGTAAAGTTTATGAAAAAAAAAAAGCTGTATTATTTAGAACCCCATCTTTTTTTTTTTTTGGTACCAGGGATCGAACTCGGGACCTTGCGCCTGTAAGGCAGGTGCCAGGTGCTGGAACCACTGAGCTACATCCCCAGCCCTAGGACCCTATCTTAAATGTTTCTTTTTTCTCTTTCTTTTAAAACGTGTATTAAAATTCTTCAAAAAACAGGAATGGACTTGGCCTCTTTTGAGTTCACATTATCAGTGCAAAGAAGGATCACATCACTGCTGGATTTCTGGAAAGCCGTGCTTCATTAAGCAGGGCACTGTCTGCCTGCCTGGCTTCCCCATCCCCCTCCCAGCCCTGCCTGCCTTTACCTGTCTGGCCGGCGATGACCATGGGCTGCACGGACAGCTGGAAGAGCTTGTCCAGCACCAGGTGCAGGAAGAGCACAAGAGGCTCCAGGCGGGAGGAGTTCAGGCAGATGATACTGAGCTTTAGCTCGTGCTCCAGCACGTTCTCAGTGATCTTCTGGTCCAGCACTCGGATGGGGAAGGTCACCTGGCTCTCCAGGGCGTGGCAGAGCGTGAAAAACTTTTCCAGGTGGTTATCCTGGGAAGGCAAAAGCCAGGAGACCTCTTGGAGTCTTATCCCTCCAGTGTTCACCCAAGGATTCACAAAAACAATCAGACAGCTGTACATGGGGGCAAGCTTTTAGCCGGGATGTTTCAGACTGAGGTACTGAACTTCTTCATAGAAATCAGTGCACAAAATAGAATCTTTCAATATATTCACTAAAGAAAAATTAATTTAGTCCCTGACACAGTCTGTAGCATAGTAGGGAAACATACTAGCAGGAAAGTCTAAGCAGATGCGTAACACAGTGGCAAGAAAAGGAGGGAACATGGATTTTTTTTTTTAAAAACTGGTAAAATGGCAGAAGCACAGAGGGAAACAAGACAACAGCCAAAAAGTGTTTCAGATCAAGTCTCCCTGAAAAGTTTCTCAAGCAACAGAGGAGTAACAGGTTCCTTCATTTAGGTTCTCAACAGTTTCCTAAGGTCTTTGCATTTCAAGGGCAAATGAAACCCAAACAGGCTTATGAGTCCCCACATAGAACAGAAGGTTAGTCTTCACTCTTCCATCAGCAAAGACTTGCACTGATCCTTTATTGGCCTGTCCTCTGAAGGCCTCTCTGCTGCACTTCCACCTTCATTATTAGCTGGTCTGATTCAAAGTCAGCCTTGACGTTCCTTACCTGGGTGTGAACGGAAGAAACAGCTTGCACTTCGATATTAAATACTCCCTTATGTCCTTCAGCCCACTTAATGGGAGGATTCTGTAAGGGGACTTTCTATGTTAAAGAGAAACAAAATAGAAGATTAGCAATCCAGTCACCTTTTCTCTCTTAAAGCAACTTGACTTTAAATGTCAGGCTCCTAAAATAGAAAACTACCCCAAAATGACTACAAGTAGACTTGGAGTCAGGAGTCTTAGGTTCAAGTTCAGTTCTACACTGAGCTCATTATTTTATTTTTTAATTTTAAAAAAATTAATTTTATTGGTACATTGAAGGTATGTAATATAATGACATTCATCATTGGAAATTTGCATAATCCATCTTGGTTCTTATTTTTCCCCCTTCCCCTGCCCTCCCTTCAACCTTTCCACCATCCCTATCTACAAAGACTTTGTTTCCATTTTTTCTTTTTCTCATATTAATTCTATTCCCGTCTTTCCTTTCCCCTACCCTTCCCACTTCCCCTTTCCCTTTGTCCCCTTTTCTTCCTATTTCACATTATCTATTATACCTTTTAGTCCTTATTTACACTTTCAGTTTCTCACACTAGAGAAACTATTCGGTATTTACACATGTGTGTCCTATTTATTTCACTTAAGGGTATGGCCTCAATATGCATCCATTTAGCTATAAATGTCTCTAATTTCTCATTTTTGATGGCTGAGTAGTACTCTATTTTATAAAAAAAACCCCACATTTTCTTTATCCATTCTCCAGTTGATGGGCAATTGGGCTGCTTCCAAGTTTTAGCTATCATGAATTGTGTTGCTATGACATTCAACCACAGTCCCTGGGGGTCAGAACTGAGTCATCATCCGTCTCTAAGCTCCCATCCAGCATGGATGATCCTTGATTCTAGGAACTGAAATGCAAAAGTGCTTTCGCTTTTGAGGGCTTCTGCAAGGTGCTGTGCAGCCAAATCCTGAAGAGTGATGAGGCAATGTTTAGGACATCCTCAGGGGACCCTCAGAAGGCTTTAAGGGGAACTCTTTTTAGTCTAGAGCCAGGTATGAGCTGGTGGCCTGGTGCAAAGGATGTTTCTCTCTGGGGGAAAAAGAAGAAGAAAACAGCCTGGCAGGGAGAGTCAACAGAAAGAGTGGGTTAGAAAACTCACTGTGAAGTTGGATCTAAATCCAAATTCCTGGGAAAATTTTCCACTTAAACATTAAAAAAGAACAAAAAGGAGCACCTGCAGATGAACGGATCTCAAAAGAGCAACATGTGTGCCTCATCTGGACCCTGATCCAAACAAACAAGTACAAAAAAATGTGACCTTCATGGGATTATTGGAAATTTGATCACCAGCTGGATACTTGGTGATGTCAAGGGGTTGTAGTTAATTTTCAAGGTCTGACAATGTATCATGATGCTTATAGAGCAAGCCCTTATTTTCAAGATACATACAGTACTAAAATATTTATAAATGAAATGATGATGTTTAGTATTTACTTTAAGATAATGTTCAGTGATGGAAATCTACACCAAAGAAACTGAGATGCACGTGGGCAGGAGCTGGCACGGCCAGGATGGACACCCCACATGGCTGGTGTTCTTTCCTTTCTGTAATCTATCATCTATGTATCTATCCTCTATCCTCTATCATCTATCTATCATCCATCTATCTATCATCTATCTATCTTTCTTTCTCAGTCTCCCTCCCCTCCTTCCACCCCTTTCTCTCTCTCTCTCTCTCTCTCTCTCTCTCTCCTGGCCTTTGCACTGAGCTCCATCTCCAGTCCTTTAAAAAATTTAAAAAAAAATTTTGAGACAAGGTCTTGCTAAATTGCCCAGACTGGGCTCAAACTTGTGATCCTCCTGCCTCAGCCTACCGGAGTACTCCCAGAGTGTCCCAGCTTGAGGTTGTCCTTAAATAGGTGTACTGTAAAGCAGGCTGTGTGGGCAAGAGGAAGTGCAGGACACAGAAGGGGCTGGCTGTTGGGATCACTAGAGGAATAAAAACTCCAATACCTGGACTGTGACTACTGACCCACACGAGAAAGGGACTCTGGCCTAGAAAACTTTTCCAAGGAACCTTGTTGGAAACAGCCATTTATCACAAGTGAGCTCAGTGTGTCTCCTTTTATATATTATTCTGTGAATTCTTGATTGTAGAAAATGCAAATGTTGCCTTGGGTACAGATTGCATCTAGCAAACATTCTGACATCTGAATGAATGTGGTTTCCTTCACAGCCAGATATTCCTCCCATCCTGTCAGAACGATGTGCTCTCCGAACACAGTTTGCCAAGTGACAACCACTCCAGAAAACACAATGAGCATTGCTGGTCACATGTAAGGGAGTGGGCAGTGGGTCTGGGAAGGAGCCAATGGCCAGCTTGCAGTTACCTCGGCAGAATGCATGGAGTAATTGGGTGGCAGCTTCTCCAAGGCAACTGGGAGACAGTAGGATCCGGTTTGAAGACGTTCATTTAAGAGAACTGGCAGCCACTGAAACAGATGATGCAAAGAAGAAAGTGGGATTTATGACCACATATAATTCTAGCAATTTATCCAGCTCACAATAGTCAAATGCAACTAAACAATGATTAGATATTGACCAGGTCCCTTTTTGGCAATAATTTCTGCCCAGTTCTTTGGATTTTTAATTCCCTGAGAGTCCCCAAGATAGTAACATCAATGAGTTACTGTTTTCACTGCCAAAGTAGTAGTATTTTTCTTATAGCTAGTGTTTGTGTCTGAACATTGTGTTCATTTTAGCTTTTCTATTTTTTAAGAAATAACCACCCCCCCAGCCCCGAGGGATGAAGAGGTAGTTGTTCTACATGTAAAGCACATATATTAACTTTGGAAACAATGAACATTGCAGTGCTACTTTTTTTAAACAAATGAGTATTCTTTCAGTATCTATCACCCACTCGCCCTTCACTTGTGAAATTTGTCATTTGCCAAGTCAAGCCATTTCTGCTCTTTGCTATAATCCAGTTTATCACATTTTGCTACTTCTGGCAGGAAAGAAGCTAGTGAGTAGAATACAGTTGTTTATCTCCGGAGAGACGGTGGCTGCACCAGGGATCGTAGGGTGAATCAACTGGCAAGTTAAAAACAACTCACTGAATATCCCAAGAGACTTTCCACAGAGGCTCCTTCCTTCTGCTTACAGCTGATATGATAGAAGGTGAATAGGAGGTGATGATTTAGTGTGAGCTTAGCGGGGAGCTTAATTTTCACTTCTTCATAAAAGTCGGGAGACCTGTTTCAAAAGCATATCATTCATAAATAACTTTCAGCAAGAAGGATGACATCTCTGACTGCCAACTGCAATGCATGAACTCTCTGCTCCTGAGTTTGCCTGTGTGGTACCGAGCTTTTCATTGTATATTACTCTGCTCCTAGCTGGAAGTCCCTGAGACCAAGCTCATGTTATTGGATACACTTCACTTACACAGAACTGCTTACAAACTAAAGGCTTTGTCAGAGAAAAAGAAATTCCTGAACAAAATGGAAAGATCCAACAACTTAATCTGAGAAGATGATGAGGAGGAGAGTCCTGGTATGACCTCTTTCCCACCTGTACCCCAAAGGCAGGGCCTGGCATGGGGCTGTACTCATCAAAGGACTGGAGAAACAAAGGGATGATGCATGAAGAAAAAGGACCCAGCTTTAGAAAATCACAAAGTCCCAGCTACTCTTCTAAGGGGTTCATATACAATACCTCACTTAATACTCATGCCACACCTGGCCAACATTTAAATGAAGTACCTAAATGGGCCTAGGTTAACAGGCCAGGATCAAACCCAATGCAATCTGACACTGCACAGATGTTCCTGTCCTGTGAAATGTGAATAACAGTTTTTCTGCTGGTCAATTTAAAGAGATAGAGGGGCAGGTGAGGAGCAGTATGCAGAAGACAAGAAAAACACCAAGGTTAGCTGAGCTTTGCTGCTGGCTCCCGCTGGTATCTCCAGGCAAGTTAGAAAATCTATTGCCTTATTTAACACTATAGTATACAATCTCTCTGTAGCATTAATGTTAAACTTGAAGATTCTAGGAGGTTCTGAAGATATTTTTTTTCTCCTAGTCTTAATTAATGGCAAGAAAGTGCCCTTGCAACATTGCATTAGGGAACTGGTATAAATTTCCACTGTCCCTTAGCCTCTGGATTACAAAAACCAGTGAGAAGAGTCACTTGGGGAACTCAGAAAAACTTGAAATAACATCAGCATATGTTCAGAACTCTGAAATATACTTACTTATTATGGTATGTAATGGCCGTGTACACCTCCTGAAGAAATTCAGGCCCACTGGACTTTCCAAAGATGACCTATTCAACAATGTAGAAAGGACCAAATTAACAATGCTTCTTGAGTGTATCAAATCAACTATCATCAGGAAAATAGGATTCATTGATCTCATAGAACTATATTTCAGAGATTAAGAGTGCTGGGTTCTGGGCCAGGGATTTAGCTCAGTGGTACCATGCCTGCCTTGCAAGTGCAAGGTCTTGAGTTCGATCCCTGGTACCAGAAAGTAAAAAAGAGTGCTGGGTTCTAAAACTGACCCAACCATATAGCAGAAGAACTGGCTACAGAGAATAAACAGAGGCTCCTGGGTGCAAAATCAATTATCAAGGGCCACTAATAACACCAGTGCTCTCTTCACTCGGTTTCACTGGCTAGAGATCTACATAAGAATAAAGCTGCAAAGTTTTGTCCTCAGTGAGAGATCCCTGGCTTTAGGCTTCATCTATGTGAATTGGTAAGGGAAGTGCACCACACCCTGGTTTGAGGTAAATATTATCTCCTTTCTTACCGGCAGGGCATTGCTAGGATGTTCTCCACACATGAACTGGATTTTTATTGTGATGTTACGGGCAGATGCTAGTTTGTTAACAAAGTTCAGCCTCTGTGGGTAGACATAGAGAAGATTTCTGGAAAAGAAAAGAAAAAAGACCAATGAACATGATCTAAATTTATTTTAACCAACTTCTTTAGTGAATGCCTAGGCCCATGGGCACGGGCTGATTATCCCAAAGGAACTTTTCCCTTCAGAAGTGAGTTATTGTTGGAGGAGTGAGAGAGCTACTGTTGGTTCTCCCTCCTCAGCTGCAGTCATCTGATAAAGAACCTGACACTTTTCTTTGTTTGATACATAGAAAGATGTGCTTTCTGTCACTTAGGAAATCTTTATGTCTTGGGAAATAGAAATGTTCAAAGAGGTAATTGTATATCTGAAACACAGATAAGACAGCAAAACAAATTCAGCTCATTTCAAACTCAATTCCTTGCCATAGATGAAGACATAACTTCATGGCCATAAATGGAGGCTAACTTCATTCCTTCACTTTCTCTTTTTTCTTTCTAATCTTTATATGGTAATTTCAATTTCTTATTGGCATGATGCTCTATATTAGATTAGCTTTCTCTTATCTAAGAAGACAGTTCAAATCTCCAAGCCCAGATGCTACATAAAGATGGTAACAACAACAATGTGAATAATACAACAACTTCATTGAACAACTACAGAACAGACATTAGGCTAAGCATAATTTGCACATATTTTATTTGTATTTGCATTATAACTAGAATATTACACTAAAATATAATTTCAATGAGGACAGGGATTTTTATCTGATGCTTTTTGATTCACTGATGTACTTTCAGCAGCTAACACAGTTGAATAAAATACTGTATATTTTAATGAAGTGTATTCTTAATTTTGAGAAGCAATAATGATACCAATATTTATATAGGACTTATCTTAGGTCAGATAATGTTTCAAATACCTCTTCTTTATTAATTTGAAAATTCTCACAATTGTCCTATACGTGGGTACTGTTATCATTATCATCATCCCCATGTTATCCCCATAGCACAATGAAGAGGAAAAAAATGAGATACAAAAATGTCAAATAACATGCCCCAAACCATACAGTTAGGAAATGGGAGGGTTGGGATTTGAACCCTGGTGGTCCAGCTCCTATGCTCTTAGCCACTGTGCCATTTTTCCACAGGTAAGACTACTATTAAAGTGACTGGAATGGCCTTTCAATACTGTTATTCTGACATTTCTCAAAGACAAGCTTACATTAATTTTCTGTGTCTCATTAACATTTCAGAGTCAACGATATACCAAAGACTGGTTCACT
The DNA here is from genome assembly GCF_053883595.1 of Heterocephalus glaber. NCBI lineage: Eukaryota > Metazoa > Chordata > Mammalia > Rodentia > Bathyergidae > Heterocephalus > Heterocephalus glaber. The sequence continues at coordinate 50,805,148 of NW_028258317.1, forward strand.
TGGTGTCATGTTCTTTAGGAAAATGTCTACTTTAATCTAGCTCCATATTCTAGCTCCTAAGCCACACACTCTCCCCAAACAGACACATTCTTGCCTTGAGGGCTTCCAAGATACCAAACTACCTTTGTGTGGGCTGCAGACCAGGAGAGAAGTGACCAAGCAGGAAGGCCAGGTTAGTAGACATTGCCTCAGTGAATGCAGGCACTCAGGATACTTCTCGAGGATTTGCATATTGATGAACACTAGTGTTTTTCTACCTGGTCACCTTTCACCTTTTTGGGCTGGGTAATTGTTGTAGGGGACTGTCCTGCGCACTGCAAAACTTTCAGCGGCATTCTAGTCTCTTCCCACAACATGCCAGTAGCCCCCCCCATTCATGACCAAATCTCCCCTGGGGGTCAAAATTGCCCAAATTTGAGAGCCATCAACCCACCCGCACAAATACGTACAGTACAGATCTACACAACTAATACCAACAGGTTTCTCACCTTTAATACAATACAGTTAAATAAAATCATCAGTGTAACCCATTCAGTGTAAAGTGTGTTCCACTGGAGAAGAGTGACAGCAGTACTCAGATAGGAAGCAGGAGATGAAGATTTAAGTCTATTTAACCAATGAAATCTGGGATATTCGAGATTAGAAAACTAAAAGAAAAAAATGATGCAGGATAAGCCCAAATGAGTGGGCTGAGAAAACCTGTTTCCCATGGACCATGCAGACTGCTCCCAAAGAAATCATTTAGTACTGGTTGAACAAACAGAGAAACAGGAAGCCATGTTCCAGAGCTACTGTGCAAGGAAGGGCCATATGCTATCCCTGGGCACCACAGGGATGGTCGGGTTGGGCTCACGTTCAGTCTCTCTTCTGGTCTGCTTAGAGGTTGTAGGAGGATTTTTCACCATTTAGAAATGGGGCAAACTTTAATTAGATATTAGAGAAGCTAGAAATGGGAACTGTGCTTATTTTTTCTTTTTGTATTTAATTGTTTAGCTTTACTCTCAGAGTAAATTAGAATCCCAGCTACTGGGAAAGCTGGGGCAGGAGGATTGTAAATGCAAGGCCAGCCTGGGCAATTTATTAAGATCTCCACCTCAAAATTTAAAATTTAAAATGGGGCTGGGGTGGAGATGTAGCTCAGTGGCAGAGTGCTTGCCTAGCATATGCAAAGCCCTGTTTCAATCTCCCTGAAAAATAGATAAATGAACATATAGGAGCTGTTAATTTGCAAGAGCAAATTCAAAGATAATGAAGGCAAATACAGCATTCCTTCAACCCTCTACGTTGGGGGGATTGAGTGGAGGCAGAATAAGGGTGACAGTACTGAGAACAGATTCGAGGGACTCTATTTTGTGGCTCTTTTAGGCCACTCTGACTTTTGCACAATGTATCATTACCCCAACATGGTGGGAAGTGGCACACTTTCCCCTTGATTTGTTTCTAGCTCTTCCTAGCTATACTCTGTCCTCTTCTTGTTCAACTCTATTACAATGGTCATTACTGGCTGCATAGACCCCTTTTTACATTCAAATGCAAAAGAAGAAAATATTAGGTAGCCATTTCATCCAAAGGCAGTGAATTTTTTTTTGTTGTTTTTTTGTAGTACCAGGGATCGAACTCAGGACCTTGCGCTTGCAAGACAGATGTGGTGCCACTGAGCTAAATCACTGGCCCTAAAAGGCAGCGAGTTTAATTCAGATGAACAGAATACTCAATGAACCTTAAATATCAGTGAAGTGGAGATGGCCCATCCAGAAAAGCAGATGATGGGCCAGCACACTAGGGTGGGACTGGCACAGAACTCTGGGGTGCTCAGGCAAGAGATGCCTACTCCAAATCCAACATCTTAAAATAAGAAAACTAAGGCCCCGAGAGGGATAGTGCCAGCTCCCTCTGTGAGCTGGCCACACAGGCAGACAGTCCAGGCTGCACCACGTAGCTGTCTCAGAGAGCTCTTCTTCGTTTTATCTCAACACTGAGCTGAAATACCTGAAACCCAAAGTTGAAAGGGAAAGGGTTTATTTAGCTCACAGCTTGTAGAGGTTTTAGTCCATAATTGGCTGACTCCATGGTAGAGTTGCATGTGACAGAGGGGCATCACAGAGGAGAAACAGTTCATGGTGGCTACACCAAAAAGCAACAAGGGAACCTTATCAATGTCTTTGTGCCCTTTTTATCATATCCAGACTACTGGGATTCGGGCAGTGCCAAACCAATCAGTGCACTGATTTAGTAATCACATGCCCTTAATCTCAGCATCACACACTCTAGAAATCACCACTCTCAGCATCACACACACTTCAGCCACCTCTGAAAAAGCCACCTATGACAGCATGAGGATTGGTGGAACATCTAGACCCAAACCATAACAGGGCTCCCAAAATCTTGCTCTGTCAATCTGAGGCAGCCCAAGCCTGCTGCCGGTAGATGTAGTGGGACCAGAGCCGCCATTAGGAGTGGACATGGGTATAGCAATGGATGATGAGGATAGTTTACACTGTACATGTAGGGTACAGGTCCCTGTCTGCTTATGGTTTACTCTTGTTCATTCCATTGTCACCTCTCAAATAAGACAGCTAATGCTTACTGAATGGCAGCAATAGGATATGTTGGCTATGGAGGCCACAGAGTGGGATGTGAACTAATCTTTTGCTTCCTTCAGTCATATGGCCTTGGGTAAGTTATTTAGCTTTTCCAAAGCTCAAAGTGGACTAACAATTGCATCAACCTACAGGGCTATGGTGAGAGTTAATAAGCAAGAACTTAGCAGACTCCAGCCATTATGATGATTATGTCCTCCACACAGTTAATAAGACAGATACCTATTCCATCTTATAATGTCCCTATCCATGCCAAACCACCTTCATTCTGCACCTGGACCATTGCAGGGCTCTCTCAACTGACCTTGATTTCTACCCTTGCCTCTGATCTGCTTCCTACACACTGGTAAGAAGGACCTTTTTTTTTTGGTACCGGGGATCGAACTCAGGCCCTTGTGCTTGCGCAGCAGGCGACGAAACCACTGAGCTAAATCCCTGGCCCTGTTGAGAAGAATCTTTCACACATGTAAAATAGGTTATGTCAGGCCAACAGAAAGGTTTTCCCAATTTTTTAATCACAAGTCCTACATGAACAGCTAGTGGCAATTTCTTTGACCTTCTCTCTCCTCACTTTCCCATACTGGCCTTTCTTCAAGGTCTAGGATATTTCTAACCTATTCTCTCTTCAGGGTATGTAAACTTACCATCCCCAGAGTGCTCCCAGTCCTCCACGCACTGGGTTTTCCTCATTCCCAGGTCTTCCCTACCATCCTATATAACTGTATAACTCTCACACACACACGTAGACATACACTCATAATAATATGATTATCACATACATGTATGATTATGAAAGTAATATATAATTATGAAAGTATTGTGTTCCAGTTTTTTCAATCTTAAATAACTGAAAAGTATAAAGAAGAAAATTGCAACCACTGTATTATCTCCAGCACTGAGGAAAATGATTATTAAAACTTTGGCATATTTTTAGTTTCTCCCCCATGCATTAGTATGTTTTTTAAAAAATAAAACTGTATATATAAAACTTTATCTTGTTTTTGAGCTACTTAATATTGTTCAATTATGATCATTTCCCAAATGTGATTAAATGTTCTTAATAATCCTGATTTTAATGGCTGCATGATATTCTGTTATGAATGTACTGTAATTTACACTAGTCTCCAAAAATAAGATTTAGGTTTTTTTTTTCCCAATTATTATTATTATTTTTTCCCAATTATTAAGCTATGATGAACAATTTGTCTTGCCTCTCTGCAATGCAGCATACTTTGAGAAGAATCCTTTCAAATTCTGTACTGCTCAGTTTCTTCACCTTTGAATTAATTGAAAAGACATCAATCAATTGCTCTAATACTGAGCTTGGCAGAATAATGAGGCAAAGTTTGTGGAACTGCTTTGAAGTAACTGGATGAAAGGAGTCCTGTAATGTACTGGCCCTGCCCAGCTGGATAATCAGGTTTGTCTTGGGCTTCAACACAGGAGGGACCACAACCCTGTGCCCCACCTCCACAGCAGTTGGCAGCAGTTTTGAACACTGCTTCTGAAGGTGACACTCACCCTGGACTCAATGTCTCCAGCACAGGTAAGCAGTGTTCTGCTCACACTGCATCAGGGACTGCTGAGTACACAGCTGGAAGAAAACTTCAGAGAATCAGGCTCCACACTCTCTTAGCAGGCCAGGAAACTGACCCCCAAAAATGAAATGACTTTGCCTAAAAATGTTTTGAGAAGGTGCTTTTCATAAGAATCATCATACTTCTTACTGACAGAATTTTGTGATCAGTTTTGTTAAATTGGCATGTTTTAAAAGAAATGAATATAAGAGAATAAAGGCTTCTCTTAGGAGGGCAGATCTGGCTGTATGGTTGGTAACCCACAGAGCCTGACTTATAGAAGAGCAATTATTAATAAACTGATAAACAGGCTCATATATTTTATCTGTGATAAACTAAGTGCCTCGCATTAGCTGAGAAAACCCCTAAGAATTATATTACCCAAGGATTTCCAGGAGGCCAGCCCAGGCCCTAAATAGGAATCATTCATTATGGCAAAGATTTTTGAAAATTTCTTTAGTAATTATAGATCTAGTGTATGTGAAAGGCACTTGGGATAAACTTATCTTCCCCCAAATGAGGTAAAAAAACCATCTTTTTTTCAGTTACATACGTCACAAATATAGAGAATGGGACAGTTTGTAGTTGTCACAACTTCTTTTCCAGAAAGCCGTCAGATGGCTTCTCTTGATTAGCAACTGTTTTTTTTTTTTTGTACTGGGGATCAAACTCAGGACTTTGCGCTTGTGAGGCAGGCAGTGGAACCACTAAGCTAAATGCCCAGCTCTAGCAACTGTTTTTGAAACTCCAAATTTTTCTACTGTTTCAGCAACAAGTCTTCAAGTGACTTACTTTATTTGGTTGATTGCTGTGCTGGGGCTCAAATCCAGGGTCTCACATACGCTGGACAAGAGCTCTACAACTAACTTACACTCCCAGCCCTCAACTTATTTAAAACTGCTGTAATGGAGCAGCCCGAGGGAATAACTGTGAAATTTTGTTATTCTTAGATCAAACTGGGGACCAAACATCTCTGATCTTACCATTTAGGGACTTTCTTTTATTTCCTTTGCTCAGAACAGGTAACCTAAAGGGGCCTTGAAATCATTCAAAGTCACAATGCAAACAGCATTAGATTGGCTTCTTCCTAAGTTTAGCCTATTCTTTACCCAGGGCAAAGAAACAAAGATAAAAACCTGTCTCTGCTCCTTATTCCCAAGATGACAGTCATGTGCTCTCCTGGGCTTTTACGGCACGGAGTTAAGCTGAAGGAGCAAGTATCCTGTTTGAACAACTGGACATTATGAATAGCTTTGTAGCTGAGCTTCTAACACAAGTCAGCCAGTAGGAGATACAGAAGAGCAGAGCAACTTGAGAGGAGAGCTGAGCAGACTGATACAAGGAACAAAGGCCTCCGTTAACTGGAGCTGAGCTCAGCACCAGCCGGGTGCAGAGAGAAGGTACAGGGAGAAATTTAATGAGAAGCTGAAATTGCTGGAGTAGAAGTTGGAGGACGCTAAACTCAGGACAGGTGAGCTTTTCACAACAAAGGCAACGGGAAACATGATGAGTAAATCATTACTCATCACTTGAGTTGACCATTATTTCATCAGAATGGAAAATAGGCCACGGAAGGTGAGGTTCACAAAGTTGGGAATTATTGTTCCTGTGAAAAAGCCTTGTTAAGAAGAGTGGAGGTGCAAATTAGCCCATCATCAGATAAATATTTATGTATCTTCCATTCCTGGTAATGGTGACCTAAGCCATGTTTTCAAGAAAAAAATATTTGTAACACTTACCCAACACTTGCAAAGTAGGTGGACCAATAAGCTATGTCACGAAGCCAGAACCCTAGGCTTCTGTATTTGGAATATTTTATGCATAGTGGCTCAGGAATCCCAAAGAGCCAAACATTAACTGTAGTTGTTCAAGGTCAAATAACTCAAGCACTCCTTTTTTGTGTGCATAATTCTTAGAAAGTAGGACAGATGTGAGTTAAATGGCTTAAATATATGGCTTATCCTCCACATGTAATGTTCATTGAAAACTCAGAAAGTAAACATTTACCTCTGACACATTGAAAATATGTAAAAATTGAATATGCATGGAAGCTAAAAGCCAGATGGTATGAGGTAACAAATAATTTGATTCTAAAATGGAATCACCATCAACTTAAGTTTTCTTCTGTTATTTCAACATATAGCCCGCAGCAAAGTAATACTACCAACTACATATTTAAAAAGAGAGAGAGAAAATTGCTGACTTTGTGGCCTATCTTCTGAATATCAATATGTGAGGAATTTCATCTGCTTTTATACTAGAGGAGATGGGTTTGTATGAAGACCTGCACTTGGAGGCCCTTGCCAAGAAAGACAGTGGGTAGGAAGGTCCCTTAAAAAACCATAAAATGCTCCACAAATTGATGGCGAACAAGCCAACTTCCTCATCTGCAAGAAAAAGGTTGGGGTCAAGTCTCAAATGCAATGATATCTACAAAGCGCTCTGTAAACTACATAACATACAACTTCTGATGATCTAATCAAGATTGTGTGTAATAGCTGAGTGGATTTTAAAACAGCTCTAGCTGGGGATTAGCTCAGTGGCACTGCACTTGCCTTGCAAGTAAGTGCAAGGTCCTGAATTCAATCCCCAGTACTGGAAAAAAACAAAACAAAACACAGCTCTAATATTCTGCAGGATTGTGAGATATTAATAAATATTACTTGGAGAACTGATCAAACTTCCTGGATTTCTCCTTTTATCTTTCAGTGTCTGTGTGTCAGTCTGTGCTTTCTCTGGCTTAAACTTGGTGCGTATCTTTCTGAATTTCTCCCAGGCTCCTCCAGTCTCTGTGTCTTTTTGATTACCACCCCCATCCCCCCCACTCTCAATCTCTCAGAAAACTGTGAAATGCTCTTTTTGAGGGAGCATCCACTGCTCCAGTGAAATCCACTGAAATTCTTTTCTTACCACTTAGCAAATATTTTAGGATTTCCAAATCAGACTTTGAACATTTTAACTCTTAGGATGATAACCACAGTGGCCAGGAACATCCTAGGGGTCCACAAAAATGGGACTCCCAAAATCGTTAACTCTCAAAATAGGAAAAGTAAAATCTCAGAACTAAAATTAATTAATCTTTAATTAAATACTTATTTTATTTGTCAACTAGTCAGTGGCAGCACTACTGAATTTAACTTGGAGGCCAAAAAATGAAAAACAAAAATCTACTTTGTAGACTTATAAAAATTATATGTAAAGTACATGTGATAAAGGAGAAAGGAGGTATATCTTAATATATTTTAAACAATGTGCTCAGGTGCCTTTAAATTAGGGAGGTTTTTAAAAAAGCCTTGGGGCGAGGATTTAGCTCAGTGGTGCCACCGCCTGCCTCACAAGCGCAAGGTCCCAAGTTTGATCCCTGGTACCCAAAAAAAAAATCCTTGAATATGGATATTGAAAATGGAGAGAATAAAATACTAGAATAATTAGTCTTTCTATCATTTTAGTTTTCTTATAGCTTAAGTCATCCATGTTGGTTTAATAGCAAACAGCTAGCAACATGCTGGATTAAAGTAAATGAGCTGGTAAGTTAGTACCTGGTTCTTCTGATACAACAGCCCTCTGCATAAGAAGTTCTCTATTTTTTTCAACGCCCAAATTTTGGCAATTCTAAAGTAATTCCTTTTTCTTTACGTGTGTTTTAAAACCCTCCCTCTCTAATCCTCCCCTCTCATATGTTTCAAAAACAGCCAAAGAACTGATGAACTATTTGCTGCAGTGTGAATGGATGAACAAGATGCTGTCACTGGAAAACTACAGAAAAAGAGGGCTGGTGATTTAGCTCAGTGGTGCTGCGCCTGCCTTGCAAGTGCAAGGTCCTGAGTTCGATCCCAGATACCAAAAAACCAAAAGCAAACAAACGAAACTACAGAAAAAGGTCTGTGCTCCTTACTCTCTTCAGCAATTTGTAGTCAACAGATGGATTCTACAGAGTGAACCTGAAATGCCTACTACCATCAGAACACCTTGTGGTCATTTGAGCCTTTCACTGCAGTAGTCAAAAGACTCTGCGAATCTAGATTCTTTACTTCACGATAGTTAAGCAGGGCAAAGAGCTGAGGAGATGATTTTAATTTATCATTCAAATTTCACTGCCAGGAAAATCTATTTGAGATGAAACAATAAAAATGCTAACATTATTTCATTCTTACTATATGCAAACACTACAGTAAGCACTATAAGCCTCAATCAGCAGATGAGAAAATGAAGGCAAGAGAGGACACACAACTTGTACAAGGTCACACAGCCAGCAAATGTGCAGTGCAATTGAGATTCAGGCGCTTTCAGCTAGATTCACTGCTACTTCTAAGAGTAATAGTAAACAGTCTCTCGGGTCAACAACCAGACTCACCAGAAATTTATGGTAATGTGGTCCTATAATATTTACATGGGCTACAGGATGACCATCCTTTACAGACAAACTGCAAGATCTTTTTTTTTTTGGTACCAGGGATTGAACTCGGGACCTTGTGCTTGCAAGGCAGGCGCCAGAACCACTGAGCTAAATCCCCGGCCCAAACTGCAAGATCTTTTAAAAATATGTGAAGTATGTAGTGTGAAGATGAGCTGGGACTGTCCCTGGTATTAGAACTTCTGATGTTTTTAACACATCAAGAGGAACATATTTGTGAGAGTGAGAAATCTCAGAGAAGTGAGAAATCTCAGAGCTCAAAATTTTATACTTTGTGGAATTACCTAGGAAACTTGCAAGCCTAATGTGACTCCATTCTTTTAAGAAGCATGTTTTGTAAACCAATGCTTACAAATGAGCTAAAACTCTCCAATTCAAGGGAGGATCATGGACAACAATCAACATCAGCTTCTCTGTCCCTGGACAGCACCACACACTGCTGGGCCAGGACCTGCCTGGGGGATTCAAATGCATCTTCAAGTCGCAGTAGCATGGATCCAAGAGAGCTGATCTGTTTTAATCTGGCAAATTTATGACTCATAGTTCAACAAGATTCCTTTTTTTGAGTTTTTTGAGGGGGGTGTTTGGCTACTAGAAAGCTCAAAATCAAATTTGCAGGGGACTTCATGATGAACAGTCAAAGACCTTAAGATATATTGTGTGTATTAACTTATCCAGGTTTAGACTGATTTCCTTCTCATTTTCTTTTCATTCAGAAAGTTTGCACCTTATTAGACCATCTCTATAAGTTGCCTCAGCCATTTTTTTAATGAGAAGGTTCATAAATAACTGCATAATAACTTGCCATGTCCTGTCTTGTCATTCTGTGACCATGATCTCATTCATTATTTGTGTTTATTCCTGTTTCCAATGTTTTGATTAGATCAAAGTGCAAACGAACAAAAGAGTCAGTGAAAGATGAAAATGGAAAGAAAATGTCTGATGGGTGAAGTAAAAGATCCACCTTCAGATTTCAGAGCAAGAAAACTGGTGAAATCTGCTCCAGGACACTAGCGAGAGTCCTCCAGAGCTGCCGCCTGGGAAAGGGGACAAGAGTAGCAGGAGGCTCTAGGGCACTGTTTCAGGCAGTAGTTGTCTCTGGATAACTTCCTGCTCTGGGACTGGCTGCAGGGTTTTCTATCAATGCTCTGCTTTACTCCACCCACCAGAGGCAAATACAATTAAGTTGTTACCAAGTTGTTTAGAAAAACTACAATAAATGATCTGACATTCTCTTTCTACAACCTTGTTAAAAAAAAAAAAAAGCAGTACTCAAACCAGAAATCAAAATAGAGAGAGAAAAATGAAACACAACAACAGCCACCCCTAATATCTCTTATTTATACCACTTTTAAAGATTTTTTTGGGAGGGGGATGCACGCTTTCTTAATTGATGAGCTACAATTTGAGTATCAGATGGGATGATTTTATATAAAAACAACTGTTAGTACTGCTAATAATTTGTCCTTTATTTTCAGTGCTAGGGATTGAATGTAATAATTGTCTTTGAACATGAATTAATTAAATACAGCTTATTTGTAGAGCAGCATTTCTATGATATCAATTCCCACCCTAAGCAAAATACCACTCCCCCTCTTTTGAGATGGGTAAAAATTCCTTTACGTGAGAGATTAGAAAATTGACATTCCTTCTGCTAAATAAAGCAGACCCCCAGATCAGATTTCCATTGAAAAGAATCACAAATATCCCAGCATTTGAAACCTACTGAAAAAATCTGTTTTAACAAACAAACAAACAAAAAATCCCTCTCTAACCCTGCATGAATATGTTTTTTAAACCATACTTGTGGAACTAACTGAAATTTTAATGGTTCAGATCTCCATATCACCAAAGAAGTTCAGGGCTGGGGCACATTAAGAGGTTTATATATCACTCACTCTCATCTTAGTGTGAATTAAATAGTTTACTCGGCATCTTTCCTTACATTTCTCACTGAGAGAATGGCAAAGGGGGGTGGGTAATTGGGGGTCAAGGAAAGTCAGGAAGCAAGAAAAAGTAGAAAGGTACTCAGACCAGTAATTTAAAAAAATTTGACCATTTTTTCCTTAAACTTAAATAGTCAAAAGGTTCACTGCCAAACCAACCTCTCCCAACTTCCAGTTATTCCCCCATGGAACCCATAATGTGGTTTAAAGGGAATAAGTGATTTGGATATTCTTTATCTTATTTGTTTTGTGATTTCCTTACAAGTAAGGCTTAGGAATTTGTTTAATAGCTCGAGCCCCCAGCTGGATTATTAGGATTAAATTTCAGTGGTTTTAGATAACTAAGAAACACTAAGAATGTATTTTTTTCTTACTAGGGAGGGATTGGAATTACTACAGCAATATACATTTCCAAAACTTTGCAAAATCCTACACTTTCACAGTGCGATAGTTAACCGATGTGTCAACTTGAGTAAGAAATAGCCAACTAAATTGGATCAGCATGGTTCTGAGTGTAGCTGTGGGGATTTACTGAACACAGAAGACCCACCCAAGGGCAGCTTGTTGTCAGAATGGTACAAAACAGAAACGAAAAAGGAAGGCTCGCTTCTTTCTTCTGAGAAGCTCCAGTTTTCACCTTCACCTTGCACGTGGTCTCCTGGCTTCCAGCACTGACCTTTCAGCCTTTCCACCGCAGACCCTTCAGTCTCCTCATACGGACTCACATGGGACCCTACAGTGAGCTTCAGGCCTTTGACTGGATCCTTCAGACCTCCAGCGGGCAGACAGCCCTTTTGCACCCTTCCCCACCTGACTTTGTGGGCACCCACTGTAAGCCAATCTTGTAAATTCTTTTTTTTTTGGTACCGGGGATCGAACTTGGGTCCTTGCGCTTGTGCAGCAGGCAGCGAAACCACTGAGCTAAATCCCCGGCCCTCTTGTAAATTCTTATATACTTGCATATCTTGCATTAAATCTGTTTCCTTAGCAAGCACTGATAGATACACACAGCTAGTTTCTATTTTGCTCACAATACTGTATATAGACTTGATATACGTACATGGAACTACAGATGTTCGGGGAGTACGTGATGGGGCATCAAGGAAGCTTTAGGGCAGGGAAAGTCCTAGGTACAAGGCAAGAGAAGAAATGACTCAGTCCTTTGGTATAGAATATACAGCTCAGGTTTTCCCCCACGACTCTGCATATAAGGAAATGTGGGAAATCTGCTTTAACTTAGGTAAAACAAACAAAACAACCACCACCACCTGCAGCCATTTTATTTGGAGTGTGGGTTAGTGAGGGGTTTCAGGAAGGGACTTGTCTCACCTTTGAGCATCTGTCAAAAATTGGTTTTATTTCTTTTATTAGGAAGGGAGGCATTGCAGATGTCCTGGAAATACACTAGGCTGACAGGAACCCTAGCCACAGAGAAAGTTTCTCTTGACACTTGCAGGACTAATCCCCCTTTCTTTGCCTGCCCTCTATCCTTTGCACTCCTTTGCACCCACACACCTGGAGCTCTCCAGTTTTTATAGCTTGCTTACGAACTATACTAAGTAAACTGCTTCTAAGAAAGCTGCCAGTGGTCCTTGGCTACCAGCAGTCTTGCCCGGTACAATCCTCTCCCTGTGAGTGTGGGCTAGACCTAGAGAGTTGCTCCCAACAGCGGAAAAGAGACACAAGCGGTGGGCTCTGACTTTGAGACTTAGTTACCAAGGGACCTTGGGCTCTGCTGTGCTTGCTCACTCTTGTTGTCTTGTTTGCTGGCTCTGATGAAGCCAGCTGCCATGTTGTGTGGTTCGCTATGGAGAGGCCAACATGGCAAGGATCTCAAGGAAGTCTCTGTCCAACAACTAGCAGGGAACTCTTAGCCCTGCCACCCAAGAGCAGCCGACAATGTGCCCACAATCTGTGAGCTTGGAAGCGGACGCTCCTCCAGGGTGCCCTGAGGGGACAACAGCCTTGGCCCCAGCTTTGTGGGGGTCCTAAGTCTGAGCACGCAATGGATAATCCACATAACCTGTGAACAGTAACTACTATTTTAACCTGCAAAAATTTTTGTTATGCAGAAACAGATAACTAATACAAGTACACGTATTTTTAAAGCATATATTAGGTATTCTCCAATATTTAAGCGTAAGTTTCCTCAAAAAAATGGCTTTGCCTTATAAAATTTCTGCCTCACAATTGGTCTGTGTTATCCTCTTGGTCTAAGGAACACAATGTAATTAAATCTGTGGGAAAATACCTTAATCCCAAAATAGGCAGTCTCTCAATGAGTATAAAAATCCAAGAATTTCTGAAAATATCAAATTTTTTCCTTTGGTTCTAGTTTTTTATTTTATTAACCAAATTAACTAATCCCATGAAAGAGTCAGTGGCAGGTTATATAAAAATTAAAAAGAGGGCCGGGGATTTAGTTCAGTGGTTCTGCTGCTCGCCTTGCAAGCACAAGGTCCTGAGTTCGATCCCCAGTAACCCCCCCCCCAAAATTAAAAAGAACGCATCTACTACTGATGTCCTTCCCTCTCTCCTAAAACCACAACATTTTAAAGAAAGCCTACTATAAATAAAAACAAAAGAAACATTTCGATAATATTTGGTTTTGTTCAAGATGTAAAATTCAAGTTTAAAGACACAGGAAACCAAATCTAGACTGTGTTGCATTTTTTTTTAAAGGCCACCAGACAGAATTGTCAATAAAGGGCTAATAAGAATCGACCTGTGTGTTCCTTTAACGGATGCAGGGAACACATTTTTTCCAGGCTTTGCAAATAGTTTCCTAAAACAAGTCTGCTAGCTCACTAAAAAACACATACACATACCAGAAACTTTCCAGTGTTTGCTGTTGCTAAAGCTATTTTTTTCTCCCTTTTGGTTTAGGGAAGATCTTTTGTTAGTTCCCCACCCAGTCAAAGAACAGCAAATGAATAAATCACTACTATTCATCGAGATGCTAGTTTATCATTTCCAATGTTTTAGATACTGCCAGATGCCTTGATTCAGTTTTGGAAAGAAAGTATTGGATTGAGAGAAACAGTAGATCTGTTAAGAAATAAATGTTTCAGAAGCCTCCAGCTAGGTTTATAATCTTACACAGCTTTGGGCAGCTATGAGAGAGAGGGCTTGTCTGGACTTTAGAGGTAGGAGAACTTTGAAAGATTGCAGTGTGGCTGCAGGACAAAGTTACACTCGATGTGATGGTTAAGCTTTATTATGTGGTGGTCAAGCTTCACTGCATCAACTTGATTGGCTTAGGAGTTGTCTAAGAGATCAGTAAAGCATACTTATGGGTGTGTCATGGAGACTTGACCTTGACATCTATATCTGGTCCAGCATCCATTCTTCTCTGGTGTTCTTCCCCTGGTCTGCTTCCTGGCCACCATGAACTAAGCATCTTTCTCTGCCATGCCCTTCTACCACGTTTCTGCCTTGGAGCCAGCTAACCATGGACTGAATCCTCTTGAACCATGAGCCAAATTAAACCTCTCCTTTAAGTTGTGAGTGTCAAATATTGTGTCCCAGTGACAGATGTCCTTTTGTAAATCATGTGGTTGTGAGTGGAGACTGAGGTTTGCCTCCATAGACAGGCAGGCAGGCAGGCACGCACACAGGTATCTTTTCTTGTCAGTTTCAGCCCCAAGCATGGTGTGTGACATACCACAGATGCTCACACATACTTGTTAGGTGAATGCATCCACAGTACTCATAGATCTTCAAAGGGAAGACATTCTGTTCCCTTTATCCCTGAATGACAGTGGGTGAGGAAGGAACTCAGGAAAGTCACCTTACTCTTCATACTCATTCCAGTATGAAAAGTCCATAGGGGGCTGTTCCCTCCCCAGACCATTCTGAGGGTTAACAGTTATTCTTGCAAACTATATTTTTTCTGGGATTCAGATTCTCATCATAGAGTTTGATTTAGTTTCAACTCAACTCTGTGAGGTGACACAGAGGGTATAAAAGAAGTGTCTCCTTCTGTGTCATCTATTATTTTCTTTCTCCATCTCCAACTATATCATGGTGGCACAGGCTCAGTAGTAACCATTTTTGTAGTAATGCTGAATACATCTTTAAAAACCAGTTAACTAAAAACAATAGCTTATTGACCAAGATGTCCAACCTTGCAGACAGCCATCTTCAGATCTGGCTATCTGGAGTTACCAAACTTTGGCCCCACACACCTAGGCTCTAGGCCTGCCTTGGGATTTATATTTAACAGTGCTGAATGTTACATAGGCTACTGCTATCTTTCTCCACTTCCTTTTCCAAATGGTCACATACCCACCATCCACCAAACAAGTGTATGAACCACTTGCAGCTGTTGACATGTGTATGGAATAATTAGGTAAATGCTACATTTCTGGACAAACCTTGATTCTTACTGGGTTCTTGTTGACTTTTGGGAAAGTTCTTCATGGGAGTCAAAACAATAAATATGGGTTTGTATGATGCTGGCTACCGTTAGAGAGGGGGACCTAGGAAGGGCCTAGGTATCCTCAGCTAGAGAGCATCAAACTGCCTGTCCTCATCAGTAGGCAGAACCTGAAGAGAAAGTGGAAAACTTCTGCCCATCGTGGTTCCCTCCCATTTTACTTTATCAGACCTGTTTAATGAATGGTGCTTTACCCACAGAGTAGACCCTGTGAACTAACATAGTGGGCTTCATCTGCATAGAATGCAACTTGTCAAGTGGACTCTGGCCTGAACTCTTGGTCCAAGGAAAGAAGGGAGCAAAGATAATAAGGTGATTGTCAACAAATATTACATGATTTGGCAACAGGAAGTTCCAATGGCAGCATTGTGGCATTTGAAGAGCTGTAGGCAATGTCGTTTTGATCAGAGAGTGAGAAAGGCTCTCCTAAGGGGGGCAGTAGAGAAAGATCAGGGCCTCTTTCCAAGCTATGACTGGCATTGAAGGCTGTCACCCACTGTCTGTCCTCCCAACCTGCGCAAAACCACAGCTCTACTATCAAAACAAGATTACGGAAAGATAGATCACTCTAACCCCCAAATTAAGATCACATCAAAGCTTTCTCAGTAACAAAGGCCTTCTCCAGTCACCTACCTGGAGTTCAATCTCAGCAGAGATAGACTACGCAAGACAAATAAGGGCAGTCACCTGGCCTCACTCAGACCTGGCAGAGGAGATAATCAGCCCAGAAGGAACCCTGAGAAGTCAGGACGTGGGGGCCCCTGAATGGCCAGATGGCATCATCAAACTCCGCCCAGAGCAAAACACCAGCTAAACAGGCTCATTATCAACCAACTTCAGCCCCTTCTACATGCAAATTCCCAACATCGCTTCCTCAGCAAGCTCCAAATCATTGTTTTAGGTCCTGAGAGAAGAAACATCATGAGCTTAGGCTACCCTCAAGGAGTTCCCAACCAGGAAAGGATCCACAGCGTATGTGTATAAACATGAATAACAGCCGCAGATTTCACGTGTACGGTACAATAGCTCACACGTCCGCGTGTTCAGAATTAGAGTCACGCGGAAGTGTCCCGGATGGTGTGGGAGCTCGGCAACCTCACTCTCCACAGTCACGAGGTAAGAAGCATCACAACTGGGAAACGTGCAGGTCAAAGTCGTAAGAGCCCAGAACAGAGCTCCAAGTGTGAGGTGAGCCGAGCCTGCGTGGTACTGGGAGATTTCCGGAAAGGCAGAGACGAGGGGCAGGCACGTCCTCCTCCTGACAGTAACTCGGGGAAGCTCAGAAGAGCCACGGGGGTGGGAGAAGGAACAGACTAGATGAATTGAAGAACAGTTTCCCTGACTCTATTCTGGGCAAAAATCATTTGAGCCCTAGCCAAAGGGAATGAGTCAGAATTTGTCCCTTTTTAAATCACTCCCTCAACAGTTAAACAGTGACTACAGGATGTATTTGTGTGTGTCAGCCTGAGGACCTTAACTCGACACAACAGAAATATAAATCTGTTCATACCATGAAGACACTGGTCTCTGACCCCTTCTGTGGCCTGACTGAAGGATTTGCAGAAAAGCAGCTGTGTTAGTCTCTGAACACCAGTAGGAAAGAAAGGCCGCCCCGGGCACCCGTGTGAAGGAAGTGGAATGGCTCAGAGGGAATCACGGCTCAGTTACAACTCTAGGAGATGAGAATAGGCTCTGAGATTTCCTCATTGCTAAACGTATAATTATTAGCCTGGGCATGAAAATGCCTCCAAAAATCAATGGAACGAGTCATTAAGTTGAGCTTCTCTAGTTCTACACTTACTAAACCATAATATTTATATTTCTACAAATAGTTATGTGGATCTCAGTTTATGCTTTCTAAGTTCTCAAAGAACAGGAAACAAAAGAAGTAGTTGTGGCCCACTTTGGAAGTTTTTTAGTGCTTTAAATCAACAGGTAAATTTTTTTTAACCATTTTTTAAAATTAAAAAAATAAAATCTAATTCATTAGCTATGGTTTTAAAAAATTACTTTTTTATGGGGTTGGGGTGTGGCTTGGGGTAGAACATGTGCATAGTATCCACAAGGCCCTGTGTCCAATCCTCAGCACCAAAATTCAAACAAAAGCAGACAAAAATGACCCGATGACACAGTCAAAACCCAGGCCCCTGGGGTTCTATTTATTTTGTGCCATGGAGTTGGCACTTCCATCCCTATCTGCTTCCCCCTCAGAAAGCCCTGCTACAGCCCCTCAAATTTCCCCTGGAATTCGGCTGAGAGGGGCCAAAGGCAGCCTCTCCGAGGCCTGGAACCACAGCGTGTCGCTGCAGCAGAGGGGGAGTACTGAGCTCGGGCGTCTGTAACTTACTGTACACGGGAAAGTCAGACCTGAGAAGGAAAAGCGAGCACAGAAGGCTCCCCCCACCCCCACCCCATAGCAGAATAGAAGAGAGGAGTTCCCTGAAGGGGATCCCATCAAAGAGAAGCTGCTTCAAAGCAATGCATTTAAAATAATCACTTAAGCCAGCTGTGGACAAGTGCCTAAGGTCCCAGCTATGGAGGAGGCTGAGGCAGGACAGTCGCTTGAGCTGAAGAGTTTGAGGCCAGCTGGGGCCACTTCAGTGTGGCTCAGTTTCAAAAAATGTTTTTTCCCCATAAACTATAATAACTTTCAAAACTAACAAAAGTAGAGAAATAAAAGACGGCTTCTGGAATTTTAAGGGGCTCCTTCTTGTCTAGACAGACTATTTATGGCCCCCAGCAAGGGCAGGCCTCTATTCGCCTGATTGGCTTCCCGCTGCGCGCTGCTTCCGCTTTCACCGACCCTGACTCAAGCAAGGGAAAGCGGGTGCCCGCAGCGTCTGCGGAGAGGTCCCGCAGGGAACCGAAGTGCATCAGAGCGTGCTGCATGGTGCGCCTCAGAAGGAACCGCGTACCACCAGACCAACAAGAGCTTCGCCTCACCCCGTACTCGGGTGAGCCTTCGCGTGCTTTTAGTTTTGCACCTGAGGGTTGGTGACGGTGTACATGTGTATAGTAAACCTCTTTCCCTACACCACGGGATGCAATTCTTCGTTTCCCTCCCACTATATCTTCCAAAAAAGGGCTTGATGCCTAAGGTCATGACTTATTTAGGAAAGGAAGCAGAAGCCACCAGGTGAGAATAAAATCCCTTGCAGAAGATGACAACAGAAATATCTCAGGACACTGGGATACTGTTTACTTTTTCTTGGTCTAGTGCTTCAAAGTCAAAAGAGAAACGTGTGTTCTACTGTAACAAATCGCGACTGTTTGCTAATGAAAAGGATTTTGGAAAGTGAGCAAATTGTGCCCTCCAGTGGTTGCATCGTGTACTGCAACCATAGCTTTACAAAGGATCTGCAACAGTTGCTAAGCAACTCCAGGTCACTGGCTGGGTCCTCACTTTATCACTCTTAGGAAAAGGAGTGCTGAGTTTTGGAGCAGGGTATCAGAAGCGTGGGGATTGTGGCCATTACTTATTACTGACAGCAAGCTGCCATTAGCACTAGGAATTCTCTTTGTCTTTGTTTCCATTCCTTGGCTGATTCAAATGATGAGGTTTTACCTGGGTAACTACTACTCTTCTTAACTGTACAGTTTGTGTATGAAAATTTCTATCCCATGAGCGACTGCTTTCTAAGCCTAGTAAAACCAAGGTCTGACCTTCTGGATTGTCTTATGGTGAGCTGAGGGCAGAATGCTTCAAACACTTCCTGAAAGAATGAAAAGCAGTAATCTGTCCAATAAATAGGCATGCACATATGTGAAATATATTTGTAAGATATTCCATTGTAACATCACGTGTAATAGCAAAAGAGCAGAAATGTTTCAAGTGCCCACCAGCACAGGATTGGGTAAATCAAGAGTGTTTATATAATAAGACTAAACGCAGCTATTAGAAAAGGCAGGACAGGCTGGGGATTTAGCTCAGTGGTTTCGCCTCCTGCTGCGAAAGCGCAAGGACCTGAGTTCGATCTCCGGTACCAAAAACAAAGAAAAAAGAAATAAAAAAGGCAGGACGGCTTCATACATTCATATCAAAGAGCTCTGCATGATACCATGCTCAGTTAGGAAGTCAAGGTGCAGACCAGCGTGCAGATTATGCTGCCTTCCCAGGGTGGGGAAAACTCCTGCTTGCATTGGCTTGTCGGCTTGTCCATGTGTGGTCTTATCTGAAAGGATGCGTAAGCATGAGAAAAACTGCAGTCTCTAATAGTCAAAATGGCCTGAGGCATGAGATGCAGACCCTTTTCACTGGCTTTGCTCACTGTTATTTCTCCAGTGTCCAGAACAGGGCTTGGCACATTGTAGGTACTCAATATTTGAAGAATAAATGCAAGAATAAAAAGAATTCTCTCTCCCTCTCCCTCTGTTTTCTCTCACTGTATCTATCCCCAAAAGCTCAATGCTTGTTTTTATGAGGCTTAGTAATCAATTGTTTGTGGAGTAGGAACTTTTTATAAACAAACCACTTATACACATATATGAGCTCTTCCCATAGAGGGCAAAGGGATGGCCGGAATTCAGGAATGATCAAATTTTTCACCCTATGTGGTTCTGTGCTTAAAAATAATTTAAACCTCTAGAACAAACTATCTGTTCTAAAATAAAATTTAAACAACTGGATTTTTTTGAAGGGGACAGGGTCTCACTGTGTAGTTCAGGCTGGCCTTGGACTCACTATGTAGCCCAGGCTGGCCTCAAACTTGAGGTGATCTTCCTGCCTCAGCCTCCCAAGTACTGGGATTACAGGTGTGCACCACCACACTTGGATAAACAACTAGAGAAACAATACAAAATGAGAAGCTATTTTTTATAGTTATTTAAGATATTATTTGTTGTTTGTTTGAGGGAAACAGAGAACCTGAACCAAGGGCATTATACCTGCTAGGCAAGTTCTCTACCACTGAAATACATCCTCAGCTTTTAAAAATTTTATTTAATTTTTAATTGTTTTGGTACCAGGGATCGAACTCAGGTCCTTGCACTTGCGAGGCAGGAGGTGGAACCACTGAGCTAAATCCCGGACCCCTTAAAATTTTATTTTGAGACCGGGTCTAAGTTGTCCAGGTTTGGCTCAAACTTCTGATCCTTCTGCCTTGGTCTCTTGAGTAGCCAGGATTATAGGTGCGCATCACTACCCTGTGCTTTATATGTTGTTTTGTGGGGGTGATTTCAAGAGATGAGGACCAAACACATCAAACTGTCAATTATCAATGAGCTGTAACACCAGAGTCCTTACAGTTTTATCATGCAATAAAATCAGTTGTTTGTGGAACAACGGTCCTCACATGGAGAGGTGAGCTGTGGTGCTATAGATTCTTCACAGACAAGTGCCTGACCTCTGCTAAATCCCTCCTACCTCATACCCAGGTAGACACTGGGACTACTTCCTAAAGCAGGTGGAGAAAGCAGCACATCCCCTCTGCCGAGTTTCCAGAGGCCCGAGTCACTGTGGGCCTCTGGACGGCCATCTTCAGTGGAGGAACTCATTAAGGGGAGGTTGAAGCTTCTCCTTTCTGCAGACAGGAAGCTGATTCCTAAACAAAAGAGAGCGTCCAACTCCGGACACCCTGGCTGGGGATCTCCATGGTGAGACTGGACGCTGGAAGGCACAACCACCCTTCCTCCCGCCATCAATGAGGCCCACTCCAGTTACAGAGCGAACTGGGCTTCAACTGGGAATTCATTTCCTTGGATAAAATAAAGTTTCATACAAGGGTACTCTCCATGCCATGGCTCCTCCCTACATTTCATCCAGAGTTACTTTAGGTTCATTCCTTTTCTCCAAAATTCTCTCCACTGAATCATAACTCCCCAAGTTCACGCACGACCAGTTCCCACATACATCTTATGGCATCCCTTCCTCCCTGCAGGCTGTGAGTCTGGTAGGATTCCTGAAACATTACTGTGACACTGAAGGCACCTCCCTGTGAGGCCAGATCAGACTTCTGGTCTGAGAATGTTTAGTAGGAGGAGGCTGGTGAGCAGCTAATTATCCATCAAAGAAATCATGTTCCAACAGATAGGCTTGCTCCCAGCAAGCACAGTCCAGAGCAAGTCGGATAATTGGACAGACAAGGCCTCAGAGGTTCTCAGAGCTGTGGTGAGAGATGCAAATGTACTTTCTGTGGCTTTCTTTAATGTAATCTCCAGTGAAAGGGACGGCAAGGCGCTTAACAAGCTCATTACAACCTCAGCGCCTGTGATCTCTACACAAACCCCAGTGGCAGCCGCAGGGTAAAATGTCCTTGAAGGCCTCCCTGGGCCTTGGCCCCAACTCATGCTGTTTTCATTCTGCGCTCACCAGAAGGCAGCTGGCATCTCTACCACCAGCTGTTGGGTCACATGGAAAATGAGCCAGGAGTCGGTTCCAATGTGTTCTGAGGCACACAGCTGGCTTTTAAAATCTGGACACAGAACCAGGAATAACAAACGCAGATGTGGATGACCCAGGTTTTTACTGACCTAACTTGTGTAGCTGTCTCGCTTTACCTTCCTAGCTGCTATCACCCTGCTGTTGACTTCTCAGCACTGAGAAGCTCTGCCTCAGTCTGTCTCAGGGGACACTTGTCCAGCTCTGTGACTCCACCCTACCCGTCGAAGCTGGATGTGGCCACACAGAGGACCAGAGCCCCAGACCTGGTAGACCGAGTCATTCTTGGGATTAGCACTTTTTGCTCCAGAAGTTGATATCTCTGGTCAGAGCAGGTGATTGTCTTGTGAATCCTCAGAGTTCAGGAGTCCTCCATGGTTCTGTTATAAAAGTCTAGGTCTTCCCTAGACCTTTCCTTGAAGTGGCTTGAATAAAGTTGAGGCAGCAGGGAGCAGTGCTCACACAGACTGCAACTTCACTAGTGGCCCTCATAGTACGACAAGGTGGCCCTGACCTAGGACACTGGAAGGGGCAGAGCAAAGAAAGGAGACACCTCAGGAGGTGAGACACGGTGAGGCTGAGGACAGAGAAGTGAGTTCAGGTGATCCCACACCACTCTCCTCAAGCCTTCAGCAGAAGCCACTGTGACATGGAAAGGTAACTTGAGTTCTCCTCACGTGGTGTTAAACTGAAACCTTACCAATATTAGAACATGCAGTGGACGACTCTGGCTGATGCTTGAACTCGAGGCCAGGCAACTTCTGCCATTAGAACTGTGTGACAGTTCCCTTCCCCAAAGGCAGCTCCACAGCCTGGTAGAAGTACAGTACCTGCAGGTTAAATCCTGGCCTCGTCAGGGTAGGCATTCAGCATTTGGCTCAGCAGACGTATTCTCCATAAGCTCCAGGTAGATCAACCTTCTATCAGTCAAGCTGTCTGTCACATTCAGCAGGTGAATCTTATCTAAAATGTGAATTATCCCTAAATTTGCCTGCTCTGAAGCCTTCATTTTCAAGCATTTGATTCCCTTACGTTGATACACCTGTGACCTGGATTAGCAGCATGGAAACAGGCATGTTCACAGTGAAACTTACTCTGCATGCAAACCCATAGCACAACAACCCGAATTCTCAGCTAAGTCAGACAAAAATGACACTCTTCTGAAGAGGTAAGACTTTAAGCCACACCTATTAGCGACACCATGGCATGAATGTAGAGATCTTTGCTTAAAAGAGACTTATGGGCGGGGGGTGGGGATGGGGGGTTAAAAAGCCACGAGGCTGCAAGCTTTTTGAGGCCTGGGAGATGGCAAGGAATGAAAAGAAGGGAAACTGACAGAAATGGGAAGACGAGGTCATCCCAGGCAAACCTAACTTTGTCAAATTACCAATCTGATTTGATTCTGTCCATTTGCACTTTGTAAGTAGGACCAGAGATGTCGGAAAGGAGAGGATTAGTCTAACCCAGGCTTACAGTCAGGATAACCTAACTGACCGCTAAGCATGTGAGGTCCGGAGGAGAAATGTTAAAAACCTGACCGCAGCATAAGAGGTTTAGGTGAGATGCTCCCTGAACACCTGGGATTTTCTCGAAGTGAACCAAGTTCATTCTATCTCTCTTTCCTTAAACAAGGTAGCCAGGGAGTGAAGGCAAGGTGCTCCCACCAAACTGGAGGAAAGCATTATCTATCCCTCCCCAAGGCAAGGGCCTGGCTTGTAGGGGGCGGCTGAAGAAGAAGGGGCTGCTCCTCAGGGTGCCAGGCGGGGCTGGAGTCCTCAGTCTGGACTTGCCCTCCTGTGCTGCTGCCTACTCCCGGCGATGACATGCTGGGGGGATGTTGGATAACTACAGAAATTCATTGGGTGTGAGTTGATTCCAATGCCACAAGCACCCCCCCCCCAGTGATAGGATAAGGTTTCTCAAAAGATTCAAGCACTGCATCTTTAAGCAAACATTTCATGCCTTAATCCAAGACCTCTAGGGACTGGGAAATTGAAATGACTCCATCCTAGGAATGCCTGTCTTATCTAGAAGGAAGCCAGGGGCTGGGCTGGTATTTAAGGAATGAAAATAGAAAATAAAGGCGGGAAGGATGAAGGGGGAAAACGTGTGTTATCACACACATCTCGGAAGGAAGAGCTCCATTTCTAACAGCAGGGGTTGGATGACTCACTGTAGTTTTTTTCTTATCTCCCTAAACCACTTACTTATCCCCTCTGGGACTCAACTTTGTGAATCTGGAATTTGGGGTGGAAATGTTTGGGTGAAGTGAGCTCTGAAGTTCTTTGTGTTTCAGTCTCACATAGGTCATACTGTAAAGTGTGAGTAAGAAACGGGGCAAGTGGGGGTATTCTTACATTGCTGGCAAGATAGCAAACTGGTACAGTTTTGGGAAAAAAACAGAAATATGACTAAAACTGAAAATGCATGTCTCTCCTGACTTAGTAATTTTACCTTTGGGCATATCCCTTAGGGAAATGTTCAGACATGCAGAAGGGCAGGAACTGTCTTGGCACAGTGTTGCTAAGAGCCCCAAATTGGAACAAACACACATATCTACAAATAGTGAAATGGATAAATTAAAATGTCCTCATCACACGAAGGCATACTATACAGCAGGTAAAAGGAAGGACACAGCTCTATATAAACCAGTATTGATATTTCTAAAATACAAGCTGTTAAGGAATCCTCATTGGTTAAATTTATGACAATCTAACTAAAAAGAAAAAACTGAATACAGTGTATTGAGTCAGTAAAATTCATGAATACATAGTAATACTCAAAAAAAGGAAAAATTTAAAAATACTTTTTCACGCAAAAAGCAAGGTACTCAGCACATGGAACACGAGGCCACTTGTATAAATTTTAAATGAATATAAAAATAATACTATTTGGTATTCACAGATAACATACATGTGTATGTGTAAAAAAACATATAAAGTGGCTGAAAGGACATGTGTGTTCATGATAACAATGATGATTAGGAGCAAGGGAGAATTCTGGGGATAAAGAAGGCTTAATTTAATCATGATTTGATTTGATGTTTTATATAAAAATATAAAAACAACAAAATGTCATTTCTGGATGCTTGATATACCATTCTTTACTGCATTTCAAACCAATCTTCCCAAAATAAACAGTGAAAGTACACGAGCAGCACTGCTTTTGACAGGTGTACGTTGACAAGTGCTCCTTCTCCGCACCCATGTGGCACACAGGTGACTCTCAGAAGCGACAGCAGCCTAGCTTTTCAGGCCTTTATTTTTTTTATTTTTTTCAGGCCTTTAGTATCTATCTCCTTGGCCTCTAATATGGGAGGGAACAACTACATGTTGCTACTTAAGTTTAAATTGACTAAAATAAATTAGATTGAATTTTATTCCCTCTATCCCATCAGCCACATTTCCACTGCTGACAAGCCCAACGCTGAAAAGGCCAGGGGCCCCTAGCACCACACATACAGAGCAGTTCTGTCACTGCTGTACATTCTCATGGACAGAACTCATCTCGGGCTGAAAACTATACACTTTCAGACAACTAGGCTGGGTTAATCAAGCTTCTTTTTCCTTCCGCACAGAAGAAAACCAAGGTAATGACTAGTAAAGTTGTTTCATTTCTGAAGATAATAGGTCCACCATCATCCTAAATTATACTATGACAGCAGACACACTTTCTTGTTAAAGAGAATTAGGTAAACCCTTACAGAGAGATGTAGCAATTATCTAGAGCTATGCAAACATCATATTTCATTTTCCCCAAAACTTAGAAAGCAGAAAGGCTGGAAGATGTTGAAAACATTATCCTAACAATATTTGGAATGTGGGTTCAATGATTTTCCTGGACCCAGTGTTTCTTACCTGTACACTGTATGGGGGACATAAACTTCTCGGATTGGAAATTCCAAAATTTCTTTGTGTGGACGCATCCGGTTTTCAGGAAAGGGTCTCACAGGCAACATTTCAGGAGTCAGACAGCCGTTGATTACCTCTGGAGCCGGAGATATCTCCAGTCTCAGCAAGCCTGAAGAGGGAACACAGGACAGTTTCAGTAGAGATATTTCCGTGTGATGAAGGAAGCTAGAAAGATTGCCATACTGTTTCTTTTATGCAAATAAAGATAAACTGTGAGAGTATATGGGGTTTAGAGTTCCTCACTAATTTCCTATAGTTTGAAAAACTAATAGTAGAAGCGGATCAAAGGATCTTCATAGTTACTTCTAAAATTACCACATTATAATGCATACATAGTTAATAACTTCCCTCCACTGCTAGCTGTAAAACATGATGGTTTTCAAACTGAGTTCCCTGATACCCAAGGGTGCTACAGAAGTCCTATGGGCAATTTTTCTGAGAATAGGGAAACTTTCTTCATCTTCTATCAAAGCATAGTACATACTCTGGTTTCTCTTCACTTTTTTCATTCACTTTTTTCTTATACTCAGGGTTCCACAGAGTATTTTACTGGATAAAAGAGGCCATTCGGTTTAACAGTAATCTGAGAAACTGGATCTGAAGCACAGTATTTATAAAACCAACCTTTAAGAAAAATAGAATAAAAACCCAGATTTGCCAAATGTGTGAACCAATTCAGAGTTTTAACTCTGAACACCAACTCCCACACCACCCTTGTAGCACAAGACAAAGAATGTGTCTGAGCACAAATGGTTCGGGCACAGCTCAAGGGGAGTAAGATGAGTTCTCCACACCTGGGATTGCCTTGACTCTTCTCTGTAAGGATGAAGATCTCTTGTAATCCGCTAAAAACTTGAATAAGTCTTCATCACTAAGGCGATCTCCCTCCTGCCAAGAGAACAATCAGGGTTACTGTAAATGCTCTATTCCTGAATTCGGGACCACTTCCAGGAAGATATTTATCTTTAAGTTTTATCCTAACAGGTCTTTCGTAGAAATTTGGATTATAAGCAGCTGTGAAATCATTTGGTTCAACTGCTGTCAAATGTTCTTCTCAACCAGCTTCTCACCAGCCCTGCTGGTGGGACCTCTGCTACATCCCAAAGGAGCTTGTTTGACTCTTAGGAATCTGTGCCATAAGCTTCTGCCCTGTAACTTCAACCCACTGAGGATACTCTTACTTCCGGGAACGATACAGTACAGGTTTATTTTCTTCTGTAAGGATCTAAAGACAGGGAAAGCATCTTTTCCTCCTTCCTACTTTGTTCTCTTCACATGTACCTTGAAGAAGGAGGTAAATCATAAGTGCTACCTCCACATTCCCCTGTGGGGCAGGCACTCTACCAAAGAAGACATGTGCATGATTGAATCCTTACAGCCACCCCATAAGGGAGGTAGATGCAGATGTCCTAGTGCCAGGGGAAAAACTCAGGCTTCCTTGAGACAAGGATCTTGTCCCCCAAGGTAATGCAATGAAGGAATATGTTCTAGATAGAAACCCTGCCAGCTGCTTTCTCTATTACGTGTGGTGGTGCATCGTCCTTTCTGCATTTTATTTTCTTCATGTAGTTGTTTAAATGCGCCCTGAAGGCTGCTTGAGCTACAGAAAAATTTTTCAAAACAGTCAGAGTGACTCTAAGTTTTAAGGGAAAATATAAGAAGCATAAAATTTTCCACCTTCACATTGTACATTCACACTGTTGTGCAACCAATCTCTAGAATTTTTTCTTCATGTAACAAAACATCTCAACCTCCATATCCTTTCACAATGACTATCCATTCCCTTCCCCCAACCCCCCAGCAACCTCCACTGAACATTCTGTCTTTATGCATTTGAAAAAGTTTAAAAATGTAAAAAGCAGTCATAAGAGCACCATCTGGAAGGGTCATGCTCTCTGACCAAGCAGGAGTCCTGCATCACAATAGTGGGGAAGGGCAGCCAGGCCAGGGAACCCAGGCCAGCAGGGACAGCGTCTCACAGGCTCAGCAATGAACTGAGCAATATAGGTTCAAGTAGGACAGTTTGTATTATGGGGACACATCTGTCTCTCCATGAACACAGTTAGCACTCACTAAGCACTCATGTATCCTAGGCACCTGAGGGGAGCTACATGCACCTCATGGCTTGGAATGCTCCCAACAGTCCTCAGCATGAAATGAGCCAGCAGCCTTATTCTGTAGAGAATACAAAGAAGGCCTGGTGAGGTTTACTAACTTAATCTCCTAATCCCTCACTATTCCTTTCTTGGGCCCCAACAGCCATGCCAACATGGGGACAAATCTAGACCTGCTGTAACATATAGAGATACCCACCTGCTTGTAAAAGGTGTTAATGGTCATGCTGGTGGTTTTAAAGTTGGATCCGATCCCATTTTCCTCCAAGGAGAGAGTTCGTTCAGAGAGTCTTCTGGATTGGGACAGAGGCCTTCGCTCACCCCCAGAGTTTCTCCCTTTAAGAAAAACAACTGTCATTCTAAACTTCTGTTTGAATACACAGCAGTTATTAACTTTGTCATATGTAAGGTATGCTTAAAGATGCTGAACATGGCGATCCTTGCTGTGAATGAAATTTTTCCTCCATGGGCCCTTTCTCAGTCCTACTGGGACCAGAGTAGAGAGGCCAGGCTTCCACATGGAGGTCAGAGTAGGCCAAATGCCATCCAGCAAGAGTGCAAAAGTATAGCAGAAGAGGGTCTCCTGATAAGCTTTATTTAGACACCACAGTGTTTGCTTTTGTTTTATTTTCACATTTGCATTCCACTTGGGAGAGGCATGTACTCAAATACTTCTGAAGGCATTTGTGAGTGTGACCTTAACATGCTAGGGGCAGCTCGTGCGCACTGTGGATCCGGCCTGGCTCTGCTCTTGCACATAGACTAGTAAACAGAACTGAGTTTTTGCCACGGTTGACTCCACAGTGGGAATTAGACAGGGCCAGGACTCTGCCTCTGCTTAGCTGTTTCTTGTCCCTTCTGAGGTTTCAGATGGCGATCCCATGGCTTTCATAATGAAAAACTCAGGGCTGCTGTGGTGAACAGTCAAATTGCTTAGAACTCTAACACTCCAGCTCCTGGTTTTGAATATTTTCTTATCCTTAATTCTTACTCTGGTGCTGAATTGAAAGTCTTTGCAACCACTACCTACCTAAACTTGTATAATATACTTCGTCTCTGGTTGCATTTTAGGGTTCAGCCTCTTCAGTCAGGTTAATTTATCCCTGACCTAGAGATTACAGTGGTTTTTGCAAACCCTATGCTCGAATTACCTAGCTTAGGGTGCAGTGTAAACTCCACACATAACACTTTCAAATAAGGCTGACTATACAGAGAAGTTGGCACTAGAAAAATTGTGGTGTGAAGGTCAAAAAGTAGTAAAATGGAGTTTGTTATCGACAAACCAGAAATAACCCAGGGGTTCTGCCTGGTAATTATACAGTAAGTCCAGAAGAGCAGCAGAATAAACAGATAACTTTTCCTTTCTTCCTGTGGAAAAACTAATGGTTCAAAAGTGGCAGAGGTAAGGAATGCATGAGAAATGTGAAGGTAGACTTGAGTATTTGTTGAGTACAATAGCATTGAGGGAAAGAGAAACCCTGCTGCAAGTGGTAGGGGTGGGCCTACTTGAAAACTCTGAAACACTTGCACAGTTCCACACCCAAACCCTGTAAGAAATTAATGCTTCAGACCAAGGAGGGAGGTGATAGAAAAGACGAAACTTGCAAAATAAATTGGAGCAGTAGCTAGACATTCTTTTGGAACCCACTTTTTCATGATGCTTTACAAAATAAACTTTAAGAGACTGAAAATTTTGGTGGAAAAATGTAAGTTTTGCTTTTCAAATCCTTTGTGTCCAGGTTATTCTTATGTTTAGGAGCCAAACATGGTAGGTAGCTTTGCTTAGCCAACTATAGATGGCTACTACATTTTCTTGTTATTTTCAAGACTTTTCTTTCTTTCTTTTTTCTTTTTTTAGTACCAGGGATTGAACTTGGGACCTTGCGCTTGCAAGGCAGGTGCCAGAACCACTGAGCTAAATCCCCGGCCCCAAGACTTTTATTTCTTGAGAAAAGGTGGCTACTGAAAATTAACTTTCTAAAGCATTAAAGTAGCTACAAAATTCCATGCAAAGTTCTTATTATAAGATCATGTGTAAGCTCCATACATGTTCATGGTGATCACTAATCAAACATGTAAGGCAGTCATTCTGTTTATCTGCTTCCACTTTCTTACCCCTACCCCTTCCTACACTCCTGAGCCTCACTAACAAGCAGTTGCCCTCGGGGATTGTACTTTGGGGAGCAGTCCCCTTCCCACTGCAGATGAAAATCTTACCAACTGTGGGCTCCGCATCAGTTACCTCCCTGTCAAGGGAGGAGACACTGAAGAGGCTTGCTAAACTAATGGGAGCCCAGGCAAAGGGCATCCGATATTTTCCCAAACGCTGACAGAAGGATTCAGCTTGAAGTTTTAGTTTTTCAATCTTTTCTTTACTCTAGAGGAAAATGGAAAGAGATGAGCTGAAACAAGAAATATGACATTCGCACCAAGTCAACTGTATCTGATGCGGATATACCAGTCATCTCCAAAACCCCAACTCTACTGATTAAGGAATGAATCAGCAGAAAAATGACTCAACTTGTCCCAGAGGTCTAGATCGTAAGGAAATAAACATTATATAAAGAAGATTTTAACAAAAGGTTACAAGTAAACTGAACATGCTGCTAAAAAAAGAAATGTCCCAGGCTTTTATACCAGCTTATCCACAAGTGCCTCTTCCAGGTATAGCTACAGGACTTGGACTCTCATGAAAGAAACTTGGGGTGAAAAATTTAATACATCATCTACCAAGATTCCAAAAGAATCTATTTTACAAAGTTGCTTTGGAAAACTCCAAAAAAAAAAAGCTACAAAGACTCCTAACGACTTCTTTATTAAGTTGACAAGACTTCCAAGGTGTGCTAAGTTCAGACTAAGTGTAGATTTAACAAAAGTCTTGAGTTCCATCAATTTTATTTGAAATTTACGAGGCCAGTTGGGGAAGTCTTATTCCAGAAAGGTTATGTTTTAAAAACCATACTGGGAAACTCTGCAAACTGGTGCTGAGAAAAGATGTCCTTTTCATGGCTTAGGACTTACAGTGTGCTAATTAACTGATGATGTACTGAAGTCATAGCCAATTGTCAATTATTAATACTGAGAAGGACAATGCCCCATCATGTTAGGAAGGCAAGGAGAGCCCTAGCACTGTGTGGTTTCATGGGGTCTCTGCAGCCTTCCCAATCAGCTGTTTCAAATCCTGGAATAAAGACAACAGGACATGGATTTGCCCTAGCCAAATTTTGTACTCAGGCATTGGTGCATATCATCATTAGTGAATGCAATGATTTATTTCTTTAAAAGATTACCACCGATAACTAGTCTTTCTTCTTTTGCTTAAATACAATGTATTAGTATGTTATATGGAGATGTGTTGTAGTCTAACTCCATTAATTATTTGTGAAACATCTGTGAGAATATCTGCTTATTCTAAGATGTCACCACTTAGCAATACTAGAGTTGTCATACCTTTCCACCATCACTTTCTTTGATAACTATGTAGGGTTCCACACAGTCTGCAATCTCTCCCTGCTGAAGGACTTTTTCAATCTATCAACAAAAATAATATTAAAGTGAGTGAAATATATCCACATAATGGGATCTATGCAACCATCAAAATTATCCTTAGGAATAGTATTTGTGGTACCGGGGATCGAACTCAGAACCTTGCGCTTGCAAGGCAGGCGTGGTGCCACTGAGCTAAATCCCCAGCCCTTAGGAACAGTATTTGATGACACAGGATAGCCATAATATACATTTTCTGATTTTAAAAAAATAGTGTGAACAGTACCATACAGTTTTATGAAAGGAATTATAAAGGCATATTAAAAGGATGATAGTAGATACACAGCAACTGTTAATAGTAGCTACCTCTGTGTGGTGGGGTTATGTGATCTTTATTTTCTTCCTATTGCTGATATGTAGTTTCTATTTTTAAATAATAAACATGTATTATGTGTATAATAAAAATGCAATAAAAGTTATTTCGTAAAACAAGACCCATGAGACATATGCAGGAAGTGAAAAACTAATTTTCTTTATTATTGCTTACAAAGTAAAAAAGAGATATGGTCTCTATAAAAGCTAAGTTAAGGACTAAAACCTTATAGAAAATGAACAAATGAACAGAATAAATTATCTGTAATTGTGTCCTGTATTTCCTATTAGGGCTGCTTCTCTGGATTTAGCAGATTTGGAAAGAAATTCAAGAGCACTGAAACATGCAGCTTTCCAACTTGCTAAGTGGTTGTGAGAGGCCGAACGCTGCCACTGTTGAGCATCTTTTCCCATTTTGCTTCTGATAAAGGAGCTGCCCGGTCATTGGCCATAAACTTGGGTACCAAGAGCAAGAGCAAGAGCGGGTGCCTTCAGGGTGGTATGGCCATAGACTGGGCACCATGTTTAGGAGAGAGAAAAGGAGAAATTTGAAATTCCCTAATTCTCAGCTCAAAGAAAATTTAACATGAGAAAAAAGAAGCCCCTCTTTATCAAATAACATCTGCCTGGATGTGCTAGATCGCTTAAACTTAGATGTTGATGGGGAAAGGCAAGCAGATTTGGTCCCATTAGCCCGTGTTATCAGTTCAGAGGATCCTTGATTTGAGTCAGTGTATTCCACAGACATGGATTCTTGAGAGCTTGTGTGGAGGTTCTAGGAGGGGAGCACAGCTACTCATATACCCCAACAGAGGAAATGGCCCTCTTCTACGGGGAAAGGTTCTTCTCTTCAACCAAGTACACAGTATCAGGAGGGACGCCTGGCACGGTGAGGGAGGAAGGAAACACCCGCCTAGCCAGCCAGATTAACAAAATCAACCCTGGCAATCAAAGGGATGACAGATGTCGCAGCCAGATCACTCTCACACTCATAGACACATATTCTATTAAGACCCTGTTATCAGGTAGACATGAGGTATTTAAATCAGAATACCCTACTGATAGAGGGGTATTTAATGTGGTTAAAGGAAGCGGCATGGTGCTGTTCAATGGACACCTGGTCCAGGGAGGATTCCAAGCTGGAAGCCTCTCTTCTCATCAAAGAAACTTAAAATCTCAGCCCATTGCTATTGCAGGAAGGGAAGGCTGGTCCCACTAGAAATGCACCACATCGAAAACACAGCAGCATCGTACCTGAGCTAGAAACTGACTAGTGTCAGTTAGTATTTGTTTGATTCATTCATTTAAAAATATTCATTTACTATCTTCTAGGTGATAGCCGCTGGGGAGATTAGGCAGTAAACACAATATGGACCCTGTCTCCTAAGGTTACTGTCAGGAGCTCACAGAATGAATTGGAATGAAGCTATTTTTTCCCCGTAAAGTCAATGGATAAAACCATGGTCTTTAAAGTGAATTGTGAACAAAGATTAAGAACTTAATTAGGACCTTGAAGCAAGGAATGGGAATGTCATGGCTTTATTTGGAACTCACAGGAGAAGAATCCTCAAAATCTGGAAGCAGGACTAAGTCCAGATTTGATAGGACTGGGAGCTACTGTCCACTCCACTCCCTGCACTGGGCCCAGGTGACTCCAGGCCCTGCATAAGAAGGTGCTGCAGCCAGTGAGAGCCACTGGTCCTTCGTGACTGATGATGAGGTACATGAGTTGTCACCACCAGGGGAGGGAGGGCAAAGTCCCAATCATCTAAGGCTTTTCAGATGGAAAGGCTGGCTTCTGCCCTACTCAGGAGGGGCTGGCTCAGAACCTACTTGACTATTCTTTAAAAAGCCTAAGGTTCACTCTGCATTCCTCACTTGTGAAATGAATCCTTTTATCTACTTCACACAATCTTGAATTAACTTTTTAAGCCCCTATCAAGTAATATTATATGCCATACACGAACGAGGTGACTCTACCTAAATAGTTATGATCTTGGCGTACAGCCTGTGAATGAACAGGAATAAAAAAGGAAGCCCCTCTTTATCAAATGATATCTGTCTGTCTGGATGTGCCAAAGATCACACTACCATTTACTACCTATTTATAAGGAAGCAGCAACATTGTTGACCTTAGAGCTAAGACAAACAAAGAGAAGGCAAACCATGGATTGTCTTGCTGTGTAGATTTAAATTTCTTAATTATAACCAAACAATTTAAAGTAAACTTGCTATTGCCAAGGGGCGCATTTGTATTTGGGGACACAGTCAGTGGTTATTAACTAATAGCTCAGCACTATTGTTTGGTAGAGTATTACAGATTAATCAAAATAAAGTCATTTTTCTTTTCTTTTTTTTTCACAGTGCATCTCAACTTTATTTTTTTATTTGTATTTTACTTTTTGTATATCCTTTTATTGGTACATTTTAGGTGTACAATATAATGACATTCATCATTGGAGATATGCACCTTTACATACTCTCTTGGTTCTAATTTTTTCCCCCTTCCCTGCCCTCCCTTCAACCCCACCATCCCTCCCCATTTACAAACACTAAGAAAGTCATTTTTCAAAGAATAGAGTTTGAAATAAATTTAGCTCCATAGAACTAGTGTTGGGTTTGTTGGTTTCCCAGGCCAAGAGAGAACTGTAAACTTAACTACAGAGCAAACAGAGTGAGATTTAAGATAAGTTTCCCATATGTCTAAGTAATACCACACTTAATAATACTACTTTAAAGTTTGACAACAAGAAATGTGTCCTTTTAGCGACAGGTTTTTAACTATACTTTCCACAAGCTCTAACAATTTACCCTCAAGCTACAGTAATCTTTCACAATCTTTCCAAAATGAAATGACCTCCAAGTAACCTGAATTCTTTGGTATCTATATGGTGCTACCATATAGAGATGACAGGAGAATCAGCGGGATTAAGGACACAAGACACTGAGCTAACTAAACTTTTTCCAGACACAGAAGGCTGGGTGTACATTAAATCAGACACCTGAATTTGTTGCTTTGATTTGTTTTAAAATTTTGGGGTAGAGAGTCAATAAAACCAATTATTTGGCTTGAGGTCAGTTAAGTACCCACTGTTTGTTGTTAAATTATAACCAGTCATTTTGGTGTATGGGGATAGTCTCTTTTTCTTACACCAGCAAAGAGTACAGTGTATAATGAAAGGTTCTCCTACTTATAACAACCTCCCGGATTTTGACTCTCACTAGACAGTCTATGAGATGGTGATGAAAAGGAGCAGCGAAACTTATAAACCAAAGCCCACACCTCACACTGTCAGAGCCTGCACTTGGGAACATTTAACTGAAAGTTTCTAGAAAAACATAACCATTGTTAGGAAATAATGCTGGAAAGATTTTGTTCCTTTCTCCACAGCAGCCTCCTGAAGCTGGACAGCTGAGGGCGCTCGCTTTAGTTAGGAGGAAGGGCCAGGTTTCATTCCTTGGCCATGACTGCCCACTGAGGTCAGCATGATCGTCCCCTATACTGATAACGAACTTAAGTCTCAGAAAGTTTAGGCATTGGTCATTCATTCAGAAAGCTACTCAGTGCAAAGCCAGGATTTAAATCTAGGAATCTAAGATTCCAATACCTTTAGTCTTTCTGGGGAATTTACTTGTAAAGGAAAAAGGATAAGGCGGGAAAGAAAGCACTCAATTCTCACAGTGGACATGTTCTGTTGTGTCTTCCACCTCACACATATGCTGAGAGACACACAACAATGAAGACATCAGAATGCACAGATCGGACTGTGCTTCCCTACCTTGACTACTAGGTAGATGTCTGAGGATGGGTAGGTGATGGAGAAGATGGCAGATCTTGCCTGACTTGATGGGTCAACAGAAGGTGTGTGAGCTCGCAGAAAGCCTTTGAACTGGTCAGAATTTAGGTCACAGTGAAAATTTTCTGAGATCTGTAAATAAGCAGAAAAGGTAAAAATAAGTTAGACTGTTGTCTTCCTGATCTAAACATGTTTTAAAAAAGAATGAAAAAGCCATAAAATAATTTCACTCAAAAGAGAAACATAACCATGGATATGGTGTATGGTAGAGCCCATGGAAAATCTGATTAAGCATATTTTTTTTTTTACAATTTTTAGATATTCTAGAGCCATCTGATAGAGATTTCTAGAAACATTTAAATTTTTATTAGCCTACCAATATTTCCTGAGTATTAGTGGTGTGGTAAGTACTATCCTAAAGAAGAGTAGGACATTACCTCTGCCCTCAACTAGTTTACAATTACAGCCTCTCCTACCCACCCTTTGCCTTATTCCAGGCAGCAACGGCAATGACAAGAGGGATGTGGGGAGAGTACATCAAAAATACACAGAATATTTATGTAAAAAAAACCCCTCTATTACAGTAAAAAAACCACATTGCCATTAACCTCCCTCCAAATACTCCCACTTCCTCAGAACACATCCATTGTTCTTGCCACTTTGTGAAGCAGTTTATAATTTGTGTTTACAGCAATTTCTGACACACAGAGACACCGTGGTGTGTCCTCATCCGGTTCATTCACTGGATCTGGCCCTGTGTGACTTCTGGTTCTTTCCCAAAGTCAAGATGACCATGAAATGTAAATATTTTGAATCAGTTCAGGACACTGAGGCAGCTATGACAGTGCAACTAAACTCACAGAAGACTACTTCCAGAATTGTTTTAGAAAATGGCAAGAATGATGGGATATGTGTGCAGAAAGCAAGGGGGAATATTTTTAGGGGGATTAATGGCAATGTGTCTTTTACTGTAATACATTTTTTTTTCTTTCTTTCTTTTTTGGTACTGGGGATTGAACTCGGGTCCTTGTGCTTGCGCAGCAGGCAGTGAAACCACTGAGCTAAATCCCTGGCCCTACTGTAATACATTTTAAAAAGCTAAACATTCACTATAGTTTTTGATCACACCACATACTGAAGGAAGAGGACGCACTGCCATCCCAGGTTCCTGAGTGACCAAGTGGAATGAAGGCATTACTGGCCTTCTACGCACCACCCCACACACTCTGGACTGTTAAGAAACAAAACAGCATTTGCTTAGGACGTGCAAGATGCCGAGCTCAATTTCCAGCACTGCAAACAACAACAAAAGACAGAAACTTCTTGTCCTTTAAATCGGTGGTTTTCACAATATGTCCCCTGGCCAGTTTCAACATCATCAACATCATCAAGAAATCTACTAGAAATTCAAAGTTCTGGGCACCATTCAAGACTCACCAGGTCAGAAATACTGGGGCAGGGTACATTATCTGTGTTTAGCCAAGGCTCCCAGATGATTCTGATACACATCCAACTCTGAGAACCACCGCTCTAAATCACTGGATTTGGGAGTCTACTTGTTTTAGCAGTTAACCTGCCTCAACTCCATGATTATTAATATTTATTCCAAGACACATGTTTCCTTCAATATTGAATGGTTATGGGTAAAGAAAGGCAGAGGCATCCTCTCTGGCTTTGCTACTGTTGTCTTCCTCTAAAAATTACAGACGGACCAAATACTAAAACACTCATGGAGAAGTCTTGGGTCCCTGGATTTTTTTCAATGAAGAACCACCACCCCCAGCAGGCCTTTCACTTAAAAATTTCTCAAATAGCATAAATTACTAATATTCCCAAGTCATTTCTTCATAAATCACAAAAGTAATAGAACTATATCCACCAAAGGTCATTTCCTTTCATATCTTATATTTTTTTCTGTATAAAAGTAAGATTTAAAACCATGAACCAAAAGAATCATGAATACTATGCATGCTTGGATGGGTTATTTTTTACTTTCTTACTTTTTTCCTTTCTTTAACATCATAGAGGGCAATGCTGGCAAACAGAGGCTCAATTTCAATCTCAAATCTGTCAAAGAAAGAAAGAGGAACAAAAGTCAGTATGGTTTTAAACTAGACAATTTTGAATTTTCTGAAACTTCTTGGATGTATAAACTAGTTACAAATATAAAAAGTTTCCAAAAATATTTGGATAACTCCATGTATATCAGAATCACATTTGGATATTAATGAAGAAACACACAAGATTCATGGAAAATACCTAATCATGTAAGGACATAGTGGATACATGGCCCCCAAATGCTTGTTGATGGTAGGTACTACAAGAAAAAGTGGACTGAGTCAACCTTCTGTCTGATCCAAAATAGTATTTCTTATCCCCATAGCTGCCATATTTTAAGGAAGTCTCTCAAGAAATGGGCTTGTTTACATTTTAATTCTAGGACAGAAAACTCTGTTATTCAATTTTTAAGGAATGGGTGTTTCAGGTAATAAAAAAAAAAAGAAATGTTCAATTACTTTTCCTTAGACTTACAGAGGGACAGTCAGAAGATTAGGTCATGATGCAGATGAATGTTTGGCCCTTCCTAAACTCTGCTGCTGGGGAACTGATGAGTTTAGGTAGGAGGAAGGGATTGAGCACAGAACATAAGCACTGAGGAGTCAGGATCTCATGAGAGCTGGAAAGAAGAGCCCTTCATATTGACCCTGACTGATGATTCTTCTTAAAATGGTGGGTTTAAAGAAAATACATAATCCTGCCACATGCTGTAAGTACACATGAAACACAGGTGAGCATCATCCAAGTTTCTCAGTTTAATAACCGTGACCTTGGACACTGCCCACAGAGAGCACCAATAAAGAGACCTGGACCACCACTACCTCACAAGCTGTATGAATTAGGCCAAATTTTATTTTATTTTATTTTCCATTTAGTTTATTGGTACATTTTAGGTATAAAATACAGTTACATTCATCATTGGGATCTTGTACCTTTACATGATGTATCTTGGTTCTTATTTTTTCCCCATTCTCCTGTCCTCCCTTCACTCCCTCCACCCTTCCCTATATACAAAGACTTTGTTTCCATGTTTTTCCTTTTCTCATATTTTTTCTTTTCCCTTCTTTCCTTTCCCCTTCCCCTTCCACTTCCCCTATTCCTCTAAACATTTTCTTCCTCTTTCACAATATCAATTATACATTTTGATTCTTATTTACACTTTTAGTTTTTCACACCAGAGAGACTCTTGAGTATTTACACATGTGTGTCTTATTTATTTCATTTAAGAGTATGGCCTCACTGTGCATCTACTTAGCTATGTCTCTAGTTTCTCATTCTTTATGGCTGAGTAGTACTCCACTTTATAAAAAAAAAACACATCTTCTTTATCCAGTCTCCAGTTGATGGGCACTTGGGCTGTTTCCAAGTTTTAGCTATTATAAAATAAACATGTGCCACTATAAACATGAGTGTGCATATATCAC
Source organism: Heterocephalus glaber (assembly GCF_053883595.1). Classification (NCBI taxonomy): domain Eukaryota; kingdom Metazoa; phylum Chordata; class Mammalia; order Rodentia; family Bathyergidae; genus Heterocephalus; species Heterocephalus glaber. The sequence goes on from NW_028258317.1 coordinate 50,843,661, forward strand.
TGTGGTATGATTCTTTTAATTCTTTTGGGAAGATACCCAGTAGAGGAATAGCTGGGTCAAATGGGACTTCCAATCCCAGTTGAGGTATCTCCATATTCATTTCCATAGTGGTTGCACCAGTCTGCATTCCCACCAACAATGAAGAAGGGTTTCTTTCTCCCCACAACCCTGCCAGCACTTGTTAATGGTTGATTTCATGATAGTAGCCATTCTTTCTGGAGTGAGGTGGAAACTCAGCGTTATTTTCATCTGCATCTCTCGAATGACCAGTGATGTTGAACATTTTTTCATATGTTTATTTGCTGTTTTTACTTCTTTGGCTGAGAAATGTCTCTTCATTTCAGATGCCCATTTTTGGGTTGGGTCTTTAAATTGGGGGCAGTCTGATTTTTTTCAGTTCTTTATATATTCTAGATAGTAGACTTCTGTCTGAGGAACAGCTGGTAAAAATTTTTCCCCACATTGTAGGTTGTCTCTTAGCTCTGTTGGTGGTTTCTCTTTTTTTTGGTACGTGGGATCAAACTCGGGACCTTGCACTTGTGAGGCAGGCGCCGGAACCACTGAGCTAAATCCCTGGCCCATGTTGGTGGTTTTGCAGTGCAGAAGCTTTTTAATAAGATGAGATCCCAGTTGTTGATTCTTTGTGCTAGTTCCTGTGATACTGAGGATTTGTTCATAAAGTCCTTTCCTATGCCAATGTCTTCGAGAGTTCTACCTAACTTCTCTTCCAGCAAGTTTAGTGTTTCTGTTTTAATATTTAGATCTTTAATCCACTTTGATTTTAGTTTAGTGCATGGTGAAGGATAGGGGTCTAGTTTTAATCTTTGGCAAATTGAAATCCAGTTTTTCCAACACCATTTATTAAAGAGGCTATCTTTCCTCCAGTGAGGATGGTTGGCTCCTTTGTCAAAGATGAGGTAGCTGAGTATGTCTGGAGTTGTTTCTGCATCTTCTAATCTATTCCACTGATCCTCGGGTCTGTTTCTTCGTCAGTACCATGCTGTTTTTATCACAGTAGCTTTGTAGTACAGTTTCAAGTTGGGAATTGTGATACCCCCTGCCATGTCTCTGTTCCCTAGAATTGCTTTTGCTATTCTAGGTCTCTTCTGGTTCCAGATGAACTTTTGGATTGTTTTCTCTAGTTCTGTGAAATATGCTGTTGGGATTTCAATTGGGATTGCATTGAATCTGTATAGCAGTCTTGGAAGTATGGCCATTTTCACTATATTGGTTCTTCCTACCCAGGAACAGGTGATGTCTTTCCATTTTCTTATATCCTCTTCGATCTCTTTTTTCAGTGTGCTATAGTTCTCAATGTAGAAGTCTTTTTCTTCCTTCATTAGATTGATTCCTAAATATTTCATTTTTTTGGATACTATTGTGAAAGGGATTGTTTATTTGTGTACAAGAAGGGTATTGATTTTTGAGTGTTGACCTTGTATCCAGCTACTCTACTGAATCTGTCAATTAAGCCTAGAAGTCTTTCGGTTGAGTTTTTTGGGTCTTCTATGTAGAGTATCATATTGCCAGCAAATAATGACAGTTTAACTTCTTCCTTTCCTATCTTTATTACTTTTATTTCTTTCTCTTGTCAAATTGCTATGGCTAATGTTTCCAAAACTATATTGAACAGGAGTGGTGATAGTGGACATCCTTGTCTTGTTCCTGATTTTAGCATGAAGGTTTTCAGTTTTTGACCATTTAGTATGATGTTGGCTGTTGGGTTTTTTTTCATAGATAGAGCCTTTATCAAGTTGAGATAAAGACCATCTATGCCAATTTTCTACAGGGTTTTTATCATGAATGGGTGTTGAATTTTATTGAATCCTTTTTCTGCATCTATTGAGATGATCATATGGTTTTTGTCCTTGACTCTGTTAATATAGTGTATTACATTTATTGATTTACATATGTTGAACCATCCTTGCATCCCTGGGATAAATCTGACTTGGTCAGGGTGTATGATCTTCTTGATGACCCTCTGTATTCTGTTTGCCAGTATCTTATTGAGGATTTTTGCATCTATGTTTATTAGGGAGATTAAGCCAAATTTTATTTTAAGGCAAATGTGAAAGAATGATCTTTCCATTCGATAGTTTTGTCTCAACAGAGGACTTTAAAGAAGACTACTTGGGCAGAATGTAAGCATAGACAAAAGGGTTAATTGCTCAGATGACATTTTTAGTAGTGAGGTAGTCTGGAGGAATGGTAGACCCAGAGGCACTGAGTCAGACAGACACAGGCTCCTGCCTACCAATTCTGAGATCCTAATCAGGTCCCTTGGCCTTTTCCCAGTCCCGTTTTTTGAAATCTGGAAAATGAGGGCAGGACATTTGACCTTTTTATTTTCCACAGTTGTTGTAAGAATTGTGGAAGATAATGTGTGTGAATATAATTTGAAGACAATATTTAGAAACAGCATTATTCACCATAGTCATATGGTGAGACGAATGAATAAACAAAATGGAATACTGGCATATTATTCATTTAAGAAGGAAGATTAGTCTGATATACACAATACTGTACTAAGTTAAATAAGCCAGTTATGAAAGGATAAACCCTGTACAATTCCACTTATATGGCATACCTAGTATAGTCAAGTTCAGAGACAGAAAGTAGAATAGTGTTGCCAGGGGCTAAAGGAAGACAGGGGAATTAGTTTTAATCTGGGAAGATGAAAATTTTCTGGAGATGGATGGTGGCAGTGGTTGCACAGCAATGTAAATGTACTTAATGCCACTGAACTGCATATTAAAAATGGTCATGGGCCAACTGAGGCGGGGGAGACTTTGAGGAACCAGGAACAACAGCAATTCAAGCATGGATCAAAGTAGTGAAAGATGTACAAAAAAGATTAGCAGTGTGAATATTGACAAACTTATAAAGGATTTTTCACAGATAGAAAAGAAAATGATAGAAACCAGTGGAAAGAATAACATACTGGAAATTCAGTTGGAAAAGTCTATCTCTTTATTAAAAGTAGTGCAAACAAAGGAAGCCTCAATTAAAAAAGAATGTGCTGCTCTTCACTATATGATGAAAGGGCTACAACAGACCATTGAATATCAACACAATTTGAGAGGTGAAAATGAACAACTAAAAAGAAATGCTGATATGACAAGGGAAAAGCTGAAATTTCACAAACAGGAATATAAGAATAATATTGCCAAACTTGTACATGAAATGAAAATCAAAGAGAAAGAACGTAAAATAGAAATAAGTAAACTTTATCAAGATATGCAGAAAAAAGTTGAATTAAATGAAGAAAAGCACAAAGATCTAATAAAGAAAAAGGAGATGGAAATCTCAGAGTTAAATGCAAAGTTAATAACTCAAGAAAAAGAAAAGCAAAATGAAATCATCAAACTACAGCTGGAGTTTGATGCCAAACTAGCAAGAGTTCAGACTAAATCAAAACCATATCCAGATGCTACTATTTCCCCACAGAGTATCTACAGAAGGCAGCTTCAACATCTTCAAGAAGAAAAAAACAAAGAGATTGCAGCTCTCGTAATACCATTCACAATTTGGAGCAGCACCCTTGTATTGGCCAAGATTCTCACCTTAAACGTAGACGATTTTGAGGATAACAGTAAATTCATTAATTACTATTTACTTTTTTTAAAAGCAATTGAAAAATTCGCTTCCATTTTCAATATAAGTATACTATCTAAATAGCCTAAATAATAAATGAGACAGCTTTAAACATTAAAAAAATGGTTATGATAGTAGTTTTATGTTATATACATCCCCCCACATACACATTTGAGAATTTCTATGATAATTCTCTTGTTAAATAATAGCACATTAATTTGGGGCTTTAGTGTACCAAAGATCACCTGTGGTTGCCTGGCATAGTCATCCTGTATTTAATTGTGTGCAAACTGACACCCAAAGGGTGTGGATGCTGTGTGTGTCACTTAGGTAAGTACTGAGTCTAAGTTCTCTGGGTTCAGAAAAACAGAAAAAGAGAATGAACATTAAATACATCTAATTATGATGTGCTAAGTACTGTACACACGTCAACTCTTTACTCTTCACAAAAACAGCATAATGCAGATATCAGCCCCATTTTATACACAAAGAAACTACAGTTCAGAGAAACCAAGTAATTTGACAAAAGCTACAGAGTTAGGAAGTGACACGGTCACAGTTCCTGACACAGTCAGAAACTAGCTCTTTCTGATCACAGAACATAGGATTTCTTCCAGTATTTTCCCAAGTATAGACCCCAGAGACAAGTGTTTGAGGCAAACAATGGGTTTGTCACCATGAAGGCTGTTGGCCCACCTGAAACCTACTGAACCAGAATCTTGTTGGGGAGATGGTGATGGGAGGCCTCCTAAAATCTTCATTTAAAATCAACTCTCTGGGCAAATTAAATACACACTTGGCCTCACCACCAAGAAGATTCCTCCCAGTGGAGATTATTTTGCTCAAGATGAAATTAAATTTTAAAGTACAAGACTTGCCATTATAAAATACAAAATAGAAAAATACTTTATTGTCACTCTTTTTTCTGGCTACTACATTTACAGAATTGGCACCAGCTTAATTGTTTCAGTATTACTGAGGCTTTATCTGTTTCTCTAAAGCAAAACAGAGAGTTATAGATCATGATAATTTTTCAAAAATCCCCTAGCCAATAAATCCTATAGTATTATAAATAGAATTTTGCATATCAATGTCAATGGGAAAAATGCATCTTTAATATTATAACTAAATTTTTACTATTTATATTTTTGCATTCAAGTTTTATATGTAGAAATTTCTTTCTTTTCTTTTCTTTTTTGAGGTAGGGTCTCACTATGTAGTTTGAGCCTTGAACTGACTACTATGTAGCTCATGCTGGCCTTGAAGGCAATCCTCTTGCCTCAGCCTTCCAAGTTCTGGGATTCCAGGTGTGTGCTACTATACCTGGCTATTTCTTTTTTTTTCTTTTTTTTTTTCCGGTACTGGGGATTGAACTCAGGGCCTTACACTTGAGAGGCAGGCTCTGTGCCACTGAGCTAAATCCCTGGCCCTGGCTATTTCTTCTTTTAAAAAGTTTATTCAATGTAGTTATACCACACATAGTTATATGGACCATCTCTTTGGTCTGTCTTCCCTCTCACAGATATATATGTAACATAGATAAACTATTTAAGTCACTTGAGCAGGCCAAGGGCACTGGACAAACACACCAATTCTACTTAATTTCTGCTTTAGTAGTTGGGTAAACATCACTAGAAACTACTCAATAATTTTCATTAAGAGGGCCGGGGATTTAGCTCAGTGGTTCCAGCGCCTGCCTCACAAGCCCAAGGTCCTGAGTTCGATCCTCAGTACCAAAAAAAAAACAAACAACAAAAAAAATAATTTTCATTAAGAGAAATCCAACTGACTCAATCTGGCTTTTTTATACCTCATGTCTCTCAGTGGGCCATGTTTTCCCACCTGTGAGAAGAGCTGCCATTTATTTATTGGAAGGGTCTAGAAGGCTTGGTGACAAACATCACAGGGAAGAATTCTTCCCATTACAAATGGCACAGGCACTGCATCTAAAAGTGATTATGCATCCTGTGCTGGTGACTGAGGGCTACAGACAATAGGGTAAGTTTCCTGAACACTGTAGAGGAGAACAGCCACTTCCAGTCATTCCTCCTGCTCACGGCTGGCTGGCAAGGGCTAGTTTGTCTTTCTGTGTCCACTGCTTGGTATTACGCTGGTAATTTCTGTATGCATGACAAAAAGCCCTTGTACCCACTAGCAGAAGTGGCTGGGAAGAGAGGGGTGCAGTACAGTCAGCTCTCATGTCTGTGAGAATCACATGGGATCACCTTCTGAGAGGTGGCCACAAAGACGGTTCAGCCATCTGGTCTACCACATAAGACCTCTGGTCCTAGAATAAAGACTCCAAAGCTCAGAGAACTTCCCAGGGTTGAAAACTTCCTGACAGCATATGAAAAAATGCTATGCTTATGTACTGTTGCCAGTAGAGAGCATTTACAACTTTTTTTTCCCAGGTGGTGCTGGGGATCAAATCTAGGGCCTCTACCACTTAGCTACATCCTCAGCCCAGAATTTATAAATTTAGTATTTTCAAAAGGATATATGATCTGAAGAAATGGCAATTAATTGTCTAAAGCAGCAGTTTTCAAAGAGAAGAGGTATGCCAGCATCCTAGAGGATATACAAGACAATCCACTGGAGCAGATTTATGTATGTTTTATATGCAGATACAGTATTTCCCTATGCAAGTACAAAATTAATACACACATAGAGAGGACAAATGACCCTTTAAAAAAATAAAAGTGTAACAATAAAGTTTAGAGATAACTAATATAACTTTAAAATAAATGTGGGAAATAATTGTCCAACAGATTGAGACCAACCTGCATACATATTTTGTTTGAATTTTACGGTGTTTTTAAAAAAATGAAAAAAATATTTAACAAAATAGGAACTTACACAGAAAAAATCTGCATTTATAGTTTTTGCCTGAAAAAAAGGTAAGACAACTGACAAAAATGAGCCTACTTACATGGCAAGGGTTGGCTATAGCTAGCAGCAAGTGTGCCCTTAGCATAGTTTGTTACAGTCCTTGGCCCTCCTTCTTGTCCCTGGCTCTGAGACTAGGTTTCAATTGCATCTGTCATTGTGTTTCCACAGTGTCTAACAAACAAGTCTTTGGGAAAAAAAACAGGCTCTAATTTGCAGTATTTGCTAGTTTCTATGTTGTAAATTTTCACTATGACCAATTTCAAGCTACAAATGTCACTTTATTGAACAAGGAACTGAAAAAAGATTTGTACTCTCAGCTCCTGTGGACTAGTACAAACTGATTCTAGCACACCTTTGATATTACCCTTATTTTTCTTACTGTAGGCCATTTCACTCAGTTACCTCATGCCTAACCTTAGTAGATACCTATGTTCACTTTGCTGATGTAGAAGAATGACTGTCAAAAGGAGCTAACTCCAAGCTCTGCTCTTTGTACTACTCCACAGCTCCCCACTGTAAAATACGTATTGGGAAATCCTGCCTGATTCATACTCTGAGGAAACAACATAGTTTGTATCTAAAAAGCAAAACAAACATCAGTACAGCCGTTCATATCTCTGCTGGTACTTACTTCAGGGTCAGCAACTTGACCAATATTCTATTACCCAAATGTTCCTTAGGACACTCTGGTACTGGACGTATTTCCACTGCATCCTCCTGTTATTAATCAGATGGTAAAGAAATTATTAGTGGCTTTTCATGAGTATTTTCAGTTAAAGTAAACCCAGGGAAGGAAAGGCTATCATCCTTGACTCATGCCAACCTGCATTTGCTTTATTTTTTTTAATTAAAAAAAATTTTTTCCCCAGTGCAAGGAATCAAACTCAACACCTTGTACTTGCCAGGTAAGCAAGGTACCACTGAGCTACATCCCTGGCCACATTTGCTTTATTTTTAATAACAGAGTAATACTCTGCTTTTACAAGAGAGTTTGTCATTCCACTCCCAGCCCTCAGTGTCAGCATTTACAGCAAACATTTTCTTCTTTCAGAAAGCCAGGCATTTAAGACAAAGAGACTGAGAGAGGAAGGAAGGAAATGCTAAATGGATATGGCTTATTGACATCCACCAGATGGCATTGCAAAATATTATACCTATTGTTGGGTTTTTTTTTCTTTGCCTGCTCTAAATACACATGCAAAAGTGTTTTTCCTGCCAAGGGTCTTAACTAGTAAATATGAAAGTTTTAGACTTGAGATCTGAGTCAGAATAGTTGACTTAAGGCTGTAAACCATCAATCCTATAACACACAGTCTCTTTTTCAGTTCAATGATTCCTTAAACAGATGATAGAGATTTGGAACTGAATTTACAGGCTGTGTACACACACTTACAGCTAGAACTTGCTAAGGTTCTAAGTATAAGACTTAGTTATGGTAAGTGAACAGCTATTCCTGCCTTTCTTACCACAGAGAGACTGAAGACTTAAGGAGAACTATCAGGTCCCTATTGTAACTGATATTTAAATCTGAACTATCATGGCATCTTACTTATAGTCCTATATGCAAAGACAAACAGTGCAAGTCTTTGAAAAACTTTAGTTTGCACTCGGGCAAGAGACTATCTAAAACCTGTAACATGGTCTGCCACTCATAGGGATTAAAGAACAGAGTCATATTTAATTGTCTTTTCCTGAACTATAAATGTTGGCAATTTCCCACCAAATATCCCCAGAGCAAACATATCCTTTTTACAAATACAAGTTGAGTCACCTTCCTGGTAAATCTGTATACAGTACAGGGGAATAATCAAAGTGGTAAACTCACTCCTGCTCACCCTGTCTTCCCCTCAGCCCTCATTCCTTGTGGTGTTTAGGGGGCCACTCTGCTGGGTGGAATTGCTGAATTTGTTTCAAAGGAAGCCCAGTTCTGAAGCCTACACTTAGCTGGACTCCCTCAGGGCAAGCTGGAAGTTTTAGGATCACCAGAACAGACTCATCTAAAGGCAAGATCCCTCTGCTTGAAAAACAACCTCAGGGTAAAGACATTTGTAAATTCTAAGACTACTTTTGGCATCAATTCTAAGTTCTGGAATCTTTTTCTTGAAAAAAGTTTTTCATTTGGGCAATTTTAAACAAAAAAGTAGAGATACTAATACAGTGAAACACTGCTTGCCCTCCCTCCTCTAGCTTCAACAATTTTAACTAGGTCTACAAATGCAGTATTCGAGTGGTGTATTTCCTAAGTCCCTTCTATATAAATTTTTTGAGGCTCCTCAGCTATCTGAAAGAGGAGCTAATTCCCAAAGAAGCAGAAAGGGAAAATGGGAAGCTTTGATACAATGGTTTTTTCATCATCCTAGGAAATATACAAGTATATAAATGAAGAGAGAGAAGGAGAGAGAGAGAGAGAGAGAGAGAGAGAGAGAGAGACATTATTCTTTTGTCTACTGGCCCAACAGACCTTGGGGCCAACTCCACATTTGCTACCTGTGGTTCCATTATGTGAGTCCTCGATCACCCTCTATCTCCCCTTTTTCCTAATTGGTTTTTAGTTGTACCAAAAAAGTCCTCAGCAAACTCTTTCACGAAGCAGAGTATAGGGCATCTTTCTTAGGGACCAACACATATGATGCCTTTTCAGAATCAGCATCAATCAGGGAGAGAACTCACTTGGTATAAGCTTGGTTTTACTTTAGAGAACTCAGTCATGATTTGGCTATAATACCTCACCTCTCACAACTTCTCTTACTGGGGAATAAAGCAATAATAATATAAAATAATCTCCTTATGGTGTCACAAAAAATCAGCCTCTGTAGTCCTTTCAGAGTAGACAGAGAAATTTACCTCTCTTCTCTAGGACTTTTTAAAGGGGAAAGTACAAATTATGAGTGTAAACGCACTTTCTGTGAGAACAACTTCAAAATATTAAAGGGCTGGTGGAGAGACCGCCAAACATTTTAAACACACTAATTTACAAGTAACTGGCATACTAATTACAAAGCACTTCTGTCTAGTCAATAAAAGGAGGCTAAATTATAACTCTCAGTCCGACTGAGTTTCTTCATTGTTCCAAAGGTCACAAAACAAAGTTCTTTCAAAAACAATTTGCTTCATTCTTTTAATCACTTCAGACTGTATATCCTCCCATTAAATCCACCAGGGCAACTTTGAGGAGCAAATGTCTTACTGGTCCTGCTCTCATCTTTTAATTCTCTTCTCTCTTCTGGTGTCCATGCTACCTCCCTTTCTTGCATGTTAGCATCTCCATCACGGAAATGGGAAGAAAAGGGAGAGGTAAAGGCCAAATTTAATATTAATGACAACTCTGGAGAAGAGTTTTAATGTTGTAGATGGAAACAGAAAAATTGCATATGTGATTTTAAAATATCATCTTAGGATTTCATTTATGTGTGCCAATATACTAGGTAGTCATACATAGATGTATAAGCAAACATGAAATTTATAGTTAATGGGTTAGGGTCCCTGTTCTATAATTCAATCTACTCACTGAATCTTAAACAAGCTGTTTAACCTCTCTGATTCTTACTTTCTAATCTGAAGAACAGAGATATTATTTCTATTTAATTACTTTTAAAAATTGACAATTGTATATACTTACGGGGTACAAGTGCTATTTTGATTTATACATACAATGTAGGAAGAATAGAACAAGATAATTACATATCCATTACTTTATCGATTTTTTTTTGCTTTTGCTGGTGGTAAGAATGATAAAAATCTATTCTTTTAGCAACTGTAAAATATGTAATACATCATCATTAACTGTGGTCACCATGCAGTACAATAAATTGCTAAAACTTAGTCCTCCAGACTAATAAAACTTTGTATCTCGCGATCAGTATTTCTTTCCCCTACCTCCAGTGACTTTGGTAACTACCTTTCTACTCTCTATTTCTATGAAATACTTTTTTTAGATTCCATATATGTGAGACATTCATTTTTAATTTAATTCTTTTGAGATAGAGTCTCATTATTTTGTCCAGGCTGGCCTTGAACTCCTGGGCTCAGCTGATTCTCTTGTCTTGGCCTCCTGAGTGGCTGGGACTACAGGTGCTTGCCATTGTACCTGGCTTAATTTATTTTTAATCTGCTTCATTCAGAAGATTTGAAGCTGTAACAAAACTGTGAATAAAATAAGAAGATGAGAAAACCAATGTGGTTAGAAGATATGGATAAGCCCAGAAAAAGAAAGGCAGAGTAACTTCAGAGTGCCAGAAAGTAACGTTTGATAGAGGTGCGCAAAAATGTGACATGTGGTAAGGAAACCAGAGAGTCAATGACAAGATGTGTGCAGTCTGCAACCTATGACTGTCCCAGTGGAAGCACAGTTCTTTGAGGGCTTTGGGACACTTTTTCCTTAGCTCCCTTTCGAGGCAGGCTGCTGGGTGATGAGCAAGCCAATGTCCTCCACAGTATTCCCACAGTGATGTCACAGCTCCTGATTGCTGTCTCCCCTACTGTCCTCTTGGCTGACCAATAGTGAGTCAAGTAAGCAAATGCAATTCCCAGGGGTGGGGGTTACACAGGGGTGAAAATCAGGTTCCCAAACTGTTCTGCTGAATCTGAGGACCAAATCTCAAATATTTTGATCAGTAGAGATATGGCATATATTTTATGCAAACTTTCCACCTTTTTTTTTTGGTAACTGGACCTTTAATAAAATTTTGGGAGTAGAGCTAGAGCAGTAGTCTGTTCTGCTCAGTAGTCTGTTCAGAAGGGAAGCCTTAGAGCCTTACATGAAGTATGAGGACCCTAAAGAGACACAGGACTTAGACAAATGGTCATTCCTCATCCTATGCAAAGTGCCCCAGCAAGTGACCATAGGCAGAATCTAAGTCAGCAAATTGTTCTGGGTCATTTTCAATAAATAAAGAGGTGGACAAGGAAGACCCCAAAGTTCCACACACTGGGAGATGGCTGTGGCTATCTTAGCCTGGGATATTTTCAATCAGGTTTCTCCAGCTACTCTTTGGGTCCATTAAAAACAATCTTAACAAAACACTAAAGAACATCAAGGTTTAAGTAATATGTGCCTCCGTAGATCAGCTGCAAAATGTACCCTCAAGTAAATGGATGGCTTGACTTTTTATAGACAAATCAGTGATAAATATCTGTAAAATTTTATTTTCAAAGTTCTACAAAGTGGACATAATATTCTACAACTTCTCTATATTATACATTTTATGACATCTAATCACCTAATAAAAGTGCTACACTACTAAATCATAAATTTTACCCACACTGAATGCTACCAGTAATCAATATTCACACTTTAATTATTATTGCTTTTATTTGTCTTAGAATTTATAAGAATTTGGCAAAATTAGTTTAGTTTTTCCAAGTTTCTTTAAAAGGATCTCAACCTTTATATAAGTGGGATTACTGTATAAAGACCCTTGAAATGTTTTGAGGATTGAATAAGTTAATCTCTGTGAACATGTTTTATAAAGTGCTATGAAAAATCTTAGTTCTTATGTTTATCAGAATCTCATCTGTATGATATTCAACAATTGGTTCTGCTATGACATGTTTGTCTTTGGGACAATAAACAGCCCCAGCAATCACACATGAAGCATCCTGACATCAAATGCTGTGCTACAGTGATAATGAACAACAAAACCTTCCCCGGGATTCTGTGTCTTCACTGAAACTCTCCAGTTTGGAGAGTGTGGCACTCACCTTGTCCACGGATGGGTACAGAGCAAAGAGCTCGGCCTGCCGATTGGTCCTCCGGGCCTCCTCGTTCTGCTTCTCAAAGTCCTCGGAGCTCACGCTTTGCAGCAGGTTTTCGAGCCGTTGGTCGGGCTGCAGGCTTCGGAGGTCGAAGTCGAAAGCAGTGAAGGGGCCTTTCCCAGACACGTCACACAGCACGTTTAAGCGGCAGGGGCCTGTCTGTGAGAGAAGACCATGGGCCTTTGTGAGAGAGACAGAGTATGCAGAGATGAGAACTAAAGACTCTGTGATGTTTCAAGACGTCTACTCCAGCTTGGATCCATAGGGTCTCTGGCCTCAAGGAGTTTTCTGTGTAAACCGGGGCTTTGCTAACCATGGTGGCTTCCGGGCTGGGGTGTCCTAAAATGAAACGGCTCCTTCCCACCTGGAAGCAGGTAGGCACTCATCAGATACAGACAAATCAGTCCTGAAAAAGGGTTTGAAAAGAGCACTGTGCTGCTGTTAGTTGATAGCTTGTTCTTTTTTGGAGAGTGGGAGCTAAGTCTCTCAGGAATTTCATGCTCAAACACTCGAATTTCATGCTCAAACAAACCCGAGGTGGGATACAGGGTAATAAAAGGAAAATGGACTGGGAAACAAATGACTGTGTCCCAGTCTTGACTCCAGAATCTGGTTTTTGAAACTGTAAGATAAGGTGATCTCTGAGGAACCTTCCAAAATAAACTACCTAAAGCTGAATGTCATGTTTCCAGAGACAAAGATGTGGGCGAAAGAATTTGCAGTGTCCACTGATAGCTTCAGTGAGTGTGAAAAAAATAGTCTTAAACCAGTCACAAAGTAGATGCTTTATTCCATTAGGAATGTCTTAGTAATTGGGAACCACATGGCTAACCAAAGACTTGGCAAAGAACAGATTTAGTATAGCTGGGGCATGGGGCACGCCTAGAGCCCTGCTACTTGGGAAGCTGAGGAAGGAGCAGCTTGAACAGCTTTCTGGGTATTCTGATGAAACTCCAGTTTGAGACATGGCCCTAGGCCCCAGCTATAGGGAGTGGTTTGCCATTCCCTGAAGTTATCATTTCGGTATAGCCTCTATTTCCCCTTTTTGGTTCTCTCAGACCTTCAAACCCGTTTAATCACTTCCTGAATTGTCTTCTCCAGAAATACTTAGTGCACCTTCTATCTGACTAATACAAGGAACAATTTAGTTGTTCATAACATAGGGTGAAAACTGAATTTAGTCAAAATTACCAATGAAAAAGCCCTAACTCTCCCATGGAGCACAGTAAAGAGGTCTTCACATGCCTCAGTAAGTCTGCCATATTCAGCATCAAAACTGATAGGTAGTTCCTCTTTGGAGATCCTACTAAGTAGCCAGCTTGGCTTTAGGGACTATGTTGTTTGAAAATGAGGTATTATTTTTAAAGTTCTAATAATATTCAACATGCTATGATGCTTGTGCTATGAAGGCACATGAAAGCTAAAAACTATACTAGTTTAGTTTATACTTGTTTAGAAGAAGACCTGTATAAATTTGGACAAATTTCCTCTCTGCTATTTAGTTTTCTTACCAATCAAATAAGCAGAATGGACTAGAGCACTGACTTTTAAAAAATTTGATTGTGGTAAAATATTTGTAGCATAAAATGTATTGTCTTAACTATTTTTCAGAAGGGTTAAGTACATTCATATTGTAGTACAATATCACTAACACCCATCTCCATTAACTCTTTTCATTCTGCAAACTGCAACTCTGTGCCCATTAAACAATAACTCTCTAATCTTTTCTATACCCCTGCCAACTACATTTTGTTTAGCCCTCCATCTACTGTAGATGCTTGAGACACTTCTATCTTTTAGTTATTGTGAGTAATGCTGTTGTGAACAGGGCGTATATAGAGCTGATTTTTAAACTGTAATCACTTTATAATAATATAACAATGACAACAATAACAGTATTCAGCATCTATTGGGCATTAACTGTCATTGGCATTGTTCTAAATCTTTACATATAATAACTCAGTTCATACTCAAATAACCTCAAGAGCTAGTACAATCATCCTTTTTCTAGGGGAGGAAACTAAAGCCCAGATAGTTTAGTTATTCTGCTTGAGGTTATACAGTTCTTGTGTGGTAGAATCAGTAAGAGAATCCCAGCAGTCTGGGATGAAGCTCTTTTAGGGTGAAGCTCTTTGTGTGTGTGTGTGTGTGTGTGTGTGTGTGTTTTGGTACCAGATATTGAACTCAGGACCTTGTGCTTGCAAGGCAGGCGGCACCACTAAGCTAAATCCCCTACCCAGGGTGAAGCTCTTAACCACACTCCAGTCTGCCTTCAGGAACCATCATGCCTCTCCAAGAACTGCTGTAGGGATGGGCCCAAGGTGTCCCCTACCTCTATGAGAGCCTCCCCATTTTTATCTATTTTAATCATTGAGCTTTGAGGTTTTCTTTTGAATACTGATTTCTGAAGCTACAAACAAATTTAAAAAAATTTATCACTGACTCAGATGGTAGAGCTCCTCCTACTCAATTATTCTGAGTCTTAATTTCATTCCAGTTTTTTAAAAAATTGATAGCACACCCTGGGCAAAGCAGGCCTGTAACCTGGTAACCATATTTGTTGATAGGAAATACCTGAGCAACGGGTTCAGCACACTCCAACGTTTCTGACTCAAAGGTCTGTTTCTGAAGTGTCTTGTGAAAATCTTTTCGAGATCCAGTCTTTTTAAAGCCGCCAATCTCTGAACTTCCTTGGTTTCTTTTATCATTGATATTATATAATTTGGAGAAGAAGAGGGAGGGAGAGAGAGGGAGAGAAAGGCAAAGTCATTAGATTAAAAATAAAAGTAATAGCCTAAGTGTAGACTTGGTGCTGAAAGAGCTTCCAAAGAGAGGACCAATTGTAATTCCTCACATCTAATTAAGCCCCAGGCCTAACACAAGACTCTGTTGTAACGAGATACAAGCATGCCTCCTGGCTGGCTCATTATTAAAGGCAGGAATGGCCTGGGAAAATGCCACCGCAGAGGTGCGGTCATTTCAGCTGTGGGATACTTGGCTCTAAGCTGAAGCTAAACTATGACCTTAGTAGAAGAGGCTGGAATAAATCTAGCAATGTGCACAAGCGGCAAATAAAGATCATTTGAAGATAAAAATAGAGAAAACTATTTCATCTCCACATCAATGTTTCTAATAATAACGAATTTAAAAAAGCAGGACATAGTTGAGAAAAAAATTAAAATGTTTTATCTACTGAAATCCACTGCTAACAGCTAACATTCTCAATCTCCACTGTATGGATTCTATTAAAACTGTGTTTTAAAAATGTGTAGCTATGGAAAGAATTTTAAATAGAATGGTTAGCACTGTCACTGGAGAAATGAGACCATCATGAGAAAGGGAACAGATATAAGTTGTCAAGTCATACCTAGAGAAACCGTGTGTATTCCCCATTTTTGTGACTTAAGGGACTTTTGGAAAAGATGCTACAAAATCCACAAACATGGCTTGTGATTTCTGGACTATTAGAAAAACTATTGAGCAAGTTGGTAAAGGGACATGCAATGAGGTTAGAATGTAAGACAGAGAAAAGGCAGACAGACAAAGCAGAAAATGTAGGAAAGCTACAAGTAGTGATCCAAATACAGAGTTTATCACTCTTTGGGTGGGAGGAGTACTGGAGGAAAGAGTGGCACACACACTGCAGATATGAATACATTTTAGTTCACTGAATTAATTAAAGAAAGGATGAGATGTTCTAGTGTCATCTATAGAAGAGTAGCACTCTCCCTGGATTTTATTGTGCTCTGAAGACAAGCGAATTGTTTTAAACAAAAGGAGCCAAGAAATAGTCTAAAAAAGATGCCAGATCAACTTGGTGACTAATTCAAGTGAGGCTAATGTAACTGTCCATCTTCAGTCTCCTGGTGGCTTGAACTGGTCTGACCCAATGTGTACTGAGACAGCTGGGTGAAAAACAGGCCAAATTAGGGAATTGAAAGAAAAATTAAAAAATGGATATGATATACTCTAAATAATTAAAAAATAGATCTAAACATTTAAAAGACATTTCAGTGGGGCTGGGGATTTAGCTCAGTGGTTTCGCCACCTGCTGCACAAGCGCAAGGACCCGAGTTCGATCCCTGGTACCAAAAAAATAACATAAAATAAAATAAAAGACATTTCAAGAAAAATATCCAAAATAACTTCTGGCTTGAGATTCCTAAACAGCAGCAAAACAAGCCAAAATTAAAATATAAATCATATTATTCAAAAACATTGATTGAAAAGTATTTTGAAGACCCTTTCAAATAATTCCTCAGAAGTAAAAACTAAAATGTTTATTTAAATTATTTTTCAAATTTTTATTAGTACATGTTTGCAGTACATAGTGATTCTATTCATTGTGGGGAGCGGGTACATGTACATAACACATCGTAATTCTTTCTACTTCTCCTGCTTCTCCCTTCCCTTCCCCTTCCCTCCATTATTCTGGTTCTAGGTGTTCTACATGTACAAAGGGCAGCAGTCACTATGGTAATGAAAGGGAGTACTGCAGATGTACATGTGATTTATTCTAGAAGATTTACTTTCTTTTAGCAGAATTCTTTGAAAGAAAGTCTAGACATGGCATTTCATAAATTAGCTAGCTTCTTGAAAATTATTCTCATACACATACATTTAGACAGCAAGATGTATGACCATGTGCTGGTGGGCTACTTTTCTAGGGCATAAAACAACTGCTTGTGGGCTGTCCCTAAGAGCTCAAAGAAAAAAGCTATGTGTAATCTAATATCTTGGGGGAGAAAAATAAGCTGCAAATAGTGGCAAATACAGGCAAATAAGGAGTTGTTTCCTACAATTATACTACCCCAAATAACAACACACTGAATCAGTGATTTTTTTTTTTCTGAAAAATCCAATTTCAACGGGAAAATTAATAAATTAGTATTAGTTTATTCTGAGGGCAAAAGTAAATAGTGAATTGAAATTCAAATTTCCCACTTTGGTGTTTGCCATTTCTCTTGTTTAGGACCATCCACTCCAAAGGATACTAATGTCAATTGTTCAATACCCTAGACCCTTTTTTACAAGGAAACCTTTTAAAGTCATACAAATAAACTTCAGGAAGCAACTGAGTTAAAGGATTTGTGTGGCAGCCGCAGCAATCAGAACTATATTTGCTTTAGCTTTTTGTTTTGTCTCATAAAATGTATCAATTTCCAAGAGTGTTTACCTACATACACACACACACACACACACACACACACACAGATACACAATTATGAATGTGTGTTGGGCACTGTGTTGCACCTGTAATCCCAGCACCCTCAGAGGCTGAGGCAGGAGGATCATAGCCTGGGCAACTAAACAAGCCTGTCTCAAAAACAAAACATAACAAAAAGGCTGGGTAGGTAGCTCAGTACCACAAAAGGAAAAAAAAAGAATTAACAATGACAAATGCATGCCTGTTCCCATCACACTCAGGTCATATGTCTCTGCTTGTTTCTTCAAGGAGTGAGGGAGGGATATAAGGTAAATTCTGAGATATTATCCCCAGCTTTACACTTTTATGATAAAACGTTCATATGCTATATGTGAAAAAATTAAAATCTAACTTTTTTTTCTAAAGTTGCTAAACATTTGGGGGATATGACATTTATTTGGCTATTGCTGTTTTGCTATTTTATTCAAATACATGCTTGGTTTTTTTCCATCTTACTTTTGTTAGAACGTCATCTGGAATTCCTTACATGGACCCAAAAGGCGTTGACAAAGGGGTATTAAAAATTAATTACAGGATAGCATTACAATTTCATCTCATAATCTAACCTGATGTTTACACCAGTCTTAGGATTTTTGCTGTGGAGAGCATAACACCAGCATCTCCCAGGACTATATGTCTAAAATTAGTGCAAACTCTTCTCCCTTCCCTGATACCTGATTTAATAGTACTTCCCTAGCTGAAAGCCTCAGAAAGTCACCAAGCTCCCTTGTGGCAGCCAGGGTAACACTGGCTGAGGAGGGGATGACAAGGGTTGGCCGACATGTATGGTGACTCATTCCAGAAGCACTAGCATGTAAAAAACCACCAGTGGATAGGGAGAGAGACCAAGGGCTCAGTGCCCCTGGCTACAAGCATCCCAGCCTCATGACCTCACCCTGGCAACTGAGTCAACTAAAACCAAGTTCCTGTTGAGCTTACGTGCAGAGAGGAGAAAGACAGGGAAGTAGGCAAACCAATAGAAACTTGTTTTCTTGGAATGAACACAGCCTAGGGAGTACCAGGAGAATGGCATTTCTTTTTCTTAAAACACTATTGTTACCCATTTGTGCACAACCCAGAGACCAAGCAAGTTTTGTGAGCATTCTCTTTAGAAGAAGGGTAGTAGAGGAGACAGAACTCAGGCTCTAGAGTAAGAATGGCCTGGGTTTGGATAGTGGCTGAGGAACAGACCATAGGAAAGTGACATGATAATGTATGTTCTCCTTCTTTTCCCCCTTTCCCTTCCCTTCCTTTTCCCATATTCTCTCTGCTTTTCTTTCTTCCCTTTCTTTATAATTTGGTGCTAAATAATTTGGTGTAATAATTTGGTGCTAAAGTTGTATAATTGTATAATTATAATTTGGTGCTAAAGCCATAAGATGCACAAGAACAAGGTAGCTATCCATGCCTCAGGGTGGAGAGAGGCAAGGAGGGCCACGGTGGAAGCTGAAGCCCAAAGAGGGAAAGGAAGGTGTTGATTGGAAAGGACTACCTGGGACAGGGAATCAGAGCCCAAAGTGTGAGGGGGCATCTGAGCCTGGGGACCTGGGCAAGGGATACAGAGCCTGCATTGAATGTGGAGGGGAAAGCTGGCATGAAGTGTCAGAGTTCAGGCAGGGTAACAAGGGTGTCACTGTGGAGAGTTGCCCTGAAACTGTGTGTCAGTGTGAGCCAAGGCAGGCAGCCATGCAGGCGGGGCATGTGCAGGTATCAGAGCCAGTACAAGAGGAGGAGGAAGACCACTGTGTGGAGATGGAAGGAGGGTATGCACAATGTTCATGCACAGGGAGAGTAACTAACCAAACAAACATACTAAGGACAATGTCAGCCAGAGTTTTCAATGAGAAGAGAGTTTTAAATGTGGCAAAGAGAAAACTAGACTGAACACTGTGATGTTGGGTGGTTGGAACTGCAAGTATCAACATGAACTCATAGTGTTCAGCTCAAGCACCCCACTGTGTGCCTACACCCACACCCTTCTTAGCTGTGTTCACTGAGAGGACATGGGAGGAGCAGAGCAACCTTAATGACAACAAGCACACCTGATGCTCCCATCTGGGCACATATGGGCCATTTCCTAATGAAACAAATCAGAGCATCATGGAGAAATGACTGACCCAGGAGTGAGGAAAGGAAAGTATAAGATTATCCTGAAATATCTTATATTAAAAAGCAAGGATGTACAGTAATAAGCAAAGACTACAGGGCCATGTCAAAAAGAAGAGCCAGATAGTTTCATACCTGTCAAACTGAGGATAATTTAGGTATCAAAATACAAGATAGAAATAGATTAAAATATCCAATAAAATAGGAAACTATAGCTCCATGTCGATATAAGTAAATTGAATGGGGTTATTTATAAGAAACCCACATAGATGAACATTCTAAAACATGGCCTGTAATCTCAAGGCCATGAAAGTAAAAAAAAATACACTGAAAAACATGTGACATTTAAGTGAAACGTGTGACTTCAAAGTGAAAGCCAAGAGGGATCTGAGGATTACGTGGCAGTAGAGTATTTATGTTATCTTCCAAATGTGATACATTTAGAGAGACTTTATTGGAGTGTTTTCATTTGAAGGAATTATATACTGAACCATTCAGGGGTGATGAAGAATAGGATTAGCAACTCACTCTCAGATGGCTGGGGGGGGGTCTTTGTACTAGCAATTTTTCTGTAAAGTTGAGATTGTGTCAAAATTTAAAAAATTAGGTATTTAGGTGTCTGGACTGTAACAAAGACTATTGGTGCCCTAGTTAGATTCCCTTTTCCAACCTTAATATCAATTCTCCATTTACTGTGAATTTAGGCACTGTCAAGCCCAGACACATGTGAGCAATTCATCATATTCCCACCACCTCTTTCTTTGGCTTGGTGGTAGTGACCAATGCCTGACTGGTGAGGTACAACAGTCCCATCTTTGCCCCAAATTGGGGCAGTAAGACAACTTTACAGTGTGATTTACTCTCTAGAGTACTCTGAAGCAGGCCTAGACTAGAATACCTCACTCCCTTACAGACTTTTACACCCTTTAAAATCACGTGCACTTGAATCGCCCCATCTCAGGCTCGGCTTCTAGAGAATCTCAATTAAGACAGTCACATACTAGCATCATAAATGATAGCTGTTATTATTATCAATGACACTATCATTAGACACAATGCCAATTAATTGTATTACAATTGTAGATATACTTATTTTAATGATATTCTGAATTTAAAGTCTCCTAGCATCCCTATGTATGCTGAACTACATAGCTTGTTATGTGGGAAATTTACTTAGGTATCAGAAACAAGGGTAGAGTTCTGAAAAATGCCTGTGTTAGGGTTCTACTTGAAGCACCCCTCCCCCAGCCAAAAAAATCGAATGCCTGAACAAGTCTGTTGTTCTAATAAAACTTGTTCCATTCCATCGCTTCTAGGCAGTCTTTGAAGTTCCCTTCTCAGCTGTGCTGCTAAAATCATGATTTAGAATATGATACAGACTTGCTTATTAAAGTTTCACTCATCCTTCCATTCAACCGAAATTTATAAAGTACCTCCTGATGATAAGGCATAAGAAAATAGCACAAGAATTCTACCTGTGAAGGAGTTTCTGTCCTCAATGAACTCATAGTCTTATAAGAAGTATGCTGTATTTGACAGGGGAAATTAGACAGGTTTTATGGTTTAGATCTAGAATGTGTTCAGAGGATGGGCTTTTGGGAGGTGACTGGGTTGGGGATTAATCCACTGAAGAGTTCAGAGCTGAATGGAGATGGGGTTTGGTCAGAAGAGCCAAGCCACTGGTGTGTGACCTAGAAGGGTTTATCTCCCTCCCCAGTTTCTTCCTTCTCTCTCTGCATCCTGGCTGCCACAGGATGAGCAGCTTTCCTCTGTCCAGGCCCTCCTGCCATGCCTTTCCTGCTTTGGAGCCAGCTGACTACAGACTGAATACTCTAAAAACCATGAGCCAAAATAAACCTCTCCTTTAAATTGCAGGTGTCAGGTATTTTGTCCCAGTGACAGGGAAGTGACTGAGACAACAGGTAATAGAATTTAATGCATACCATGACAGAATCTCCTATAAGAAATATAAGCTGTATGTTATACAAACTCACAGAAGGAGAGGTTATTACTTCTGACCAGTCAGGAAGGTCTTTGTGGAAGCCTTAGCCATTGAGTGGGGCCATGGAGGATCTGGATATGGGGGAAGTGGAATCCCCACACAGCAGGTGGAGAACGGCTCAATGATATCCATAGCTGGACTGCTCTTTCTTACCACATAGGCTGATGAGCCTGGCTTGATTTCCATACTTTAAGAAAGCAAATAGCTAAGCACCTGACAGCAGCACAACAAATGCATGTCATAATAAGCAATTATTGATCAGGGAGACATTTTTATGGTGTTTTGGGAGTAACTGAATTATATGCACTGATGTGTTTGAATTTTAATTGTTCACCAGTTCACTGGGAGTAAAATATGGAGTAATAAAATGATGATACCCCATTCCTTGATATCCTGGCTCTCCTTGAACATGACCTTCCTTCAGAATCGCCATAGTCACCCAGGATGAAAGACAGTCTAAGGGCTTTTATGATGCTGCTCATAACACTCATGAAATGTTTCAGCATTGCTCCCAGTAATTCACTGAGAATAAATAGCATGTAAACAAGTTTAATTACTTAAGAGCTCAACCAAGATATCAAAAATCTTCTGAAGTTTAACCACCCCTTGGCTTATTTAGGGAAAATCACAGCGAAAACAATGTTTAAAATACTTACTATCACACAAAGGACACTGTCAATATCAAACATCAGTTTTCAAGACACATAGACATTAGTTGAGGTTAAACAACCAAACGTGGCACCATACTAGACATAAAACCAATAACTATTTTCCAAAACCATGGAGAGAAAATTGCTATTCTTTTCAGAATAAGGACACCAAACTTGGTGCTGTAGACATGGAAGACAGGTTTGTATCTGCTCAAGGAATCTTCCAGTCTAGGGAACACAGACAAATATTTCAACTAAGAAAATACATTTTCCCCCAAAGGAGATTACGTATTTCAAATTTTGGGTAGTTTAATCTTTCCTGTTAAGTTAAAAGACAATATAAAATTTCCTTCCATTCTTCATAGACAGCACTATTTGTCTGATTTAAACATCTCAATTACAGAATTTGAGTGTCAAATGCCCTATACAATGATGAGTGGGCGGACACAAGTGGTAATGACTCCACTCCCCTGCTCCCTAAGTGGGATTCAAAGCCATTATCACAGATAGCAAGGGCATGAAAACTTATCTCCAGATACTACAGAGAAATGTAGTATCAGCAAGGAGATAACTGAGAAATAAAAGAGCTAACAAAACCAGTGCTTGACTGCATGGTTCTGAACAACAGAGACATGGCCACCATAGGCAAAGTGGGTTCACTAAGTACAGTCCTCCAGAGAAAGAGACCAATGTACACTAAGACACATGGAACAGAGTTTTTGGGTTATCACTTTGACATGCTAGTGGAATTGTTTTTTCTGATCTTTAACACTTAATAAATATCATAAATAGTAGATGATATTTACAGAATTACCACTATAAGTTCTTCAGAAGATCTCTCACTTGGAAAGAATATTTTGGATAGGCTGAATTGTAACTAGATAAGAACTAAATACTAAAGTATGAACTTGTGCTAAGTATGCATCATATATTTTCCAAATCTTATCTTTACTCCATGAATGTATGTAGCATCTGTGAAGTGAAATCTACCTTGCACCATCA
This sequence comes from Heterocephalus glaber, assembly GCF_053883595.1. Taxonomy (NCBI): domain Eukaryota; kingdom Metazoa; phylum Chordata; class Mammalia; order Rodentia; family Bathyergidae; genus Heterocephalus; species Heterocephalus glaber. The sequence continues at coordinate 50,866,864 of NW_028258317.1, forward strand.
AATTAATTAAAAGAAATCTTCAACAACACTGAGTTGTCCTCTTGTATTTTTCCCTTTACATATAATATCTTACTAATTTGTCTAGTTTAAATTATTTGTCAGTTGGGCAAGCAAAATTGAGCTATATTCTATAATAATACAATAATATCATCAATGGTAGCTAAGAGCTATTGAATTGTCACATTATACTAAGAAATCTTTCAAGTACTTTACATATGTTAACTTATTTATTATATACAACAAACCTTTAAGGTAGGTATTACTTCTTTTTTTCTTTTTCTAACAGGGCTAGGGATCGATCTCAAGGCTTTGGAGATACTAGGTAAGCACTCTACCAATGAGCCACCCCTCTGGTCTCTGTAATTGGGGGAACCTATCTTCATGCTTAAAAAACTGAAGAACAAAGAAATAAATAAATTTACCTTGGACCACACACCTAGTAAGTAGTGGAACCAGGATTTGAATTTATTTATTTCCACTCCATAAACCATAACAAAATAGTAGACCCTACATGTAATGAGTAATTACTTAGTACCAGGCACTATCTTAGACTGATACCCATCACTTTTGTGTGTGTTTTTTTGGTACTAGGGATTGAACTTGGGTCCCTCTGCTTGCACAGTAGGTGGTGAAACCACTGAGCTAAATCCCCGGCCCATGATACCCATCACTTTTGAAGTACAATTATATAATTCATCTTTTTTAGAGTGCAGTTCTATGAGGTCAACAAATACATACCATTGTGTAACTACAACTGCAATCAAGACATCAAACAATTCCAGAAGCCCTTAAAATTCTCCTATCCTCTTTTATGATCAACTCCTTTCCACAGTCTCAGACCCTGGTGATCACAGATCTATTTTATGACTCTATAACTTTGCCTCTTCCAGAATGGCATATCAAATGGAATCATGCAGTTATATTTTTTTGGTCTGGCCTTATTTACTTAGCATAATGCAGCTGAGGTTCATCCATGTTGTTGCACACATCAGCAGTTTCTCTCCTTTTATTGCTGAGTAGTATCCCACTCTAAGGAATTACCACAGTTTGTTCTTCCATTACTTAGTTGAGTACAATTTGGGTTGTTTGTAGTTTTAGGAAATTACAAGTAAAACTGCTATAAATGTTTACATGGACATACATTTTCATTTCACTTGGGTAAAGATCTAAGAGTAGAACTCAGGCTGTATAGTAAGGGTATATTTAATTGGTATTTTAGAATAATAAATAAAGAAAACTCAGTGATATGAAACAGTATTCAGAAAGTAGGCAATAATAGCTTCCAGTTTCAAATAACTAGAATAAGACTGGAGGAAATTAAGTTTTATTTTAATTTATAATATCCAGCACTGGTGTGGATATAGAGAAAATGGTAGTTTCATGCCAAGTTGGTGATGAGGTGAACTAGTACAATTTTTCTGGAGAAGAATGTGGCAATACTTATCAGAATTTATTAGGGGCAGTGGTTTCATTTCTACATTCAGAAATATTCACACACTTGTGTAGGGGCCAATGTGAATGTATGCTTATTGTGGTATTATTTCTAATTGGGGAAAGGAGAGACAACTGTAGGGCCCATCATCAGAAAGATTCCGTAACTTGTAATACATCCCTTCACCCTTGGAGAAAATCAAGGCATCATTTCCAAAGAACAGGATAGACATCTGGCACAAAATGACCTCAAAGATATTAGAAAAATATTGTCTATTTTCATAATGTATAAAAGACATACATATGCACACATTTATGTAAAAAACACAGACAGCCATATATATTTGTGAGGGCATGAAAAGAAGATCTGAAAGGTCACAGCACTGACCTGTAGGCAGTGAACAAGGAGTGGAGGCAGTTGGTGGGAAGGTGAGGCAGGATACTTGCTTTTTATTTAATCATATTAAGTCCATGTTATTTGCTTTCTTCCAAAATGAGCACACATTCTTTGTCACATAAAGTAACATGTTCAAAAGAGACCAAATGAATTAATGACTAATTAACAGCTGGCCAGCAATCCTATTGCCTCCTCCTCCGCCTTCCCAGCAATCACCTACCCCTATGAAGACACAGAAAAAATGAAAACATCCAAACCAGCAGATCTGGTTGGCCTAAATCTAGAAGCTTTGTGGATCAGATGTTGCTTAGAACAGGAAAGATGTACTGTGCTTTGTCTCCACAGGGATCTCAATGAATAGACAGGAAGGTTCTGCATACCTTCCTTGATGAATTCTGCTTCCTCACTGTTGTGGTCTACTTAAGAAGGCTCTCACAGGTTCCTGGCCTCACTTACATTAACCAGCACCTTCCTCGTGCCCTCTTCCTCCTGTTGCCATTCTACAACCACACAGGAACAACGCCTAGAAAACAACCGAGTGGAAAATGTATGTGGAACTGAGGGAGGAAGGGTGACTAGGAGTAGGTAGGGATTCTCCCAAGTCAAATACTATGGGTACACACAGAGAACGATACCTGGGAGGAGTGTGTGATAGGAATTAGAGTTTTCATGTTTAGAGTGTCAGATGTACCAAAGAATCAAACCAAGTGATTGAAAAATATACTCTCTCAATAAAATGCTAGCTAAAATTTGCCAGAAACTGAAAATGAATTTTGAAGTCTCATGTTTCTACTCGTCCAACAGTTGGTTTCTGGGACGGGAACTGGTTCCTTACACAGGTGTGCAGAGAACCAGGCCAAGGGTAAACTCTAGCCAACCCCTCCCCCCGCCCCACCGCAGTATGTTGTAAAACATAAAGTTAAAATAGGTATTGCTTTATGAAAATATTTGAACAAAGCTAATACATGGATAAGCATTGCTTCAGTAGAAGAGAAAAACAAATGATTTGCATGGGAATAAAAGCAGCAATCAAATGGCTAATGATCTAGATTAATACTTTAACTCAAAAGGCTAGAAAACAATATTAGGTCTGTGAATTAAATTTTAAGCATGACACCAAAAATAGAAATCTTAAGGAAAAACATCAATATATATTTAATTACTTAAATAAGACTCACTTTTTTATTAGGACATGTTTGTAGTACATAATGATTACATAGGGGAGCTGGTACATGTACATAATATATCTTAATCTTTTTTTATCCCCTGCACCTTCCCTCTCTTCCTGCTCTTTCCAAGTCTTGGTCCTCTTTCTATTTGCAAAAGCTCTTTTTTCATCAAGGCATACTGGGTGAGGAACTGATATGATAGATAAAGGGCTAATATCTTTTTTAAAAAGTGCTCCTAAATATATAAAGGCCAAATAGATTAAGAGTTGTACAAACTTCATAAATTAGCAGAGCACCAAGGAAAAATTACAAGTGGCTGGTACAAGATCCCAATGATGAATCTTACTGTATTGTACACCTAAAATGTACCAATAAACTTAATGAAAAAAAAATTACAAGTGGCCAACAAATACATGGAAAAAAATGCCCGATCTAATAATCAAAGAAAATGCAAATAAAAGACAAATCATTTTACCAAAAATACTGGAAGTGTTACTAAGTGATGACACTCTACTTGTACGGATTTGTGTATATATTATTATTAATATTTTAAAATCTATTATTCCCTAAGATGAATACCCTTGAGACAGAAACTTCTATTATTGAGATTTATTCCAGCAGGAAAAAACTTATAAGTGTGCAAAAAGTTTCAATGAAAAGGATGTTTCTACATTTTAAGTATAAAAATGAAAAACAGGGAATGATCTCAACATTAAAATTGGTTAAATGAATTCTGATATAAATATACAATCACTAATAGCTGTGTTGAGGAATAAAATTTAATGGTAAAGAGAGATAATCACTGCTTATTGTGAAAACTGAAAACATGCTACTATCATAATCTGATTTAGTTTTTTTGTGTGTGTGTGTGGTACTGGGGATTGAACTAAGGACCTGCAGGTACAATGCCACTGAACTAAATCCCTGGCCCCTGATTTAGTTTTTATACAAACATACCCTCAATAAAACATGATTCAAAGTCTATATATCAAAAGTTCAAGATGTTTTTCTATATATAGTGAACTTGAGTTATTTTTGTTTTGTTTTCCTATAATTTTCAAAGTGAGTATTCTAAATAAAGGTCTTTTTTTCTTTTAAGTTTGTGAAAGATAGGAGCTTACATTGCCAAGAGGAATGAAAAAGTACCAGTGTCTCACACAGAAAATAAATCTAAAAACCAAATTTAGTAAAATGGACCTTTCTATTTATTGTTCCTGCTCAGATTTTTTTTAGAACTTCAAAATCCAGAAAGTACTTCTAATTATAACATTGGAAAGCTTGAGAACAACTTGTTCTGAAATCTTTTATTTATTACCAGCAAAGCATAATCTTATTTGACTGCCTGGCAAACTTCGTTTTCCACTTGTGTTAGAAGGGAAGATGGATTAGCATCTAACTGTCTCTTAATTACTTTTCATAAGCGATGCTTTCTCTTCCTCAGCTATTGAAAATAGTAGGCACACTGACGTTATTCCAAAAAACATCAGCACAAGTTCAATGGCACACTTCCAGGAGCTGGATAAAACCCAATCCCCTCAGTTTTTCATCATTTATCCCAAGGAACAGTAGTTCTTACTGGAGTACAGGAGGGGTGAGGCTATCAAATTTCAAGCTGCTTATACCTTCTCAAAGGTTCTCTGGTGTGTCTTTAGTGGAGTGGCCCAACCTGAAGAATCCCCCATCACACACACACACACACACACACACACACACACACACACACACACTCTCTCAGAACTTCAGTGTCTAAAGTTCTGAGCAGTGTCATGAAACATTTGATTAAACAAAGACAGAAAGGCCCTTCTGACAGGAAGCTAGCAAGCAATTTACTTCTGGATCACAAATTTTTTAAAATTTTATTTTATTTTTTATTTTTTCTGGTACTGGGGATTGAACTCAGGAGCTTGCACTTGCCAGGCAGTCATGGCACCACTGAGCTATAACCCCGGCTCAAATTTATTTCTGGGTCACAAATTTTAATGATAGTTCTGAATTGAATGCCAATTTTCAATTCATTTACAGTATTTATTTTTCTCAGGAATTCATCAGATAAATACAACACAAAAGCTCTATTTCATTTTTTGAGATTAGGTTTGCTGTGTTGCCCGGGGTGGCCTCAAACTCCTAGGCTCAAGGGATACCCCTGCCAGAGTCTCTGGAGTAGCTGGGACTACTGATGCCTGCCAATGCACTTGGCTTAAAGGCTATACTATTTATGTTTAAAGTGTTACTTTCTTCATAAATAAATTGACAAACTGTGGTACGTATATACAATGCAAGATTTTTCAGTGACAATAAGAAATGAACTATCAAGCTATCAGAAGACATGAAGCAGGGCCAGGGATTTAGCTCAGTGGCACTGCTCCTGCCTCACAAGCACAAGGTTGTGAGTCTGATCTCTGGTACCAAACCCCCCCCAAAACAAACAAAAACAAAACAAAACAAATAAAAGAAGACAGGAAGCAACAAGGTAAAATTAGAGAGACAGAAAGATATGTGAATTTTTAGTGTAGTGAAATTATGCTGTATGATCTTGTAAGGACAGATATGTGTCATACATTTGTCAAAACCCATAGAATAGGGCTGGGGATTTAGCTCAGTTGTGCTGCACCTGCCTAGCAAGCGCAAGGTCCTGAATTCGATCCTCAGTATCAAAACAAAACAAAACAACACTCAGAATATACAGCATACAATATGAACATAGGGCTGGGGGTTATAACTCTGGTAGAGCACTTGCTTAATAATATGCACAAGGCTTTGGATTTGATTCTCAGCAACACACAAACCCCCCAAAACAAAAACAAAAACAAATCATAAAAACACTAATGTAAACTACAGACTTTAGTTAATAATAATGTATCAACATTGGATGAGTAATTATAATAAATGTACACTAATACAAGATGTTAATGATAAGGGAAACTGTATGTGGTGGGAGGGGGAGGATATTAGCCAGGGAGTAAATGAGAACTGTCAGGACTTTTTGCTGAATTTTTCTACTAACCTGAAACTGCTCAAAACATTTATTAATTAAAAAACTAAGAGAAGGCTAACAAATAAAATTAACATTTACATATAAAGAACGGGGAAAAGTAACTTACTTTTGGTTCACAATTAGCCACTCCCGAATATAGGTGTGAACACAGTCTCTGACATGAGGGTCCAGTTCCACCCTAAATAGATGGAAAATAAAATTTAAAAACATGCTATTACTGGGCAAAATTAACAAAACAGTTACCATGACCAATGGGCACAGCAGGATTTCAAACCCATATCAAAGAGAATGCTAAGGATGTTTGTGCCTATTCAAGAGTCTAAAGTATTCCTGAGGCAGAGAGTTTTCTTTCCATGAGATAAACTTGTTGGCATGTTCTGCTTTGTGGGTTTTCTTTATCACCGAGAATCATTAAACTACACCTATCCCTGAAGCCTTTACTTATTATACACGACAAGTAGAACAGCTGTAAACAAATACAAAATAAGAAAAACAGGCATAAATACTTATTTCTGACAGGGATAATTTTTTGTTCATGTACATTTTTGTCAGAAACTGCATGTTCTCCTTTTAGAAAGCCAAGAAGAAGAATAGCTGTCTTGGGCTTTGATAACTTTGCAGACACTGGCTTTGGTTGGTGATCATTAAGTCAGATGGTTCCTGTCATATCTTCTTAGAAGGACTAAGTCTTAAAATCAGAAATGACAGTAGTACCAAAACCTTTTGTTGTCACAAATGTATTAAAACTATAGATAAACAGACTTAATGCTACAAGTCTTAATTTTCTCATTTGTAAAAAGGGGACACCATAGTTCGTATCTTGAATGTCCTCCAAGGACTATGTGATCAAGTCTTCATTCTTAGCTTGGAGCTATTGGCAAGTGGTGAAACCCTGAAGATGCAGGGCCTTGGGTCCTTGGGTTGTGCCCTCGAAAGGGATTATGGAACTCCCATTTCTTCTTCTCTTTCCTTTCTGTCTTTTACACTTAACTATGAGGTGAGCGCGTCTCCTCCACCCATTACCAGCTCTTGCCATGATGTTTTGTGCCACCACAGGCCCAAAGCACAAAGCAATAGGGCCAACTGGCCATGGACTGAAACCTCTAATCCATAAGCCAGAAAAAAACCCTTTCTCTTTTTAAGTTGATTTATCTTAGGCTATTTGTTTCAGTAAGGGAAAGTTGATTAACACAGGGGATAAGAACAGAACTTGCTTGTAGACTTGTCAATATAAGATGAAATACTGTAAAGGTTTAGACATGTGATTGCTGAGCTCTGACTACCCAGATCCCAGCTTCATCCCTTATTAGCTCTGTGAACTTGGGCCAGCCATTCAACCATTTTGTGCCTCAGTTTTCTCACCTAAAACTGGTGATATTAGTAAGAGTGCCTTCTTTAGAGAATTGTGATGAAGATTAAATAAGTTAGTGTAGAAAGTGCTTAGGAGATTGTCTGGCACATAATAGAGCTATGTGTGATAGTTCACATTTTATGTATCCTTTACTACGCATCAGGCATTGATGTATTAATTCAGTTAATTCTTAATCAGCCCCATAGGGCGGGCACTACTATTATTCTCATCTTACAGCAGGATGAGATGATAAGAATCTTGCTCCAAGTCGCACAGCAAGTGGTAGGAGAGAGACTCACCTATAGAGCTCCCACTTAAACCCACATTATCACAGCTAAACACACGGTGCTGGGCTGGACCCAAGGTACTGCCAAGTATCAACTATTGCTTTCTCTCAGGATCCTGAGGGTACCTGCCCCTGCTTTGCTTACACAGAAGACTGTAGCAACAACTGAAACAGTAGAGGTTGTTTTGAAGTCAGACAGATACTGTGTCAGGTGAAAGTTCTAGCAATGAAATAATCTACTAAAAAAATAATGCTATGAAAAAATGGTCTTCTCTCTCAAGTTACAAAAAAGATAAACAGATTTTGCCAAGATTCTGGCCACATCTGAAAGTAATCAACCATAAATTTTGCACAAAGAAATAAAATTAAATAATTCTCCACCAAGGTGAAAAAGTAATATGTGAAATCTATATTAATGTCATATCTGAATAAATTGACTGACAACAGGGAAAGATGTTTCCCAAGAACAGCAATGTTCTTGTTTTCTGGGAAATGAGTATTTGCAGTATATGAAAACTGCACAGCCAGCTTTTCTATGTGAATGAGAACTGTCTGAACCAGAGTGAACAGGGATTTACCATGTCACTGTCAGGCAGCCTCCTTAGACTGTGATTAAATAAAGTTTAAAACAGCGTTAGAATGTCTCAGAATAATTAGGCCAGGGGCTGCATGTGCTCCTTGAATTTTTTTTAGGGAAAATGAGAAGGTTGAAGATGTCCAGGAGGTTGACGTTGTGGACCTTAAATTTGCTTTCAAAATAAACACAAATAAAAGTGCACCCTAAATCTCCCAAGATACATTGATTTTTTTTTTTCCTTCTATGGTAGCAACAGGATATTTGTTTAGATATAAATCCGTCATTTGTTTGATACCAAGAGCTAATATCCATGCTTAACCACTCAACCCTGAGCAGCTATTCACATACTCACCCCACAGTGCTTTCCCCACTGTCTTGATCCCTTGATAAAACCTTCAAGGATTTTGCCTTATTCATTTATTTATTCTAGTACCTCACACATAGTAGATGCTCAATAAATGTAACTTATGTTTCTAACTTGATCTCTTGTATGGAAACATGTGAAATGCAGGGCTGGGGATTTAGCTCAGTGGTTCTGGCGCCTGCCTCAAAAGCGGAAGGTCCCGAGTTTGATCCCCAGTACAAAAAAAAAAAAGTGAAATGCTTCTGTATGGAGGCATTTCAGTGATTAGAAAAACTCAGGAGGGCCGGGGATTTAGCTCAGTGGTTTCACCACCTGCCACACAACTGCAAGGACCCGAGTTAGATCCCCAGTACCAAAAAACACCCCCCAAAAACTCAGGATATTTTTACAAATGGGGACAGTGAGGGTTCCCAAGGCATGTGACCAGCTGGCATCCGGGCAATCCGATGCCAGAGCCTGCACTTTTTACCTCTTCTGGAACATGCCCCTTTTTTTCCCCTTTGGGGATCGAACTTGGGACTTTGCACTTGCAAGGCAGGTGGCGGCACCACTGAGCTAAATCCCTGGCCCCTGGAACATGCCTTTTTGTTCCACTGTATCCTTTGAACTGACTTAGTCCCCACATGACTTCCAAGCCTCTGGCCAAACTAGTTTGAAAACTGTCTACATCTAGGTAATAGTATGGTATGTTGTCCTATACCTCTTCATGGATAAAGTAATTCTGTTTCTTTTTAAAAGAGATTCAGAATAAAGGCACTCCCCCTACCCCAGTTTGCTGATAACAATCATAACAATCACACCCCCCTCTACATTTTAGGAAAACAATTTACCCATCTTCTGGCAGAGAGGGCTGCAGAGTCCTACATTCCTTTGGCGTGAACACCACGTCCAAGTCATCATCAGTGAAGTCTCCCAGCTCCTGGCCCAGCTCCACGTCCAGGCTGTCGAGGTGGGTCATCAGAAGTCCTTCGAAGTCCACTGGCTCCACTGGGTCATAAAACTGAGGCTGGAGGGGTGGGGAAAAGAAAAAGATGGTCCCACACAGTTTCTGGTAAAAGCAGGAAGGCAACAGTAGATATCTGCCTTGCCCTCCTGTTCAACTTAGCATTTTGCTATTAGCCTAAAACGAAGTGACACTGGAGGAGCTGTCAAACACAGAAGCGGTGATACGGAAAGGAAAAGAAATGCAGCAATGGAAAGTCAAGTCATAACACGATGAGTAATTAAAATCATACCCCAAGGCAGAATTTTTCTCTGCTTAATTGCATCTTGATGAGGAATCCTGAGGAGATCCAAAATGAAATCACAAGGCTTTGCTGAAATTTTAAAATTTTTCCTGCAAAAGCTCTCTGAGGCCATGTTTTGTTTACCCAAATGCAGTGAAGTAGGGAATGGAGGCAAGTTTCCAGAAATTCGGGCAAACTCAACACTCTGGCTGAGTATTTAGGTGCAGTGTTTCCTTTGGCCTGAGTTATCCTATATGTTGACTCTCAAAAGCACTTCATACATAATCACAGCTGATGGTGAGCCTGACTCAGTGCTGAAAGCCTCTAGAGTAGTGACTTCCAAGCACTGCTGGGCTGACTGGTGCTGGTCTGCAGGAGATTTTCACTGGACGGCACCTCCCTGAGCAAACACAGGGCAATCTGCTGAATTGAAATGAGTCAAATTTCACAGCTAAATTTGACTCATTTTACAAGAATTGCTCTTTTGTTCTGCATTTTATCCCTCCACAGTGGGAGACAGAAGGAATAAAAGAAATGACACAGATAGTAATTTAAATAGTATTTTTCTTTAGTTGATAAAATTAAAAGCTGTCAACATTTCATCAGTCTTCAGTTAAACAGAGCGTTTTTTTCTTGTTGGCAAAATCCAAAGACTTAGGAACCACTGCTTTAAGGAAGTAAGAAAATCACTTAGATCAAGTAGATTTGTGTAACAGTAACATAGTAGCAACAATGATGATAATAGTAACCGTAACAACCATTGCAGCTCTAGAGCATGTGGATCATCAGCCCAAGGGACACTGTTTTCCTTGATCTCTACCCTCAGTGCAATGACAAAAAAACACCCCAGATTTGTATGCTTTGAAGTGAAACAAGGACAGTGTCAAAGGAAATGCTAACAAAACCGGTTTTTGATCCCCTTGAAATCACAAACCAATAAGGGCTTCAAGTTGAAGAAAGGAACAAAGCAATTAAGATTAGAGAATGTAAATGTAGTTCTTCTGTCCTCTCCTAGTTTTACTGTCCCTGCTGGTAATGGAGACAGGAATGACTTTCAATGGGGAGGAATAATGAAGCTGTGATTTAGGCAAAACACTTCCCACCTGGATTCTTGAAGCAGCAGCTGACTTAGGCAGAAGAGAAGGTGATGGGATGAACCTCAGTGGAGAACAAAGCACTCCCCTAATTCTCTCCAGGTGCTATGGGAAAGGACAGAGATCTTCCCTTTGGTTTTGACTGGGACCTGCGATCGGCTGAGGAGAGGACCACAGTCCTCTCATGGGACTCAGATCGGCCTCTGCAGGGCTCGGGTGCAGACTGGGTTTGTAGAAAGACACTAACTCTACCAGAGGGGCATTCATCTGTGCATAGAACAAAAATGGACCTGCCGCAGACCACAGAAGGCGGGCTCGGAGGGAGAAAGCAGACTCTCCTACTCCCCAGGCCCCACATGGCCACCACACAGAACAGCTCAGGGTCAGACTGTGAAATGACTTCTGCAGGAACTTATAAAAATTGCATTTTTGTATCCCTAACCTCATGTAAAATTTTTATCAATTGAAATAATAATTATTGAGTACTTATGTCATTATATAAGGTCATTATATACATTGTTCATTCAATCCTCACTAGAACCCTGGGAAGTACACACCCTTATCCCTGCTTTACAGATGAGAATATTGAGGGCTAGAGATTCAATAATTGGCCCATGATTATATGGCTAGAAAGTAGCCCATCTGGAATTCAAATCTAAGCAGGCTCAAATTCTTAGTTATTGTAATTTTGATTGTTTTTTTCTTATAGGGCTTTCAGGGAATCTATATTTTCTGAGATAATTAAAACACAGGGCAATAATAAGTATATTTGGAATTGAGTCAAAAAAATACATTAACCGCTACCTAAAAATTCTGCTTTAAACTTGTCATGAGATTGGCTGCTCAAAGAAACAATAATAAATAAACAAAAATAGTAATTAATGTAAATGTATTATGAAGAATATCAATTAATCAAGCAAAGGCACCAGAAATACACACTTAAAAATTATACTGAAGCAGAGTTTAAAGCAAGGTGTCAAGAGCACCAATAGCTAATATGTAGGAACCTCATGGAAAAATGACATTTGTGTGTAACTATCAGAGAGAAGTCCAGTTTCAGCCAAAGTGCAATACTTGTTATGTTCCTGAACTCCAAAGCACAAGTGATGAAAAATCAGGCTGACAGCAACCTCTCTCATCTACAGGACAGACAGTCCAAGGTCCAAAGACCCAGAGCAAAGGATAGCCAGCTCCTTCATTCAGCAGCTATTTACTGAGGATCTACCAAGTACAACTCGCTGAGTTGGGCATCAGGATTCAGAGAAGCACAGGTCACTACTCTCATGGAGCAACACTATAATCGACCATGAGATGCTCACATTTTAACCTTCTCACATTTAAATAATGCTATCTTTGGTGAGGGAAGTTGATTACTGAGTATTAATTATATGGCAATTTGTCAAGCTTAAATACACAATTCATAATAAAGTCACAAACTCTTGAGGTCTGAATATATTCCAGGGTGGAACTGACTGCAAACACATAGAAATAACAGAATTATTACTAAATATGCTTCTAGCAATGCACACCGTTGGCATTAATAATCTTGCCCATCTTTCTATACTAAAACTAACAAGGAAGGAAATTGGTCATTCCAAACATGGTGTAAACTAGTCTTGCCATTGGCAAGTGCTGGAGACTGTAATTACTCTGAGCTAGGCCTTCAAACAGTTTTTCCTCTTGGAAGTTCAAATAATAATCAGAAACCAGAAAAAAAATTTGTTTTCTGGACTATCTGAAATTTTAATCTCAAGAACAGGCTTTATCATGAGGTAAAGTGTACACACACACACACAAGCACATGTGTGTACAAACACACACACAAATCTATGTAGTGATAAAAGGAGAAAACAAATACTGCGAGAGTCACATGGCATTGTTTTTTGTTGGGGGGATAAAATTAGGGAATGAGTTGGAGTTGGGGTGGGGGTGTTCTCACATCAGTCCAAGGAAGGACTTGGGCCCTTGGAAGCTTCAAAGCCAAGCATAAAATTGAACTGTTTTTCTTCTGGTGTTCAGTGATCACCAAAGATTAGTTTAAATGCTATGATCCAAAGTAATTTCAAGAAGGTTCTCTTTGTATTATGAATTATTATACTACGCATATCATTTGTTATAATAATGTCAGAAAATACTGAAGATTGCAAATAACCTTCAATCAGCCTTTACCTATCTGATGGTTTTATGGTGGGTCAACCTGGCTAAGCTGAACTGTGTTCTCAAAATTCCCTTTGTAATATGTGTCCAGATAGCCTGGGCTTCCAGAGTTGGAGAAGAGAGGGAGGCTGTAGCCTTTTGGAGTATATGCACATCTTCTTCCAGTGATACAATCAAACACTAATTTAGGTGCTGCTGTGAGGAGATATTGCTATAGTAGTTAAAGTCCCTAATCAGTTGACTTTAATCAAAGGAGATTATCCAGGTGGGCCTGACTTAATTAGGCAGAAGCCTTTTCAGAGAAGGTACAGGCTCTCCTGAAGTTCAGAGAAGCCACGCATCAGCCCATGTCCATTGGCTTCCAGCCTGCTGTGATCTTCCTGTCTGCCCGCTGGATTTCAGGCTTGGTAAACTACTAGGGGTCAGGCAGTAAGCTGAGGAAACAGTCTCCGGTCATAAGTAATTTTTAACACTTCTCTAGTGAAGGCTTATGTACCCTTTCTTTTTAGTTATTTCTGCCAGAGACCTTGCCAATAGACTAGAAATACACCAAAATATGTGATAGATAACCTTAAAGCTTACAACCAAATATCTATTTTAAAAATTAAACAAATTTGACCTTTTCCCAGTCTCTCAACACATGTCAAGAGGTTATTTCTCCTGACAAGAAGTAAGATTCAACTTGCTATAAAATTGAGAATTCCAGGACTATGTTTGTTTAAAAATTAACTTACATAGCTCCTAGCACAGGGCAGTACACAGATAGCATATTGATAACTAATTCACATGACAAATCTCAACAGTATTTCACAAAGAGGGAGGTTAAATGACGACCCACAGCAGACAGTCATGAAATTTTCTTTCCATTCAGGGCAAGTCCCATGTGTCCCAGTCATTGAAAGTCTCTACCCATTAGAAAACTCCCTCACTGGGGCAAACTGGGTGGCTGACCACTTTACTTTCAGGGCACCACTTTTTTACAGGACCCTGGGGTGCAGTTCTAAAACATTGCTTATTAATCTGCATTCACTTCCACATGATTGCATGTATCCCCAAGGCTTTAAATGCCATCTTCTAAAAAAATTACAAATTTGTATCTGTAGCCTCAAGCTCCGTCTTGAAAGCCAGTCTGACTTTTCCAATTATACCTCAACCTCAACATCACCAATTGGCAATCTTACAGGCTTCTGAATCACAAGAAATTCAAGATAACTCTTTATTTCCCACCAACCTGTTCAGCCCATACCTTCTAAGCCTGCATTTGTCACCAAGTGGCAATTCTATTCCTAGGCCAACAACTTCGGGGTCAGAAGAATGTTTATTCTTCTCTTTCTCTTAGAGTCCAAGTATAATCTATATTATATCCATTTTGCTTCTGAAATATAGCCAGAATCCAACCACTCCTCACCTTCTCACTGTGCTGACCTTATTCCAAAGCAGCATCACTACTTTTTTTCTGGTTCATGGTGACATCTTCCCACCTGCGCCTCCCTACCAGTCTATTTCCACATAGCAGCCACAGTAAGCTTTATAAGAAACGCTGTATAAATGATTCTTACAAAAAGTCAGATGGTGCTGGGCCTGTGATCAGTGCTTCCAGTGGCTTCTCTGAATCTGAGTGTAAGCCATCATTTTTAGTTGTCTTGGGGTCCTCCAACTCAGCTCTGTTTCTCCATAATCTCATCTCCGGCAGCCCACTCTGTACAGGCCACATTCTTCTTCCTTGCTGCTTCTTGAGAATGCCACACACTCTTGCCTTATAGCCTTTTAATTTGCTATTCCTTCTGACTGGAATATCCGTCCTTTGGAGATCTGCCAAGTTCATTTAGAATTCTCCTTCCCAGACAGAGGCCTTAACAGACCACCCAATCTAAATTAGCATCATTTCCATGTCACTATTCCCTTTCCGGTTTCATTCTTCAAAGGCCTTCCTGTCCCCTGTCATAGTCTGTATTTGCGAGTTTGTCTGTGTCTCTATAAGCTCTATGAGGTTAGACCTTTTGTTATATTCACAGTTTTATCCTCAGCTCCTAGAGAAGTTCCGGGCACAGATTGAGACCCAATAACTATTTCCTGAAGGAATGAAGAAGGGAATAAGACAGTCTTCTCAGTTCTACTCCTTTATGTAAACAGAGCTGCAGGTGGTAAGGTTCCTCTGGCTTCAGTGATCTCACAGTACTTCGTGGCCTTCTACTCTTCTATCATTGCCACCGAAATGATGACAAGTGTCATGGGCATCAGCCCGTTTTTACCAAGACTAATTGGATTCCCCTGGTTTACAATGGCAATAATGAAATGCCTGCTCTGCACACAGAATGTCTGCCACACTTTCCTTTCCTCTTCCACTGTGGATATACATGGAAACTGTACTAAGATATTTGTTTTCCATCTTGTGCCTCCAATGGAATCAACAAGACCTCAGAACAGCCCAACTCCGTGAAAGATGAGGTATACAACAACAACAGAATCAAAAAATAAATCATTTTATCAAGTGATTAGCCACTTAAGTCAGCCTTAGTTTTTTTTTTTTTTTTTTTTGGAACAGGGGTTCGAACTCGGGTCCTTGCGCTTGGGCAGCAGGCAGCGAAACCACTGAGCTAAATCCCCGGCCCAAGTCATCCTTAGTTTTAAAGAAAGAAAGTTGCTGTATTTCACAGAATCCTGTGCACATAGTAAAAATGAATACTTCTAAGGTATGAGGCTTTAAAAAACCCATAAAAGTTAGATATACAAATATACAAACATGTCATGTAACCAAGGTGTTTTAGTGCATATCCAGGATGTGGCTTTTTACATCCTTTTCTTCATCCATAGACGTTATGGTCCGATTAATTAATTCCATTTCACTCAAAACTTTTCTATTATTACTTTTTAAATGCCAGTATTTTTTCCTCCATAAAATGGAGCTTAAGGTTATTAACTGCATACACACTGCCTTAAAACCTCCTTACTCTCTTAGGGCATAGATCCAGCCCTTTCTTCTCTTGCATGTTTCACCTCCCTCTCAATAGCAAGAAAACAGTTTTAGCATTTTACAGTTTCATTTTAACAGAATATAAAATTGTTTGCTTACATAGATGGCTGGCATCAGAGTTTCTGGTCATCCTATTCACATGGCTATGGCAACAGAGAATGCCCAAGCCAACAGGTGAGTCTACCCCCAGGAATATTTACTTGCCAGAGCCCCTCTCTTTCTGGCTCTTTCTGGTTACAAAGGACTCTGGCAGCAGTGTCAAACAGACACAGGGCAAATATATCAGTATGTCTAGAAAACTAATGGTCAGTGGTGGATCTTCTTCATATTAAAAACTACAACATTTAAAAATGTTTTAAATTGAAAACTATGTACATAAAAATATCACAGCTAACATTTACAATTAGAGTTAAAAAACAAAACAAAACAAACTCAGGCTGGGGATTTAGCTCAGTGATCCCGTGCCTGCCTGGGAAAGTGCAAGGTCCTGAGTTCAATTCCTGGTACCAAAAAACAAACAAAACAAACAAACAAACATAGAAACTCAATAAAACAAAAAGAAAAACAATGAATGTGCAACTATCCTTTCATTTATCAATTTATGACAGAAGCCACGATATTTACATCAGGATATATCTATAGGGTAAGCAAGGGATCCTTGCTTATCACACATTCTGCAATTTAGGGCAAAAAGAACAACAAAAGAAAATTTATCTTTCTTTATAGTCTTTCTCCTCCTTGAAACATTTCTGCCTACCTGAGAATCATGAAATGATTCTTAACCTGGGCCACATGTTAAAGTCCCTAGGGATTTTAAAATACTGATGCCTGGTCCCCATGCTCAGGTTCAGGAGTGGGAGTAGAAGTGGCTACACATATGTGTCTAAAGTTCCCAGGAGATTCTAATGTACAGCCAGGGCTGAGAGCCCTTCCTCTGAGTTTTCTCAGTCTCCTCCGTTTCCAAAGCTCTCAGGTTCAGGGTCCTTAGATAACTCACTACTCTGCCTTGAGATAAACAAATCTTGCTGGAATATTCCATTATTTGTAGGAAAAGAGATACTTTTTTTTTTTTTTTTTTAAGGTAAAAGGAAATTACCATGTGAGTTGATGTTTTCTTCTAGGGAACCTGCATCAGGAAGATAACTTGGGGAAAGTACAGCCGCCACCATTCTCATATTACGTGATCGCAGGTAAATATTAGGGAGAGAAGGGATTTCCCAAACAGAACATTTATTTTTCTAAAAAAGAATTTTTAGGGCCGGGGATTTAGCTCAGTGGTTTCGCTGCCTGCTGCGCAAGCGCAAGGACCCGAGTTCGATCCCCGGCCCCAAAAACAAAAAAAAAAACAACAAAAAAAGGATTTTTAAAAATTTTATCCCCACATGCCTCCTTCCCTATAAGTAGAAGGAACAAGGGCAACAGACTGCAGAAGCTGGGAAAAAAGATTCAGAAAGCCAAACTGGAAAAAAATCAGCACTCAAATTTAACATATTATATAAAGCATATTCATGTACAAAAAGATCCAGGGTTAAATGATGACAGGAACATATGCATCTTATTTACAGTAGTTTTAACATTTTTACTTGCTTTTGCTTCATTCTTAATACCTTCTCTTTGAAAATGGGTAGCAAAGTCACATGTTAACTTTAACTGGACTTCCTAGCTACTAAAGCAATTCCTCAATATTTACTTTTGTCAGAACATTTACTAAAAAATCTTTACTAAAAAAACGCTTGCAAATATTAAACAAGTTTTTTCTTTTTAACTTTATATTAAAAAGGATTCCCCCTGAAAAATTCAAGGCTATACCATTTGAGTAAAAGCTGGCAAGGAGACAAGGCATTAATGCCTATTAGCGAAACTTCCTTAAAGTCTCTTAATAGTGATGTCCACACTGTTTCCCAAGATAGATACTGTACTACAGAAAGCTGTACTCTTACTTTACAGAAAAAGCAAAGCACCAAATGCCCCACCTTGCTCAAAATTTAAGTGTATCCAGTCACTTCAAAATAAATTTTGTATATTTTGGAATACAAAACCCCAATCAGAAATCTTTTAAAAAATTGTTTGTAAATAAGCACATATTACCACCAAATTAAGCCAAGAATCACACCTAATTTAACTTGGTTTAAATTTGACGTGATATATCTGAAAACATAGAGATTATGCACTTGAGGTGCTTTTACTGTAATGTAAAATTTTGAAACAGATAGGAAAAGTACAAATAAAAAGGGCAGTCTAGCAAGGTACTGATACCCTAAATATATTTTTCAAAGAAATGTCATTCCAAGTTAGCTATCACAGTAAAAGGTGCTATATATTTCTTAGTACTGCTATTTTATTAATGATACAACACACAAATTATCCTTCTCAAAGAACCATAAATCACTTCAGTAAAACATACCTTTAAAGGATACGGTTACCCGGCTTGTAAATTGTTACAGGAGTCAAAATGGCTGGTACAGGAAATGAGGGGAAGGTTACAAAATTTCTACGAGCAGAAGTGGTTTTGAAGTAATAAGTAGAAACAAAAAATAACCTAACCGCCCCCAAGATAACCACTAGAACCCGCCAGAAAGTGCGACTGTGCTGTGTGAGGAAGTGAACTAGAGAGGGCTAGAGCTCACTCACAAAGGAAGTGAATACCCACGCCTGGTTTTACAAACCATCTTACTTAAGTCAGATTTATCTCACCTGACATATGTCTAGCTTTTAGTTTTCAAGTAATATAACACATACAGAAGCTCAGTAATTGTTTTTTAGTGTAAAACTATAGGTCATCTTCAACTTGAGAGGGGGGTTATTTAAAAAAAACAAAAGGGTTTGTGCCAGGTGTGGCTGTAATCCCAGCACTCTGGGAGGCTGGAGGCAGGAGGATTTCTAATTCAAGCTCAACCTGGGCAACTTGGTGACTTAGCAAGGACCCTATCTCAAATTTTAAAACACATTTTTGTGGCTGGGAAGGCCCTGGGTTCAACCTCCAGCACCATAAACACAGACACACACACACACACACACACACACACACACACACACAGTTTTTACATACTGTATGATTCCAGCTATATGAAGTCTCAGGTAGGCCAAATTAAACCACAGAAGTGGATCAGTGATTGCCTGGGTTGAGATCTGAGGGCTGAGACTTAAGAGACTGCAAAAGGGCACTTCTATATCTTTTTTTTTTTTTTTTTTTTTTTTTTTAGTACCGGTGTTCGAACTCGGGTCCTTGCGCTTGCGCAGCAGGCGGCAAAACCACTGAGCTAAATCCCTGGCCCAAGTGTTCTATATCTTGACTGAGTAGAGATTAAATGACTATAAATTGCCCAAATTAATCAAGCTGTACACCTAAAACAGGTAGATTTTATTGTAAATTATTCTTGAAGTGATTTTATAAAGATTAGTAACTTGGGCTTTTCAGATTTTGGAATAAAATTCTTCCAACAAAAGTAAGTTTCCAGACTAATCCTTTTCCCCAAATATAAACTATAATTTAGGTGAAATTGAATAGCCTGGAAGGCCTCTAAGTTCAAAGATGTCAGAACCACAGGCCTTCACGGTCCTACTTGCAGTCTAGCCCTGATTGGCAGGACAGACAGATACTACCTAACATCCCAAGGCAGAGTTATAAACTAGTTAGTGGGTGGAGAATGTTAGGTGGCCGTGTAAAGACAAAAGGAACAAACATGTACAGTATGCTAGGCACTTCTGCACCTGACCATTCGTTTAGAAAACCTGTAACTCATACTTACTAGTTGAAGAGAGGGGAAGCCTGATGTACTTATGCTTTGTCGATGGCACTGGCCAAAGTTTGGTGGGAGAGTAAACTGTTTCCTTATTTCTGCCGAAGAAAACCTGGAATTAAAATAGAAAAATCTAAATGAAGTTATTAGTTTTAAAAAGTCATCACAGTTACAGGTACAATCTTTGATGTGCTTTAAAATATATGTGTTAGCTGAGTAACAAGCAGAATCATCTAAAGCACCCTCAGTGGCCTGTGAATGGACATGCTCATTTTCGTCTGATAATGTATACCTGGGAGAAGTTCTCAGGGGCCAGGATGCCTGCAATCATGGCTCTTGCACAATTCTGGAAGGATAATGGGAGAAGGAAGAATTTGAAGCCAAGAGAAAGATCTCTGGCTTTGACTCCTTCTACCTAAGCTGCTCATGGGAGTTGGCTCTATAAGAACATCTGGTCTCTGACTAGAGTCCTGAGCTGCCATTTTGGTCCAGCCCTTCTCATTGCAAGCAGCCGAACCCTTCAGGTCAGCTGCCTGCCACCACAGAGAACACCAAGGAACTGCTGTGCGAAAGCTTCTACCTCCCTGCAAGATCATGGATGCAGCCTGGAATTCCTAAGGACTGTATTTTCCCCAAATTGTTCTTAGTGTAATAATCCTTTTTGTTATTTACATTGACATTCCTGAGTCTTCAGCCAATATGTCTTATAGCTAGGAACTACATGTATGAGAGAAAGTTGATCTCCATGTGAACTCACACCTACCTGCAAACACAAGCTCACAGGTCAGTGATAATCTGGTTTGCAAACAGATGAACTCCCGGGCACTCATTTTTTACCCATTTGTTTGGAACTCAGAACATGATTTTTCATTACATTATTATATTGGTAGTTAAGTTCACTGGGTAGTTCACAAAAGTGCATGTAAAGTGCAAAGAACCTGAGTGTGGAGGTGCACACTTGTAATCCCAGCACTCTGGGAGGCTGAGGTAGGAAGGTTCCAAGTTCAAGCTCAGTGTGGGAAATGTAGTGGCACAGCAAAATTTTTTTGTCTAAAAAAGGAAAGGGGGGGGGAGAGAGAAAAAGAGAGAGAGAGAGAGGACAGTTGGAGTGTAGCTCAGGACAAAGGGTTCAATCCCCAGTGCCACAAGAAAAAAAAAGCACAAGAGCAAAACATACAATATCAGTACCACTATTGAATACAACTAGAAACTAAAGATTACCAAGGATAAAATGAGGACATGTATTTGAAGCATGTGTATACAAGTATCCAAGAAAGGCAAAAATAAATTTGAAATACAATATTACAAGTTATATTTTCTCCATGATCATGTATTGAGCATAATTACTCACTACTCGAATGACAGATTTCTAACATTGTGTTCCTGGTGTGCCTGCCGATGCCTGGCTCCCAACCTTGGTGATGTGATTCAGCCAAGAGGCTGGGAACCAGGATCCTGGTCCTCCTTTTGGCATCCATTCTCCTCCACAAAAGCACCCCAATTTCTTTTCAATGTTCTAAGAAGTGTTGTGCACTGCCTGAGCAGAAATACTAACCCAAAGGGTAGCCACATAACCCACACAACCAAAGGTCAGACAATTATGTTTCCTTTCCAGAATTATAACTGATGAATGGACATAGGAATGGAAGAAAATAGCCGGAGCATACTTGTGCTAGGGGTAGCCCCTCACATTATGACATGATGTGTGAAACCAGAGGAAGTTCTAGCAGCCACCAGGAACTGTGCTCCTTAATTCCCCACACCATTTTCCTAAAGTTTTAAAGAGTATAAGAAAGGACTAGGCTCAAGAGTGATATTCCAGTAACTGCCAAGGAAAAGCAAATCAAACTATAATGACATGATATTATAACAAAAAAGACAGGTAATAAGAAGTGTTGGCGAGGATATGGAGAAATTGCAGTGTTCACACACTGTTGGTGGAAATGTAAAATGAAGTACTCTTTGGAAAACGATCTGGCAGTTCCTCAGTAAGTTAAATAGATAGTTCCCATATATCTCAACAATACCACTCCTAGGTATATATTGACGAGAAATAAAAACATATTTCTATATAAAAATTAAAACATGAACATTCATAGTAGCATTATTTGCAATATCTAAAAAGTAGAAACAACCCAAATGTCCACCAACTGACAAATGTATATACAAAAAGTGGTGTATCATAGAATGAAATATTGCTCCAGTTCATAATAGCTAAAGCTTGGAAACAGCCCAAGTGCCCATCAACTGGTAACTGGATAAAGAAGACATGGTTTTTTAAATAAAATGGAGTACTACTCAGCCATAAAGAATGAGAAACTAGAGACATTTATAGTTAAATGGATGCATCTTGAGGCCATACTCTTAAGTGAAATAAATAGGACACATGTGTATATACTGGATAGTTTCTCTAGTGTGAGAAACTGAAAGTGTAAATAAGTATTAAAATGAATAATGGATAATTTGAAATAGGAAGAAAAGGTCCAAAGGGGTAGGGGAAGTGGGAGGGGAAGGGGAAAGGAAAGAAGGGAAAGGAAAAATTATGAGAAAAGAAAACAATGGAAACAAAGTCTATGTAAATAGGGAAGGGGGAGGGGGAAGGGCACACAGGTAATGGGGAAAAAATAAGAACCAAGATACATCATGTACAGGTACAAGCACCCAATGATAAATGTAAATGAATTGTATACATAAAATGTACCAATAAAAGAATTTAAGCAAAAAAAATATATTGCTCAGCAATAAAAAAGAATGAAGTCCTGATGTACACCACAACATGGACAAATCCTGAAAACAAGTAAAAAAAGCTAATAACCCAAAAGGCCATATATCATGTGATTCCTTATATGCAACGCCTACAATAGGAAAATCTATAGAAACAGAAAGTAGATTAGTAGTTGGGGGAGGGTGTAGAAAAATGGAAAGTGACTGCTAATGAGCACAGGGTTTCTTTTTTTTGAAGTGACGAAAATGTTCTAAAATTGGTTGTGGTGATAGATAAATAACTGAATATACTAAAAATCATTGAATTGTACATGTTAAATGAGTAAAGTGAGTAGTAAATAAATAATATCTAAATAAAGTAGATAGATAATAGATACCTATAGATATAAATTGTAAGTATTCCACAGAGTCAAGAGTGACTGAAAAAATTACTAGATTTAGTGTGACAACTAAATAATGGACATCTCCAATTTAAAAAAAAAAATCAAATTAAGTCCCTGTCCAAATCAAAAGGCCTAACTTGTATAAAGAACAATCCTCTTGTGCTTGGCACCACAGGAACTCAAACCAACCTAGGATTATTGATTTGCTCCCTTGAGAAGATGCCTGTAAGTCACAGAGGCCAAGAAAACCCAGCGAGGCCCCTTCTGATCCTTCCTGACCTTCAAGGTGATCTTTTCACAGACAAGACTGACCTTTCCAGAGACTTCTGTTTTCAGGTTCTTACTCAACAATTCCCAAGTGTGTGTCTTAGCCTCATGGTCACCCGGAAGCCCTTCCTACCCAGACCAGAGTGGTCTACATGATGTGGACACTCAGAAATTTCCAGGAAAAGAAGTGGCACTGAGAGAGGACCAAGGAGGCAGGATGAGCAGATTAAGTGCTTTCATGTTGAAGCAAAATCTACAGTTCAGCAGCAAAGCTATGTATTTTTTTTTCCATCATGAAACCAGAATGTTCCTACTCTCTAGTCTTTCTTAACCAGAGCCAACTGGCATTTCTGCCTGAGTCCACTTCTTAAGAGTTTCTTAATTCAGAGATACACCACTGATCTCTGAAACTTGAGGCCTGAACCAACACCTAATACTGACTCTGTTTCCTATCTCTACAGAATCAGTTGTATGAAAGGCAGTTAAACCTGTCACTTAAAAATTGTCATATATGAGTTAGGTTTGGTGGTACATGCTGTAATCCCAGCACTCTAGAAGGCCGAGGAAGGAATATGATGCCCAACCCGGGCAACTTAATGACTCAGTGAGAATCCTAACTCAAAACAGAAAATAGATAAAGGGGTAGGTATGTAGCTCAGCGCTAAGGTGCTGGATTCAATCCCCAGCAAACCACGCATGCACATACACACAAAGACAAAAGAAAAAGAAAAGAAACCTGTCAAATATGACAAGTATCGTGTTTTCTTTAATATGCGGAATCTAGAAAAAAAAAAGATGACATGACATGAAAGTAGAAAGGAGAGAATCAAACAAAAGAAAAGGGATGGGGGGTGTTTAAGAGAAAGTAATGGGGTGACAGATATGACCCAAGTATGTTACATGCATGTATGAAAATGCCCCAATCAAATCCAATAGTTTGTAAAATTAATATGCACAAATAAATAAATATATAGAGAGCTGGGGATTTAGCTCAGTGGTTCCGCCGCCTCCCTCACAAGTGCAAGGACCCAAGTTCGATCCCCGGTACCAAAAAACAAAACAAAACAAAACAACAACAACAACAACAACAACAACAAAATATATATATATATATATATGTATATATGAAAAAAGAAAACAGCAGAAAAAGAGACTATCTGGGGAGAAAGAAATTTAAAAAAAATACTAGTAATATGTTCGAGAAATATAAGAGAAACACTGTACCCATGAAACAAGAATATGGTGATCTAATAAGAGTAGCAGTTCTCAAACTTTTTGTTTCAGGATCCACTAATATTTCTTTCAAAATTGGAGATGATCCCAAAATACTCTGGTTTATTTGGTTATCTCTATCACTATATATATATAATATATATAATATATACTACATATATTATCTCTATCATTATCTCTCTCATATCATTGACAAGAGCTTTGACCAGCAAGACCTGGCCCAGGATGAGGCTGTGTGGCTAGAATGTGGCTCCCTGGAGCCCAGTGCGTCAGCTGTAGTAGCAGCAGCCTGCATTGGCATTGGCCGTGCAGGAGAATGGGCCCAGAAGCCTCTGAGTTTCTATATCTGGGGCTGAGCCTGGGTGAGTGTGGTGGATAAAGTTGCTGAGCAGGACACACAGGCCTGAGCAAAGAGCCTGCTTAGAAAGGCTTTTTAATTGTTTAAGAGCCATATAAATGCTTTTTTTCTACGAATTAAAAAAGAAAAAGCTTTTCCTTCGGCTCGCCCCCGAAGACCCTTGGTGTTCCCATGGGACGCTGTCCCGACCGGTGTTACCGGTATTGTAAGAACAAGCCATACCCAAAGTCCCGCTTTTGCCGAGGTGTCCCTGATGCCAAAATCCGCATCTTTGACCTGGGGCGGAAGAAGGCAAAAGTGGATGAGTTCCCACTGTGTGGCCACATGGTGTCCGATGAATATGAGCAGCTCTCCTCGAAGCTCTGGAGGCTGCCCGGATTTGTGCCAACAAATACATGGCAAAAAGCTGCGGCAAAGATGGCTTCCATATCCACGTGCGGCTCCACCCTTTCCATGTCATCCACATCAACAAGATGTTGTCCTGTGCTGGGGCTGACAGGCTCCAGACAGGCATGCAAGGTGCCTTCGGGAAGCCCCAGTGGCAAGGGTTCACATTGGACAGGTCATCATGTCCATTCGCACCAAGCTGCAGAACAAGGAACATGTGATCGAGGCCTTATGCAGGGCCAAGTTCAAGTTCCCTGGCCGCCAGAAGATTCACATCTCCAAGCAGTGGGGCTTCACCAAGTTCAATCCAGAGGAATTTGAAGACGTGGTGGCTGAGAAGCACCTCATCCCTGATGACTGCAGGGTGAAATACATCCCGAACCGAGGTCCCCTGGACAAGTGGTGGGCCTTGCACTCCTGAAGGCTTCCACTGTGCTGCCCCTACCTTCTAACAAGTTCATCATTAAATCTTATCTCTCTGCCCCCCCAAATATATATATATATGTTAGAAATTAAATTACAGAAGAGGTGTTAAATATTTATTGATTTACTATATATAATATGTAATGAATCTAACATAACAATGTATTTATGGAGAATAATAATTCTAAAACAAAAAATAGTAATAATAGTTAATAAAAGACAGCTAGATTCTCAAAAAAATGTGAAGGTAAATTGTCCTTAAAATGAAAATGGTGAGTTATTCCACAAGGAAAAAAAATACTTCATATCACTTAAAAATTTGAAAATAAAATTTCTCTCTTGAGGCCCTAACACACATATTAAACTAGCAGAAATAGGCTGAAATAATAAAATTCCACATTGTCAAGGTGTGGGAAAACCAGCATGCTTCACCCCCTGGTAGGCTTGTATATTGGTTTAGGGTCTCTGGAAAGTAACTGTAAAATCCAGAGAGAACTATAAAGCTGCCATTGTTCTTTTATCTAACCTTCTCACTTTGGAGAATATACCCCTACGGAATTCATGCAAACAAAAATATAATTTAAGCAGAAATGAACCTGAGAACTGTATATATATGATAGCATGATGGCAAATAACCAAAATAAAAGAATCCAACACTAGGAAGACTGTTGAACAAAGAGTAGCATAAAATATCCGGGATATTTAGCCATTTAAAATGACAAAAGCATCAATTAGGTTGACCCACAGAAATGTACATATAAAAGAAGCTGTCTATAAAAAATACTGAAACTGAATATAAACATGTTATAATACATAGATGCTCCCACACTATGTGGTTATATTCTAATAAATCCATCATAATTTAAGAATATTACAAGTCAAAAATGCATTTAATCCACCCAACTACTGAACACCAAGGCTCAGTAACTGAACACTAGTTGTTTCCCTGCACAATCCTGTGACTGACTGGGATCTAGTATGGAGAGGTACTCCTGTAGCACATCACTCGCTCAAAGAAGGACCAGAATTCAGAACTGAAGTATGGTTCCTACTGAATGTGTATCACTTTTGGACCATCATAAAGCCAAAGAATCATAGGCTGAACCATTTTAAATCGGGGTCCCTCTGTGTGTGGAAATATACCAGGGGATCAGAAAGCCTCCAGCAGTTATTTAAAGACAGTTTAATTACTATTTTGTTCCATTCTTCCACCTGTGAAATTAAGTTCATAATTTCTTTTTAAAGTGTACATATAAAACAGCATTCAGGCAGGGTATGTTATTTTGGATTTTAAAAAGTTGTGTAAGCATCAGTTATTAAGTTTACTGATATGGAACTTCAGTCCCAAAAGAACATTTAGGATCCTAGTATCCAAATCAACTCCCTTGCTCTATATTAGCGCAGGGGGAATCTGGCCACACAAACAGGAATAGGCCAGGATGAGCGCTCACACAGGCTCAGTGCGCATGCAGGGACTGGGTGTGGCAGGGGATGGTTGGGACAGTTATTTTCCTCTGTGCTTGTTTCTCAGGCCAAATTCGGCATGTCCAAGATAAGTTTCATGATTCTGGATTTATATCTTGATAATATTCCCTTAATGAATTGGGATACCTGTTTCTAAAGAACTTAAAATGACCTATAAACATCCTTTTTATTTCCCAAAATTTCCTGGAAGGGAGCCTTGGGTTTGTTTGACATGTCAGTATACACACTGGGCAACCACCATGATGGTGAGGTACTGGTGTTTATGGATAGAGCAGATGGGTACAGAAGTTCTATACTTTTATTCAGACCCATGGGTTATTGTGACATACAGTTGGAACCAGACTCAGGGGCATTAGTTGTAGAACAGAGCTTGCCAAATGTGATCTCTGAATCATGTGCATCAAGGCATCAGCTAGTCAACAAAAGTGCAGATTCCTGGACCTTACCCCAGTTCTGAATTATCATCTGTTGTGCTGTGGGCTAGAAAACTACATATTAAGCCAGCAACATCAGGTGATTTTTATGACCGAAGAGGCCCAATGTGTACTGAAACTGCAGTGGTTGGTTCATTCATTCACTCATCGAACATTAAGTGCCAGGCCTTCCACTAAGTCCTAGGGATTGAAGTCAAAGATGTATTGCTGTTCCTAGGAAGCTTAGCACAATGACTGGTGAGAGGGAGGAAGATGGATTGTTGATTAATCATAATGTGATAAGTGCTATATCACAGGAATGTGCACATTTCCTTGTGAGCAAACAGGAGGAAGTTACTAATCCAACCTATGAATGCTTAGAAAGCTTCTGGGGTGAGGAAACTTTTGAAACAGATTTTGGAAGAATTAGTAGGAGGAGGCCTGGTGGAAAAGAAAACAATGCATTTCAAACATTTTTTTTAAAATTAATGACATCTAGCCATCAGGCTTCCTCATTCCTACTTGAAGTATTTTAACCATTATGCTCCCTGTTTCTAATGCATGTGGTGAGAGCAAACAGGAGTCTTGATGTTTGACATTTGCTTGCTGCTTGAGTTCAAGCACATTAGTTAAGGAGGCTGGGTCTTAGTCTTATTGCACATAAACTGAAGGTTGAGGACTATGTGATTTCATGGGCACCTGTATAGATCTAACTGGGAAAGATATATGAGAATCTCCAAGTGGAACAATCAGAACCACAATCTACATCAGCAGCTATGCTAGGAACCACCTGGCCCTCAAGATGCCTCTCCAGCTGCCATCCCTGAAAGAAAATTGTCCCACTACATGTTGGTATGCGCAGTGGCCAAAATGGCTGGAAGGATTTTAAAACTGACTCAAGGCACAATCTTGTCTGTAATTATCTAAAGAGGTTGGAAGGACACTTGAGGTTTTCTGAATCTGACAAATTTTAAACAATAGTATCAAATGGAGGGCTAAAGCAAATGTATAACTTCTTCTTAGTAACAACTTATTGTAAAACACTCAATAAATGCAAAGTATAAAGTACAAAGCTACTAATAAGAATGACAGATCGTTACAGGTGGCATATAGATGGAAGTACCCACAAGGATATGGCATAATTACATCTCGAAAAATAGCTGCTGTTTAAGAATTAGAAATGATTGGCTCCAAATACTGTGAAAGAATGTTACCCCCAAACATGTAGTACAGAAAAATCCAAAGTTTTAAAATTTGGTGTCTATAGAAAAATCGGCTCTGGGTGATGTAAATATCAAAGTGCTGGGTCATAGTGTAGGGCAGAGAGAACAGTTCCTGGAACTGATCAAATAAAAAGCCTTTCCTGAGATGTAATCTCAGAGACTTTCAGGCACTTTTCAATGTAAAAGGCTACAAAGTGAATGTTGCACCAAATTATACATATACATAAAGAAATGTTATGAGTATAAATCCATATATATATTCATACATATATATATGTGTACATTGTCTGAGCAATAAAGTCTGAAATGAATTCCTCAAAGTTCTTCAGTCAAAAGCCTTATAACAGATTATTTTGGGTTTAGGGTTTCTCATATTTTCCATTTCTTCTTATATAAACATCCTATACATGTATAATTTCTGTAAAGCTGATTCAACAGATGGAAACATGACTACAGTGTTCCTCTTAACTAACAAGCTATGGAACCTTAGTTTGTTCCCTATAGGAGAGTCCCAAATCCCTTTCACCTGGAAAATACCTCTGAAGAGAGAAATCTTTATTAGATGTCTTAAGAGTTGATAGGTCCCAGCAACAATCCTAGAGTACCATGACTCAATGTCTTCAGTGTCTTTAAGATACTCTCCTCGTCCCTTATGTATCATCATATAAATTAGTTCTCTCCCGGTACAATCACCACCTGCTGATGCAGTAGCATGATCACCTAAAAGGGCATCTGTAAAGTTTGGGTACTTTTCATTCATAACTGTTTTAATATACAGTAAAAAGGTTTCTTCAGACATGCATGCTCAGGCATGAAGGTGCAGATTTAACATATGTAAACAAAGTTCCAAAAGAGGAAGTGAGACAAAACAGGAGCAGAAGTAACATTTACAGGGCCGGGGATTTAGCTCAGTGGTTTCGCCGCCTGCTTCGAAAGCGATAGGACCCGAGTTCAATCGCCGGTACCAACAAAACAAAACAAAACTATATGCTACTTATAAGAAATACATTTTCTTTTTAAATGAGTTACTGGGATATAATCAACAGGTAACAAACTACACTTTTGTGGTATTGGGGATTGGACCTAGAACTTTCAAACTGAGCTACATACCAGTTCTTAAATGTTTTAAAAATACTTTTTGAGGGTCTGGCTAAATCACTAAGTTGCCCATGGTGGGCTCAAACTTGTGATCTTCCTGCCTTAGCCTCCCAGAGGGCTAGGATTACAGGCATGTGCCACCATGCCCAGCCAAAACTGCACGTTTTTAAAATGTACAATTGTATAAGCTTTCACACATGAATATATACAAGAAAACTTCACTGCAATCAAGAAGTTTCTACATGCTCCTTCTAAATGCTTTCCTTCCTCCTCCAGGTAACCATTAATTTGCTTTCTATCACTGTAGATCAGTTTCCATTTTCTATAATTTTATATAAATGGAATAATACAAATCTTCTCCCTTTTGGGAGGCTTGCTTCTTTCATCCAACAGAATTATTTTGAGGTCCACATATGTTATGTTGTATATCAATAGTTCATTCCCTTTTATTTGGGGGTATAGATCATTGTATGATTACACTACAATTTGTTTATTCTTTCACCAGGGCAAAAATTTTGCAAAGGTTTCCAAAAGAAAACTGGTGTAGCTATATCAGTATCAGGCAAGAAGACTTTAAGGCAAGAAACATTACTAAATGTTCAAAGATCAACCCATCAGAAAAATGTGACAATTTAAAAAACGTGTGAGCCAAGTAACATAAGATCAAAATATATAAATCAAAAACTACAGAAGAAGGAAAAATACCAGATTCATAATCATAATGAAAATTTTGAACATGCCCGTTTCAATAGGTGGTAGAACATGTAGACAAAAAGCCCAGAGATACACAGGATTTGAAGAAGATCAATGAATTTGATCTAATCAACACTATACCTAAATGAAGAATATTTGTTCTTCTTGTACACATTAAACATTTACCAAAATTTACCATATGTTCAACCATAAAGCAAGTTTCAACAAGTTGCAAAGGTCAGAAATATATGGAGTACCTTGTCTAACACCAGTGTGGAATCAACTAGAAATCAAATAAAACATAATAGCTTTACAACTTCTATTTACTTATTGTTGTGAATGATGCAATTTAAAATACAATTTTCGGGCCGGGGATTTAGCTCAGTGGTTTTGCCTCCTGCTGCGCAAGCACAAGGACCGGAGTTCGATCCCTGGTACCAAAAAAAAAAATACAATCTTCTATCCATTTATGTACATAAGCTAAATACATTTTTAAAAACTGGAGAAAACAAAAACAAAGCAAGCACGAAAAACTACTGTACATGTAATACCAGAGATAGGTATAGTTATAAACTACAGTATTTTAAATTTTTTTATGTATTTATTTACTCATTTATTTTGCATCACTGGGGATTGAACCCATGGCCTCACGCATGCATGGATGCACTCTACCACTGTGCTACAGCCCCAACCCATAAACTAGTCTACTTTTATGTTGAATATATTATATATTTTACAGTTTTAACTATAGAAAATATTACAAAAAATTTTCCTTCCTACTACTGTCTGTAGGATAGACAATTTCCTTGCCATAAATAATATTGGTAAGAATTTGCTTGTACACAGATAAACAGATGTATATATTCTGTATTCCATTTATTTTTTACACAAATGAGGGGATAACATATGAAATCTTCTATGTTGCAATGTCTATCAATAGTTAATTCTTCTGTACTATAGCAGAGTATTCCCTTGTATGGATATGTCACAATTTGCTTATCCATTTGCTAGTGATTTGTAATTTCCCTTTTTCCCTTAATAGATAAGTAACAGCAATATCTACTATATAAGTGGGCGATGATTTAACTAATCTCTTTTACAGACTTGTTGTTTCCAATTTTTTACCAACACAAAAAATGTTCAGAAAACTCTACTTATGTTTATTCATATGTGTACAAATATATCTGAGGGAAAAGGTCCTAGAATTGGAATTGCTAGGTTAAACGCCTTGTATATTTGTTCTTCATATTATTTTACAGTTAACGCTAACCAGCAATACAAGAGAAGGTACAAGGTAGTTCTATCAAATTTAAGGAGTTGCTGATCTCATTGACTATCCTGCCTACTGTTATCTGCAACTATCCTCAGAGGCAAGATTCTTGTTTCTCACCCATCTCCCTAGCAACATATCATCTTGATTACCAAAGTGGCTTTATGTGCTGCCCACTTGGTCTTGGCACAAAGCCACACAGCTGAGCAAAATCAACTGGACCATCTCACTCCAAGCCCACAGCTCGTTCATTTTGTTTTGGCTTTGACACCTCTTTGTTAAGTCTCATCTTTGAGGAAAATACAAACAACAAAAGCTCTCTACAAGCTGTCAAAGGTTTTCTTGAAAGCACTGCAGGATTTGTGGGGTGAAATTCTGTTAGAAGCGTAGAGTAAAAATAGATATACTTTTGGCCATTAAAAAGAACAAGAATAGGGGCCAGCGATTTAGCTCAGTGGTTCCGGCACCTGCCTCGCAAGCGCAAGGTCCCGAGTTCGATCCTTAGTACCAAAAAAAAAAAAAAAAGAACAAGAATATAGTTGAGTCATTTGTAGGAAAATGAATTCACCTTGAGACCATAATTGTAAGTAAATAAATCAGATACACAAGTTTAAACACTGCATTGTTTCTCTTGTGTGAGAAAATGAAAGGATAAAGTGCAAAATGGAGGCTAGGTACTGCGAAGTCGGAAGAACATATTCAAATGGGAAGGGGAGCAAGGGAAGGGAGAAGAGAAAGGGAAAGAAGGGAAAAGGGAAAAAAGAGAACGGAAGGGAAAATAGAAACTTCATTTTGTAAATGAGGTAGAGAAGAAGAGTTAAAGGGAGGGGAGGTGAATGGGAATAAAGAATTAAGATATACTGTGTGCAGGTACACATTCCCTATGATGAATGTGATCAATATGTATGAGAAATATGTACTAATAAAAAATAATGTTAAAAAAAGAACAAGAACTTTCCAATTACTAGGATTGTAAAAAGTTGATAACTGTTTTAATAAAAAGTGAAAATTATGTCATTCTCTGCTGTGTGTTTACATTATGGTTGGCCTGGTGCTGAGCATAGCACAGCAACTCAATGAACCAGGTTTAACACCTCATTGGACAAATGCAAAACTCGACAAATGTCTATGCCTAGGATTTGAACACAAGTCTGTCTGACTCCAAAGATCATGATCCTAGTCACTTGGCTAATTATACAAGTTAAAAAATGTATTTAAATCTAAGGACACTTTTTAAAAGCATATGGAAGGAAACGCTAGTCACAGTTACATTAGCAAGGTAGGATAGTAGGAATTGTTTCTTCTATTTTCTCTGTCTCACTCTTTTTTTTTTTTTTTTTAAACAGTGCTGGAGATTGAACCCAGGGCCTCCCACATGCTAGGAAAATGCTCCAGCACTAGTTCCTAGCCCTAGTCTTTTCCCCTTTTTCAAAATGTTTGTTGCCGTAATTTTATGACAGATGTTGTATGCACACACAGTCACATAGAGATTTTAATCTACCATGACAGAAACTTAACAGTATCTTGAGAGCTCCTTTCATTACTATTGTTTTTAAGTCTCCTGAAGTTTAAAAATAAAACTGACCTCCACATACTTGGAACCCTTGTGCCCACTTTCTAACCATTTGGATTCAATTAAACATAGCTCACATTGTTGGACACTGGATTAAAAGCACCTTGTTCTTTGCTCTGATTTGTGATTTACAAGTTGTCCCAGCACTGCCAGCTCCCTGGCCAGGGTGAAGGCCACAAGCTGTATATGTGCACAAGGTTCTACACTGGGCTGTTTGTTCTCAGAGGTGCTGTCCAGGGCAGGGACTTAGTAGCGTGTCTGTGGGACTTAGTGAGGTGCTTCATGAAGACCCGGAGGGCCCTCTGGCCTCTGCTGTTCAAGTTGACTCCAGTTGTGAAATACAAATATGCCTTTTACTAGAAAATGGGGCAGTTTTAAATCTTTCCTTTCTTTGTAATTTTGCTCTGTTACATTGTGGAGCTTACTAAGGTAGCTAAGACACTTTCCGTTTGCCCATGAACACAGCCTTAACTTGTGGCAGAGGATTACACTAAATTAAAGACCATCAGATAATTGTTGATGCTATCTTCCCGCACATTCTCTATTATATTGATTCTCAAAATTTGGTCTTTGGACCAGCAGTGTCAACATCTTCCAGCCTGGTAAAAATGCAAATCAGGCCTTACCCTCTAGACTTACTGAATCCTAAACTCTGGGGACAGGGTCCAATTCCTCCAGTTGATTCTGATGGGCACTGAAGTTTGAGAACCTTTGGTCTATTGCCAGCAGACAAATTCCAGCTCTGCCTGCCAACCTCCTTGTCCTTTGCCTGTCCTCCCCCAGTGACTCAGGACTTAGCCATATAATCACCTTTCTCAACCAAACTAACTCTGCCTAGCTAGTTAACTTGATGATCAAGATTTAACAAACATCCAGGTAATAATACCCATAGTTCCTCCTTAGCCAGATTTAACTAAAATATGCCACTTTATATGCATAGTTAATATACTCCAAAATAATCACTTTCTCTACCCCTTTGTTCCCAGTCCTAACCTGCCTCCATCTTTTCTCAAAATTTATTTTAGTCTGGAGGATGGAAAAAATGTTCTTAGGCCAAAGAAACTACCCCCTTTCTAAGTTACTAAGCTATTAATGGTTAACTATTGCTTACTTTACC
The DNA here is from genome assembly GCF_053883595.1 of Heterocephalus glaber. Lineage (NCBI taxonomy): Eukaryota > Metazoa > Chordata > Mammalia > Rodentia > Bathyergidae > Heterocephalus > Heterocephalus glaber. The sequence goes on from NW_028258317.1 coordinate 50,901,272, forward strand.
AAAAGGCTCTAAATGAAGGGGAATCAAGAGACTAAGGTGAGTATTTTAAAGAAAGAGAACAAGATTAAGAAAGAGGTAGAATGAAAAGAATCTCTTAATTGAAATAGCAGACAGGAAAGATGAGGAACAAAACCCGATGTCTGATGTAGATTTATTCTTTCAACAAATATTTTTGAGCACCCACCCATTCGAGGTTCTGGGGATATTACAATAGGAAAGTAGACAAAAGCCCCTGAATTAATAGTTTTTATTGTTGTATTTGCTTTTGTTTTTTTTTTCTTTTGAGACAGGGTCACACTATGTAGCTCTGACTATGCAGTTCAGGCTGGCCTCAAACTCATGACAGTACTCCTGCCTCAGCCATTAGACACCATGCCCAGTGGCCCATGTGGAGCTTATTTATATTCCAATGTGCAGGGATGCCTGAGCTTCTGCTACTACTATTTTATATGAAGCATTGGCCTTCCCACTGATCCTCTAGACTCATGGCTCCATGACAGCCGGTTTCAGACACAAGAGAAACCTTGGGTGCCTTTACAGTAAAGGAAGTGATGGTTGATATGAGGGAAAAACTGTTCAAATAGGAAAGATACCCAGACCCTGACCCAGCTAAGCTTAGCCATTTACAGAACAAGGAAATCATCCCAAGTCTTTTATTTTATTTTATCTTCACAGCCTCTAGGAAGCACGCACAGGGTATAAAGCCAAATCTATCCCCTTAACAACTTTCCCATGGGATAAACATCGTCCTCATTTTACAGAAAAGTAAACTAAAGCAGAGATGAATTGGGTGAATGGATCAAGTTCTGAAGCAGAGCCTGGTCTGAACTAAAGAATGGAGTCTTCCTGTTCTAGGGAATTTTTTTGCCTGGATAGGCATATTTATGATCACTTAGCTTAAGTACTCATTCTTTGCCAGAAATGAGGCCCAGTCTTCTGCCAACATTTTCCAGGAAGCCACTATGTCCTTTATCATTTCTGCAAATATTATTTCCTGCTGGGGTCAGAAAGGCCCACTTTTGTGTTCTATTCACTACATGTCACAAAAATTCTAATGGTATATCCGAAATAAAATTGTTATCTAACTATAGAAATAAGTTCCTTTATTCATCCCTTACTAAAATGTTGGTCACAAAGTGTAATATATGCAGAAGTAAAAATCCTTTAAATTACTTAATAAGAATATATCCTATACACTAAACAATTATTGAAGATGACAATTATAAGGGTATTTGTTTTAGTGAAGTTGTAAGGCCTGAGTTATGGACCAATCCATTCTTCAAAGTCAAGAGACCTGGCTAAACAACAAATTCTTAATTCTAGGGGGTACAGGTAAATGTCTAATGCAAAATTTTCTTCATGTGCAATATTAGAATAATTATATACTTATTTCATAAAATATAGCAAAATTTAAACCAACAGGTATAATTTACTCTTAATCTTGAGAAATAAGAGACCAGAAGACATGAATGGTAGAGTTATATGAACTTTTTAAAGGAGACATTTGGCAAATGTGAAGATTATATACAAAGAAATTTCTTTCTTTCTGTATTGATTTATTCCTGACTATCCACCTTAAAGTCAAAACAGTCTCAGAATCATAAGAATGATCTAAAAACATTCTGATGAGACTCCTAGAAAATTATGCAAGATACTTATAATTGGGAACATATGTGACAATTTTTCCTTTTATACATTGAGGCAGTGTTCTCTTTTTCTTCTTTAAAGAACTTAAACCCAAAACCTTCCCATATTCAAGCTAAACTATATTAACAAGGCTAACTTTAGACTTTGAACACCAGCTTTGCAGCCCCTGTCCTGAAACTGTCTCTTCCAGCCGTGATCCTAAAACTTTAAAGTCCGTAAGAATCGGCTGGGGAGCTGGTCAAAATGGGGTCCGACCTCCCCTGGCCTGAGCACTGCCAGACTCTACATCTTAACGATCCAGTTCACTTAGGAGTGCTAGACCCGCTTGTGAACTCATGCCAAGAGAAAACCTGACCGAGGGATCTGTCCGGTCGTATTAAACCAACCTCAAAATCTCGCGTATGAACGCACACTCGCTGAGGGTCACATGGCGGCTGAGCCGGGGAAATGGAGGCTTCTGGAGGGAGTGGCGCTTCTGGCGGCGGCAGCAGCTCAGGGGACGCATTTATGACCTTCTACAGTGAGGTAAAACAAATAGAGAAAAAAGATTCAGTTCCAACGTCCAAAAATCAGGTTGAAAGACTGATCCATCCTGGTTCCTCTTACTTCAGTTTCAATCCATGTGAGGTTCTTCAGCTAGCTCAAGAAAAAGCCAAATGAGAAAGAGAGTGGAAGGAAAACTTCGAGATGATCAGGTGGACAGCTGGCGAAACTTACAAGCAAATACAAAGAGGTAGAAAGAGAATTAAAATCGGACCTCTCTGACATCACCAAAAGTGAAAATGGAGCAGCGTGGGTGACCTCCTAGGTCACGGTCATAGAACCTTCCCCCATCTGTCTCCTTCCTTGTTTGAAGGGTTTTTCTTTCCTCCCACCTTCACCCCAACGTAGCATAGTATTTGCTTTTGGGTCCTCATTTTCAGTACAATTTAGTATCCAGAGTAATTATTTTGTACATTGAAGCGATGGGCTTGGTTTAAAAAAAGACCTTACCCCACCCACCTTTTACCTTAGAAAACCAGGATTGCAGGGTGCCACCATTGGTGCTGCTTTCTGTTCCCACAGCCTGTGACTTAATGTTTGGACCTGACTGAATGTTGATGGTTAGAAACTTCATGTATAGTTCATAGAAATCATCCAATTAAACATGTTGCTGCCTACGGTGGTGTTGCTGTGGCTTCAGAGACAAGTCTGGGCCATCTTAGGGAGCCCCTCTGCTTCAGTTGCTTGCTTCTGGGTGTGCCATCCTTTGAAGCTCAAGGTCAGACAGGGAAGGTAGGGTGGGCACTCAGAACAGTCACTTAGTGCCCTGAAGAATTGATGTCCTGGTGTTTGGAGTGTGTCTGTCTGACCAACCACCATGGCATGAGGCTCTTAGCTGCCTAAACCTGTCTACTCCCCAAAAAGCTAGCCATCCTCTATCTAGTATCCAGTAACATTGTGTCCTAGCTTGTCTACATTCATTAGTGGTAATATTCTTTATGTATAATAAATTTTTATCTCCTCCCATAATACATATTTTGAGTTCACTTAGAAATAATAGGAGAATGTTAGTCAATGTGGTTCTGTAATTTCCTACTTCCTCCAGTAAGGAAATGATCTATCCATAATGCACCAAAGTCAAGGTTCTCAGGATGCCCTAAGTAAATGTTTTGCTCCTCATCACTATGTAAACTTTTTCAAGGCACTTTAGAGTAGGAATGTAAAGAACTACAGAAAGAGAAAAGGAGGAAAAAATGAAGAGGATTTTGTTACAGGAAAAATAAAAGGTAATATCGCTCACATAAGTGGGATGAATTAGTCTCCAAATGCTGAATGATTATAGGGTTTCCTTCAGAAAGCATGTACTCAGCTAAGCCAGGCACAATGGCCAATAACCAAATAGTAAGAGTTGGGAATTATTCATTTTCTGTCCTCATACTCGCTGCAAAATCCATGAGAGTTTATAAAGATGGTCTTTTTCAGAAATCTTGAATCCATAACAAATTATGGAATGGAACTGTATCTCTCAGTATACCCACCAAGAGTTTTCAATTCTGCCTGGGCCTGGCTATTTAAGAATGTGAATTACAGTCAATATCATGATTTTTATTAAACAGTTCTCCTATATAGTTTCCAAACATTAAGCCCAAAAGAAAAAACTTGCCTAAAAATAGCATTGCTTTTTACCTTCAATGCAGGAATAACACTTAGATTGAATATTCTACAGTTCTAGAATACTTCATTTAAAAAGCTTCTTGCATTTGAACACATCTCAAAATCTTGTGTATATCCTTTTTCTCAATGCACAAGCATGTGGTTATGACCCTGGAGGGTGTTCAAATAGTTTGCACCAGGTTACTGTGTATTAAACATGCCAGTGTGAAGTTAATCCATGGTAATCAACAGAAATGAGATTTAGAAAAGAAAAACCTAGAACTGGCTTCTGAAAGGAAGCCATAAGGTATGGTGAAGAGGCCAGGTGGTGAACACAAAGCCAACATCTGTGCAGTTCTTCCTGTGATGTCCCTTTTGGTAGAGAGCAATGTTCCCCATGAGAAGGCAGCTGAACATGTTTCCAACTTTGCCAGTCTCATATGGCTAGGGTCTAATCAAAGCCAACCTTCCCATTTCAGTCTCACTTCCTATGAATAATGCAAGAAAAGTCAAACACTCTGAGCAGATAGAGATGGCTGAATGCTAACAAATCTTGCAAATGGTTAAACTACAATGAGACCTGAGTTCTCTTAATACTCAGGAAAGTGGGTTATGTTCCTTTTTTCCTAAAGAAAGTTTCTTTAGGCATCATAGGCAGAATTTTCTGTCATGATTTAAAGGGAAAAGAAATCCAGACCATCTATAACTGGCTATACTTGTAATATTTAACACCTTAAAGCAATGAGTAGTCCTTAAGGATTAGTTATGTGAGAGAATAATATACGAACTAAACCCCATTAGAGTATCAGTTTTCTATATCAGATTAATCTATTTACACTTAATCCTATATAGGGACACTGAGGAAATGAAGCTCAGACCCTATGGGACCTTGGGAGCTGAGGGAGGGTCTCAAAAGAAAAGAAAACAAACAAAAAACAAGTGGGAATGGGGATCCAGTCCTCTCCCACAAGACATGGAGAATAAAAAGGCTAACAATCAGGTTTTCAAGGTTAACGCTCAGAAAAAAAGAAAAAGAAAAAAGATATTTCTAACCAAACCCTGTCCCTAGAACCTTAACCCTAAAACCAACTTTGCTCACTTCCTGTTTTCCTTAGATTAGGAAGTAACAAGTAGTTTAAAGGCATGTTGGTACCCAATAAAATTTAACAATAAAGCCTATTTATTTTACACAACAAGGAAGTGTAGAGAATTTTTAAAAATAAATCTAACAAGAAATTATCTTCAATATATGCATGTTAACTTATGTAGTAACCACTTCCCAAGGAATGACAACTGTGATTCAAATCCTGCTTCATCTAATTGTGTGATCTTGAGTAAATGTGTTGGTCCAGATAAACAAATGGCAGGGTGGGCAGAGGCCTAGAGACATACATGTGAAGCAGCAGCAGCTATGCATCAGTAGAACCACGAGAGGGAAAGATGTCAGTAGGCCTAGCAGAGGAGGAAGGAGGAACCAGTAGAGATCCTGAGTCCCAAACCTTTCAGCCATTAAGAAGACCTAGTTTTGTGTTAAGTAGTTTCCTCTTTTCCTCCCTTCCTGGTATACTCTTAAAATAATGCACTATTATCTGAGTTAATCTGAAAGCATTTATAATCCTTATAACCTAGAACAGCTTAATACTATGCCTACTATTAGTACAATTAAGACTACAGTACTAGTTGCACTTAAAGAATGTTTAATATCTCAGTGGGACTGTTGTAATTACCTCATTGAATCCTTACAACAATACTATGGGGTAGGTATTGTTATCTCCTTCAAAGTCAAGAAAAGTTAAGATACTTGTGCAGTAAATGACTTTATAAGTAGGCACAGAAAAGAAAAGACAGAAGGCAGCACTATTGGAAACTTTATCATCAGGAAATCTCAGAGAAAGCTGCTGTAGAGTTAGGCTTCTGGTATTTTCCTTCCCTGCAATCTTAGCAATGGAAAGCTCTGCATATGAAGGCTTTCCCAAGAAAGGACATTACACTTTATCCTGACTGCTGAAAGGAACAGGTTTTGGCCTGCTGCTGAGACTTTGAACCAATATCAGTGGTTCAAAGAGAAGCAGTGCTGGAATATGTTCCAAACAAGATATTTAAGAGCAATTACTGAAGACTGATTTTTAAAAAATCAACTGTGATGCTCTTTTCGTGTACCTCTTTCGTCTCTGTGTTTCCCCAAGGGACCCACCTCAAGCACAGTAAAATAAACACTCTGAAGCCCAAAATCCATTAATGCACAAATATTTCCCTTTGGAGTGGTCAGAGAAGAAGGAGGAGGTACCTGGAACAGAGGTTTCATTTAAATTTTTACTTAAGATCTTTCCTCATCCAGTGTTTGCTGTAGCGTCTAGACTATCACTGCCTATCCTTGGGCTCCTTTTTGTGTTCTATAAATCTGCTCCAGTCACTCCCATTAGAAAGCGAAGCTCAGTGGCGCCGCCGTACCTGCCTCGCAAGCACAAGGTCCTGAGTTCGATCCCTGGTATGGGGAGGGGAGCCTTCCCTTCCTTGGTCTCCCTGCTTCAACTTCCCACCTCTCCCCTTCCCCTAACCACCCAACTTCTGCTTCCTTCACCCCCTCTCACCTTGGATCCAGTGATCTCAGGCTCCCACCAGCCCCTCTGCAGAAGCTGCTCTGGACACAGCCACTGACAGCTTAGTGCAGAGCAGACAGTGACCTCTTCCACTCTTGTTCTAACTTGATCTTTCTGTTGCATCAGACATCAGACGCTGCTGACCTCTTGGGAAATCTTCCCCAGGAGTGTACACATGCCTTTAACGCTACTGTTTGATTGTCTTTGGCTTCTTGAATTGACTTTTTCCAATTGACTCTTTAGGCCCTTTTAAATACTGGGTTTTTTTCCCCTCCAAATGCTAGTACTTGGATAAATTTGAGAATGAGGGCAGAAAGTTCCAGGTAAGTAAATCTTGTTCCTAAAACATGCGGAAGTGTTAAAGAAAAACTCGGGGAATCTGAGCAAGGAAAAAGTATTGTGAAGTACTGGGGGTTCCATTTTGATGAGTCTACTGGGAATATTTTATGTAGCTATATTATAAATGATCTTTTTTCTCAGGGGAAATCAGTTTATTCAGTTGCTTCATTCCATCAAGGGACAGTGTCAAAGTTGTTGAGGCCCAAACCCACCCTTTTGGTCATTGAGTTCTCATGGAAAAAAATTTCCCTAAAGAATGTAGAAAGAGGGCTGGGGATTTAGCTCAGTGGTTCTGCCGCCAGCCTCGAAAGCCTTAGGACCCGAGTTTGACCCCCAGTACCAAAAAAAAAAAAAAACAAAGAAAAAGAAAAAAGAAAAGAAGAATGCAGAAAGGAATTTCTTTAAAGCAATTAATTTATCCGCTTTTGCCTAAGTGAAAGCAGTAACATATGGGCCCTGGCCATTTCCTGTCAGTTTAATAGTAAATAACCCAGCCCTCTTTTGCCTTCCTGTCTTGAACCCCACATGCCCCTAACCATTTGGTAAATGCTTGTGCCAAGACATAAGGACAGTTTAAAAGATCCTTAGTGTGTGGAATATAGACAAGGAGTTAAGGTTGCTATAATACATGGCTCCTTTTGTTTTCTAAAACAAGGGATAGGGCCCATGGGCCAATTGCAGCTTTATAGCTTTATAGTTTCAGACTGTTACGAACTGTCTAGATGCCACAATTAAAGGTAATAGTATAGTATATCCTTTGGAGAGCCAAATATGGTCTGGCAGATGTAATGTACTCTAACCAAGTAGGAACAGAGAAAAAGGGCTCAATATCATATATTAAATTTTTGAAAGGAAATTTATTGAGGCTGTCAGAATAGTGCTGACAGCATATAAAATATCACTGACTTTTCTCATTTCCTTTGTGGAGTAATAGTCTGTGGTCAGAGCCAGGATAAGCCTTGGATGGTGACTTGTCTTTACTGCTTCACAGAGTTTATTTTGGAGCAGGAGAACTGAGTGTGGCAAATTGGGGGTGATGTGTGTGAATGCCCTGGTGTGAGCGGTTCTGTCCCCAAAAGCCATGCCACAGGGCTATCTCTGGACTGGAAGTTTGGCCAATCCTTGGTGTTGGTCAGTGACCCTAGGAAACTTCCCAGCAGCCTAACCTTTCTCAGGTAAGGGGGTTATTTACTGTACCAACATCGGTTACAATGACAACAGGTGCAAAGAGAAAAATGAGAAGATGCTCTGCATGTGAGTCAGGGATCGCCTCACTACCCATCCATGGCAGAGGTGAGCCTTGTTCCATAAGTGTGGATCCATTCAGTGTGGCCTCATTTCATGTCACCCAGAATGGAGTAGCACTGTCAGACCACAAATGTGCATTCCTAAGATTATTATTTTCCTGGGAAGTCCCTATTTTCCAGTTAGTTCTGCTTCTTCAGTCAGTGCCTCTGCCTTTAGCAAAAGCATTATCTCAGTAAATATGCAACTAAGTCTATGAATGATAACCCACCAAGCACGAACTTACTAGCCCAAAGCCAACTGATGTTGGGCAATAACTTAGTGGGGTGGGGTGGTTTGGAAAGTGGTTGGGGGAAAAACAAAAGATAGGTTCAGACAGACCCCTTGGAGATCACATGTGATTGAGAATTCTGAAACATATTGGCAGTGGCGGGGACAGGAGTAAGAAGGTGGAGACATCAGCTTAAGACAACATCACTTACATCACAGTGTTCTTCAGGCCCTGATAGTTGAATCGGATAAAAGAGAAAAAAGAAAAAAAGCACATGACATAAATGAATGGTATTTCTTTAAAATGAAGAAAAGCTAAAAGCCAAATAATGATAAAAGTTCAATGTTGAGAGCTAAAAGGTGATGTCAATGTGTTTTTGTCTAAAAGGCACAGGCAGAGGACAGTATAGGGAGATCAGAGCCTTTTGTTGCTCTGGGGACAAAGGTGTAGAGTGAATGTGGCAGTAGAGAACAATGCTGTGACAATGTTCAATCACCTCAAGTGAGGCACTCTACACCAAATGATCAGAATCTCTGTATTGTACTTAATACAAGATCTTTTTCTTGAACATATTGAAATTTCAACTAAAAGTTTGCACAACTTGTCTGCTCAACTCTTTTCTATTTGAAGACCAGAAATGAACTTTTTAACACAATACACATTGAGGTGATGAAACAGTTTTAGAAATATTTTTTTTATAACCAATGATACAGTCAGTAAAACTTAGATGAAATGTTTATTTCCCAAGAGACTATCAGACTTTGGAAACAGGGATTTATCTGCCATAAAACTAGTTAAAATATTTTAAAAATAAGAAATGGACACCATAAAAGATTTGCTGTCAAAAATACCCTTTCAGTTAAAAGATAAACAAAATTAAGTAAACTCTATTAGCTCATTACTTTGTCATATTTGATTAATTTATGGAATATGGAAACAGTGAAGATACATAAAAATAGCTATTCATTACCTATTTCTCTATCTGATTAAAGATAATTAAAATACAAACAGCAAATTCAAAGTAATAGTATGGCCAGGTGTGGTGGCTCACGCCTGCAATCCCAGCACTTAGGAGGCTGAGGCAGGAGGATCACCACAAGTTCCAGGCCAGCCTAGGGTACATAGTGAGTTCAAGGCCAGCCTGAACTACATAGTGAGACCCTATCTCAAAAAAACAACAAAAAAATAATAGTATGATAAATACAGAAATACGTTTTTGATCATATCAAATGTGATTAACAGTTTATGCAGTTTAACAGTTAACAGTTTATGCAGTTTATGCAGAACTATATTTTGGCTATAAATGTGAAAGTATTTTTATTAACTGTCAAAAGGAAAATATTCATGTCACTTAAAATATTTTTAATACTCAATATTCCATATCTGTAATTCACATGTGTTTTTTGGTGTTAATTAAGGCATTCTAATTTCAATACTTATCTTAAAGGAAAAAAATAGCATTAATCTCTTTTTTCTGTGGCACTACCCTTTGTCTTTCTTGAACTTGTGGAACATCTCATTTAAATACTTTGTAAATTTGTCCACGATCTCTAGATCAAACAGAAGACTACTTAGAAAATGGAATTATTTTATAGGTATAATTTAACGTTTTCAAATAGGTATTTGTCCTTCTTTCTGCCACAAGGAAACAATCCCTTAAATGCCTGCGTTCTATTTCTGTACCTCTCTTGCCTTTATCAGATAAAAAGTAGGTCAAGAGGAACATTTTTTGGATGCCCTTTTTAGTTGTTTTTGTTTATCTTTTGTCTGAATATTTATCTCAAAGCCCCATATGACTTGGTTTTATGAATGGGAAGTTATAGCCCCTTCATCTTGATGCTGCCCACCAGCTCTTGGTTTGTATCCCTACTTGCCAGTGACCTGGAATTGTGGGAGGATAAGAGAGCAATTTGGGAAGGTGCCTGGTAGATACTCCCAGCTATTAGTTTTTTCCTTATTATCCCAGTAAGATAGCAAATGAAACCTATGATACAGTGTAGGACAGAGATCAGACTCACTGAGGTGCTACTGAGATAATCCTTCAATTTTGTTTGTCAAGATGCTGAATGATTTTATCATTAGAGATGTATTCTGAAGTCTGTAAGAGCCACCTCCCAAAATACAAATACTGTGTAAGGCTAATAACCAAGTTTTTAGTTGAAGACAGCCCATAGCGTTGTAAACTGTTCATGGAGTATGAGGCCTTACAGGCCTGGGACCTGACGTCAGGAATTAGCAAAGCAGCATCAGGAGGTGGATGATAAACTCATGTAGTGTGGGCAAAATAAGTGACTGGTGGTCAGAAAACCCAGGTGTCCTCTTTCTTCCAGAGGTTTGTCCTGCCCCTGGAGATCCTTGCACTGATTCACCTGGAGGGAGGTAACCTGCCCTCAACTTGGTAAAGAAGCAGCCTGCCTTCTTAAACTTGCACTGGCCCCTCTGTCATGATCAACTACAGATGGAGTAGGAAGAAAGCACCAATGGGTCCTTCACTAGTTATGGCAGGAAGCACTTCCAACAGTTTTGAGCTTCAAAATTCTACATCAAGGAGCAAACTTTAGGCTTTAGAAGTGTGATGGAGTTTGAGGTAGGAATGGAGATGAAGGGAAAACTGGCACATTCATTAGCATATTTGTTATTTTAATAAATGTTTATGAAACATTTATTATTTGCTAGATGTCAGGCTGCTCTCTAAAGAGGTGAGCAAAATCAACACTACTAAAGCTTACAGTGAACCAGGGCACGTGGAGGTAAGCAATCACATGAATTAAGAGTTACAAACTGTGATAAGTATGAGGAAGAAAGAGTAGAGAGTGTCCTATGTATAAAAAGGGAAGTCTGATTTATAAAAGTTTGATGTGACATCAGTCTAGTGGGATGGGATCAATTTTTTTAAAAATTCAATAGAACAGAGGGGAGAGGAATGGGAAATAAAAGAACGAAGATATATTATGTATAAGTACAAATTCCCTGTGATGAATGTGATCATTATATATAGCAAACATATACTAATAAAAAATGTTTTTATTTTTTATAAGTTTGTACCTGTACCTGATACAGCTTGATTCCTTTTTCTCCCATTCCTCTTCCCTCCCTTCAACCTCTCCTCCTCCCCATTTACAAAAGCTTTGTTTGCATTTTTTCCTTCTTTTATTGAATTTTTTCCCTTTTCTCCCCTCCTCCTTTCAGTTTCCCTTTCTTTTTGAACAGTTTCTTATTTCATGTTATCTATTATACATTTTCATCCTTATTTACGCCTTCAATTTCTCACACCAGAGAGACAATATTTATATATATGTATCCGATTTATTTCACTTAAGAGTATAGTCTCAAGTTGCATCCATTTAGCTATAAATGTCTCAAGTTTATCTTTCTTTATGGCTAAGTAGTACTCCATTGTAAAAAAAACAAACCCCACATCTTTTTTATCCATTCATTGGTTGATGGGCATTTGGGTTGTTTCCAAGATTTAGCTATTACAAACTGCTGCTATAAACATGGATGCACATATATGACTGTAGTATGATGCTTTTAAGGAATTAATTTTTAAAGTACTTATTAATGATCATGTTGTCTCTCCTTTTGACATGAAAAAATATTTACTTTTTTTTGTTTCCCTTAGTTTATATTTGGCTTCTCCTCTCAATTATAATAATGTGATCTTTCCACAGTTGACCTTTCTGCCACTTCTCGGTAGGATAGAATTCTTTTAAAAGTCATAGTTAAATTTCTATCATTTTTGGCAGACTTGAGTCCCAAACTTCTGCGCAAGGACAATCTGGAGCACATTGGTCATCCTTTTGGGTGGACCTTCTAGGGAAGAGTTTCTGTTAGCTCTGAAACAAACTTTGAAAATCATCTAATACAACTGTATCTCTCGAGAACTATGACCCAAAGAAGTGCTGCAGGTTATGTGTTGCAATGCAAGATGCCTGTGTTCAAGAAGTAACAAAAGAAAACGTGAATCATCAAAATCTGCTTGATGGGAATGCTCAGGCTACCTTTCTCTGTGGAGATGCTATTTAGTTTTGCTTTTAAAAAAAGGAGAAACAAGAAATTTTACCTATCCTTTCCTTTAATGTAGAATAAAGAATCTGCTGATTTCTTCATCTCAGGTGAGAATTCAGTGATCTATATCCAACTATTTTCATTTTTCCAAAAGATAAGGTGGAAGAGAAATAATACCTATTAAATATTTATATGCTAAAATATCCAAAATAATTTCCACAGTCTCATTTAACCCTCATACTAATCCTATGAAATATTGTCTTTTTAGATAACAGATAAGAAAACTGAGGCATTCTCTGACATTAACTTATGTTTGATTTGTCCAGCTATTGAATATCCATCATTAAAATGTAAGATCTATGAGAGCAGGATTTTTCCGTATGTCCTAAGTCTAGCACTGCCTGGCACATACTAAGTGCTCAAAGACTGTTGTCACACAATGGATGAATTAATTTATTAAGAAATATAAGAAAGAATTAAACACCAGACTTCAATGTAGTATGTGACTCTGGCAATAAAAAAAGAAATTGTGAGGCTGGGGGTTTAGTTCAGTGGTTCTGGTGCCTGCCTCGCAAGTGCAAGGTCCCGAGTTCGATCTCCAGTACCAAAAAAAAAAAAGAAATTGTGCAAAATAAATTAGTAGTTTTCTTAGGTGATTTCATACAATATATAACTTTACTCTCTTTGAGTGTGTGTATATATATATATATATATATATATATATATATATATTTAATTGCCTAGCGAACTAGTTTATAAATTCTTGGTTGTAGTGGAAAAATCATAACTCATATGATTATTCAGAACAGAATTCATTCTAAAAGCTGTGGCCACCAGGAAACTTAAGGAATTAATAGTATTTTTCTAAACCAAATAGACCTCTAGGTTCACTGATTCAATCATTCTAATGGCGTCAGGTCAATCTTTTCAGGTTGATTTGTTCAGGAAGGCACCTATAAAAGACTGACTTACTACTTTGTAGTTATTTTAACACAAGCTGCTGTTCACTAAATCTCCTCAACTGAGATAAAGTTCAGGGAGGCTGTAATTTTCAAAATATCTTTATACTTTATTTTAAAGACAGATGCTACATAAAACAGTCCAAAAAACAACTGGGTAGCAATATATATATTGATAGATACTTCTGACCTTTATGAATTTATTTCTAGATTTTATCCTGAGGAATCATTAAAGATGTAAGCAATTTACAGGTTTATTCACTAAAGTGCTGTTTCTAATGGTGAATAATTGTAAATCAACATAGCTCAATAGAGAAATTATGCTGTAGCTTCACAATGGGATGTTACGCATTTGTTATACATATAATGCAAGAATATTTAATGATATGAAAAGTTGTTCATAATATACTAAAAAATAACAAAGGAGGCTATAGAATAGTATGAAGGCATGCATTCAATTTCGTGGACAACTTGCACACTTGCATGCCTGTGTATCTGAAAAAATACACAGCAAACTGTCAAAGTGATTAATTTTAGGTCATAAAAATTAGAAATAATATTTATTTTTTAAATTTCTGCTTATCTACATTTCTGCTTTTTCTATAATCAACATATATAGCTTTTGTAATTAGAAGTCATTTTTCATTCTAGAAAAGAATAAGAAAAATGTTGGCAGATTTCCAGTTTATAATTATAGTTCCTATTCTTCAGGATCAGTTGCTTCTCCTTAATCATTTTACTCTTTCAACATTTCATTTTTTCCCCCATCTCTCATAAAACACTTCACGTGCATTACTTAAGTGGTTCCATCAAGTCCTATTTGTAGTCTTCCATGGCTGCCAGGATTTTCCAAAAGAGGCACTTTTGGGCAAAGGCAATAATATACATTTCTCATCTCTTTCATTCTCAGAAAATGAGAGATCGTGGAGAATGTAAGGTCCAGATTTCTCTTTTGCCTTTAAACCTCTTTCCTTACAAGTTCACCCTGAAGTCTAAGCAACATGCTGTGTGTACACACGTGCGCCCATGTGATTTCACACAGACATCCCCTGAATAGAAGCTCTGTTTGTAAATTAGTTGAAAACCTCACGTGGTGGTGGTGGCTGTTGTTTCAACATTTCTCCATCTCTCATCTCCAGTTTATTTTAGTTTGTCCATGTTAACTTTTGATCTCTTTTGAGCCTCTACTAAGTATAAAGTCCTCAGCCAGGCGTATTACATGCCACCTCACTGAATATTCACAGAAACAAGGTACTTATTCTCATTTTGCAGGTGTTGCATTAATACATGTTTAGTGCTTTCCTTTATGTAGAATTTTCATACATATTCTTTCATTTGATCCTGTGATGTTGATATTATTAACATCCCTCTTTTACAGATGAAATATCTAAGACTCAGGGAAGCTAAACAATCAATCAGTGGAGTAGGATAAGAATCCAACTTTTTGCCTTACAAAACTCTTAATGATCTACAGTTTTCTCCAAAGTGAGGGCTTTGTGGGTTGTTACTGCTGCAACAGCTAACATCAATAGTAAAGACTATTATATAATTCAAAAGCAAATAAAGCAAGAGGAATCAACACATCCAAAGTGAAACAGTCATGAAAATAAAATGACTCATCTCATCTACATTCTCCTTCCACAGACGAGAGGTTGGACTGTAAATAGGTTTCTCTCACACAGGAGTGAACATTTTAGAATTATGCTTTCTTTTAGATCAGAAACATCTTGCTTCTTCTGAAATCAAACATGAATTTGAAATTAATCATCCAAAAGCTGTTTAAAAATATCTAAATCCTGTGGGGTTTCCTAAAATATTTTAAAAGATTTTTTTTCCAGAAAAAAATGGCTGAGCAACATGACTCCTTATCAATTTGTAGGATTTTTAGAAAGTGTTGAGTTACATATGACACTACTGATGTTCTTGTTTTTAATTTAATTTTATTGGTACACTTTTGATATACATAATGAAAATATTCATCATAGGGAACTTGTACCTGTACATAATATATCTTGATTTCTCTTTTTTTCTCCATTACCTCTTCAACCCTTTTTTCCTTCCTTATTTACAAAAGCTTTGTTTCCATTTTTTTCCTCCTATCCTCTTTTTTCCTTTTTGTCTCCCCCCCACACACACTTTGCTCCCCTTCCCATTTGAACATAGATGCTCTTGATTATAGTTTGATTAAAAATTTTTTTCCAGGGCCGGGGATTTAGCTCAGTGGTTTTGCTGCCTGCTGCACAAGTGCAAGGACCGGAGTTCAATCCCCAGTACCAAAAAAAAAAAAAAGTTTTTTCCTGCCACTTACTACCCTGCCTTACAGTACAACTATATCTTGAACTCCCACTGCCTCCTGGAGTCTCAGGTGCTTCATCTGTACTCTTCCAACTTTTGGTTCCCTCGTAGCCCCACACCACATACCTGTGACTTAGACCACATAGTTTTTATCTTTCTGTCAATAGCAAACCAACCAAGCCTATATATATTCATTGATCATTTTGTTAATGACACTTTTTTTGTGTGAGTAGAACCTTGTGACAGAGATGACTAGCTGACCTCAAACCTTCATGCTCTCTTTTTATAGCAAAGAGTGGTTAATAAAACATGACTGCCAGGCAGAAACTATATTCCCCATCCTTTCAGGGCATCAATGGATCTTCATGCCATTTCCAAATTGAGGAATTTAAAACCTGGATGATCTTTTCCTCTTTGTTCTTTCTGTCCACTGGCTGGCTGAATGATGTCAGAATAACCTGAAAGTCGCAAGACATATAAGATGAAAGTAGGCTGGGTTCCTGAAGCAATGCTTGCAGCTGACCTGCATCAGACTGTAAGATAAACATGAAATGTTTTGTTGGGTTAAGTCACTGAGATTTTGGGATCATTATAACAGCTAGCTTGCCTTGATTAATACTGGACCTACAGCCCCAATATTCTCATTAGTCCAGGCTCTTGGAATTAGCTAAGCTCAGGTCTGCTACATTATTAGTGGGGTAAAAGGTGCCATGTCTCTGTGGAAATTCCACCACTAATTCATACCCACAGCAACTGTTGAAGGTTATGGCAGAGAACACTAGTTACCTGTTATTAATGCAACAGCTCCTTCATTCTAACTCAATTCTAGTTTCTAGTTTTGTTGGGTCTAACAATATATCAGGCTAAGTAAAACTACATTTTCCAACCTCTCTTGTAGATAGAAGTAACACAGCTCCAAACAATAAAATATATAAACACATGAGCTTCTGCAAAAGTTTCTTATAAGGGAGAGAAATTAGCTGGCATGTGTATCTTGTTTCCCTCATCTTCCTGTAACCCATATTGATTCAAAGTACAGTTTTAGGAGTCATCATGTCACCATGAGGATGAAGACACTTAGAAGGTTGGTAGACATAAAGACATAAGAACCTGAGTCTTCAGTGGCACTTTTGTCATGACATTACTCCTAGACTGCCTTCCACTGGAATTCTTGTTATATGAGTGTATTATTCATCTTTCCCATTACTGAGCATAATACCTGACACCCACAGCTTAATGGAATTGAGGTTTAATTTAGCTAATGGTTTTAGGAAATTCAGTACATGGTGAGCAGGATCCAGGGGAGGGACATCCTGGCAAGAGGGTGAGGTGGAACAACGCTGCTTTGTTCATAGCAGCTGTAAAGCAGGGCAGGGGAACAGTTCCAGAGAGGAATTTGCAGGGAACATATATAGTGTTTAAGATCATGCCTCTATGACCCACCCAGACACATATAGGAGCATGCTTTACTAATCTGCTAGGCATTTCTTAATCCAATGCAGTTGACATACCAAGGTTAATAATCACAATTGTCATCTCCACAACCAAACATATCTCCTTAAACCATAATTAATCTCCAAGTAAAGAAAATAACAAGTTTATAATTCCACTTAACATAATACAACTATCCTATGTATATCCAGAAATGCAATAAAGTCTCCCCAAAGTCTCAACAATTCCAGCATTTGTAAAAAGTCTAAGTCTCTTTTGAGATTCAAGGCAAATTCTTAGCTGTGAACCTCTATAAAAGTCAAAAATAAGTTACATAATCCCAAAGTACAATGTTACAGGGTAAACACTCTCATTCCAAAAGGAAAGAATGGAGGATAGAAGAGAATTAGAGCAAAACAAGATCAAAATTCAGCAGGGCAAACATTAAATTTTATAGCTTCATATCTGGCATTCAGGGCACACAATGGTAAAATGTAAGTCCTCAAGGGCTTGAGTGACCCCAGCCCTATGGCCTTGCCAGTTGCAGCCCACACAGCCTCTTTGGGTGACTCCAGTCATGACCTGCACCTTTCGTTGGCAATGTTCCACATTCCTTGTAGCTCTGATTTCTTGGGATCTCCACTACACCTTTGGCTTCATTCCCACAGCTTTACACACTACCCTCATGGGCTCCTTGCCTGATCTTCCAAGGGCAGCCTTTCTGACTCCATAACTTTCGCATTCTGCATGCAGTAAATCTACCATCATGTGGACCACACTGAAGTCTGCTGTCAGTAGTAGCAGCAGCCCTTGGACCTATATGTCTATGCATGATGAAATGAATCCCAAAGAACCAATTCCCTAGAAGAAACCTCCCCCTACTCTGTACGAGGGATCGAACTCAGGACCTTGTACTTTCCAGGCAGGAATGGCACCACTGAGCTACATCCCCAGCCCCTCCTTCTTGAGCAGAAGCCCCAGGGGCTTTCTTCTCAAATGAAAAGTTTACACTTTTGTGCCTTTGACCCTGTGATGGATGGGGTTTTGCTGATTCCTGAGATGCCCTCCATTAATCTTTCTTCTTATCCCTGTGTCAAGTACTTGGTTCTTTTTTAATGGTGCTTATCTCTTTAGCAACCACCCCTTCTTTGGCCCCAACTTTACACATAGTTCTTTCTGTGGCAAAATTTACATTTTTCTGGTCTGCCTTTTGTTCCAGATTCTCACCATAAGTCTAGCTAAAAGCTATCAGTACTCATGCTACAGCCTGAATGTCAGGCTGTCTTTACATTTTCTCTGCCAGAATAATTAGTATACCATCCTTAATCTCAGTCTTCTGCAAAATCTCAAGACATGGAAAAATTAGGACAATTTTCTGCTGGAGCATAACACACATGGCCTCCAGCATAATTGCCTATGGAGTCCCTTTTCCCAACTGAAACCTCCTGAACCTGGCCTTTACTGTCTGTATTCTGGTCTTCTGAACTCCAATCAGAATCTACCATCGGTCTCTGCTTACTGCACTCTAAGGCTTTACCAGCCTGCATCTCCAAACATTTCCAAACTCCTCCTGCAAACCAGTTCCATAGACTTCTAAACCACCTGATCAAGTACAGTCACAGAAATGATCCCACTTCTAGTACCATTTTTCTGTATTAGTCATCTTTCCCGTTGCTGGACACTTGACAACCACAACTTTTAAAAAGCATGGTTCAGGCTGGAGATTTAGCTCAGTGGTTTCGCCGCCTGCTGCGCAAGCACAATAACCCAAGTTCGATCCCCAGTACCAAAAAAAAAAAAAAAAAAAAAAACATGGTTTAATTTAGCTCACAGTTTCAGGAGACTCAGTACATAGTAGGCAATCTCCCAAGTAGAAACATCATAATGGAAGGGTGAGGCATAGAAAAGCTGCTTAGCTCATGGCAGCTGGGAAGCAGGGCACAGAAACAGTGCCAGAGAGAAATGGGAAGGGACCATGTAGTATTCAAGATCATACCTTCATGACCTACCCAGACATACCCAGGATCATGTTAATCTGCTAGGCATTTCTTAATCCAGTGAAGCTGTCATACCATGATTAATGGTCACTGTGAGAAAAAAATAAATCCCTAATTTCTTTCAACTATTGTATAGTTTATTTGTAACAGCTAAAAGCAATCCTGACAGAGACAGGTGTGATCCAAGACTGTAGTACAAATTTTCCTGATGTAGTCGTCTCTCAGTCTCACTGTCCTATTTCTTCTTCTACTGATTTTTATTTATTTATTTATTTATTTGGTACTGGGGATCAAACTTGGGTCCTTGCGCTTGTGCAGCAGACGGTGAAACCACTGAGCTAAATGCCCAGTCGCAATTCTACTGATTTTTAATTCTTCCCATCACAGAATTTCATTAGACAACAGCAGTCACTGAATTTCTGAGTTCTTCTTTGTCTTGAAGACAAAGAGCTCAATGACCCTTTTCCTAGTCAGTTAGCCTCAAATCCTACTTCTTTGAGGGACAGATGGCAATTTTCAGGCACCTTCTCTGATACTCTTAGACTGCTACATGGTCTCTGGACCAGGTAGCTCTGCCATCTGGGCTCTATCAGTGTGATTATGGGATTTAAGAGAAGCTCAGTAAGTTATTAAGTTCATTCACCTGTCTCCAGGCAGGACTGTGTTTAGTTCTTCTAGACATATAGTTGTCTTCCATGGGCCACAAAGTCTCTAACAAAGCATGACTCACTTGAGATCTTTGAAAGAGTCAATATAATCTGCTCTCAGTAAAATGAGTATTGTAAGTAGGGAAAGATAAGACCTTCTGCATAAATATTCTGAAGTTTTAAATGGGACAGGATTGATTTCTCTGTTGGGTGTGGTGGTAGATTTAGTAGGCAAATATTGTAGTTTTTCCCTTTGAGAAAGTTGAATCTGTTTCCTTAACCCTGGCAGCTGGGTTGCTTTATGACTTGTACTGACCAATGGATTTGGTAGAAAGGACTTGACGATTTCCCGATTGACTTGCGGCTTCCACCTTAACCTTCTCAGAATATTCCCTACACCATGTAAGGATGCAAGCCAGAACAGAGAAATTACTGAATGATGAATGACTATGTGAAGGTGAAAGGGCCTGGTCAACAGTCAGAACCAGGGCCTTGGACTTGTGAGGGAGGCCATCTTTTTGCTTTACTTGAGCTAACAGGAAGCCACATAAATGGTCTCAGTAAGATCAGCAGAACTGTGCAGCTGAGCCTAAACCAAACTTTCAACCCATAGAACTATGAGAAATGGCAAATGAGCAAACTTATTTTAAGTTATTAAATTTTTGGATGGCATATTGGTTTCCCATTACTTCCATAACAATTTACCACCAACCAGGTGGCCTAAGAGAAATTTATTTTCTTGTAGTTCTGGAGGCAAGAATCTGAAACAAAGTGCCAGCAGGACCATGCTTCCTTGGAAGCATGTCTCTTCTAATGAGGATACGAGGATTAGATTTAGGGCCCACACCAATCTAGTATGACTTCCTCTTACTTGATTACATCTGTAAAGACTTTTCTGGTAAGATCACATCCTCAGCTACCTGGCTTAGGGCTCTTTTGGGGTGATACACTTCAACTTCTAATATGTGGTTTGTTAAGCAGCAAAATATATTTATAAAAGTACAGCAAATTTTCTACTTTGAACATACAAAGATAAATTAAAGATAATAAAACTGAAAGGATTATCATATTCTTAAATATAATATTATAAATGACAGTGCCAGTGAAGGTTTCAAAATCTCCTATGAAGGGGGATCCAAATAGAATCTTTTACTTATTATTAAAAGAGTTAATGCTAGTGCAAAGGGAAATTTGGTGCACATTAGACAGCATCAGGTATCCTGAACAACTTTATCCATGTGTAAGAGTTATTTTGTAGGAATAAAAAATAGTCTTTCTTTCTAAGATCCAAACATCCTTTGTTCAGCATGGCATGGGATATCTGTGTAGAAGTCATAACCTTGTAAGAGCCTCCAGTTACCACTGTCTCACTTCCCTTTTCCCTCTTGCAGAAATTTTAAAGGAGTGGCCTCCACTAGCTTCCTGTGTTTCCTTTGCTCTAATTCCCTCTATAACCCTGTGAAATCTGACTTCCTTCCCAGCTCCACCAAAACTGCTGTTTCAAACGATTTCAATAAGCACATTCAAGACAGATCTAATGGCTCTTTCTTGGCCCTCATAATGTGGCATCTGACATTTTTTAACTGTCCTCTTCGCTCTCTTCTCTAATACTACACATCTGGCCCATCTTTGACAAAGTCCCCCACCCTGCAACCCTCCCACTCACTTTGTAACTCTTCCCTCTTGTACCAGCTGACAGAAACTCTTGCCTTGGGCCCATCCCTCTTCTTTTTCTACTATACTTCCCCACTTGGAAAACACATCCATTCTTCAGTCCCCATCCTCAAGGCACAGATGGCTTCTTAGCCAGTATTTTCTATGACCTACTGCTCAAGCCCCAAGCCTGTATCTCAAGCTGCCCAACAGAAATGTTGAGTATTTTGTACTTCTCTGCATTTATCAAGCTAGGCTAGATTATATCATGATAATAAATAATCCAAAAATCTTACTGGTATTTAAAAACCAAGATCTTCACAGGGCGATTGCGGCTCTGCTCTATTGTTTTTTTGTTTTGTTTTTGGTACCGGGGATGGAACTCGGGTCCTTGTGCTTGTGCATCAGGCGGCGAAACCACTGAGCTAAATCCCCAGCCCCTCTGCTCTATTGTTTTGACTCCAGGATGCAGATTAGCCTCCATCTGGAACATGCTTCTTGGACAGAACAGAGAAAAGATAACGTGATAAAGCCCAAGGTGTTCCTTACACTTTTACCCAAATGACCACATCACCTTCAACACGGTAAAAGCAAAATCCTCCCCCACAGAGGGATAGCAAATATCTGTAAGTGTAAGGTCTACTACGTCCTCCTAAACAAAAATTCTACAAGGGAAGTTCAAACTCATCCTTCCAAAACTAACTTCAAGTCTTAATTTTCATAATTTGTCATTTGTACCATCTGTATCTTATTTGACCAAAATGGAAATCTTGGTGTCATGACATTTAGAAATGGTACAAAAGCATTCTTTGAAGAAAATTTAGAAAATATTTACACACACATATGCACATCTCCCACACAATTGAATTGTTGATAATCCTCACACCCAGGATTAACACATGGTGTTGGTACATGTCCTTCTAGTTCTTTCTCAAGTGCAGGCACTGATCTATTTATTCATGTCTATAGAATGCTATGCACATACTCATTTTTCAAGAAAATGATACACTATACATATAATATTCTGGCTGTTAAAAGCTTATCAGACTCACTTAATATTTTATTTTTCTTATTAAAAATACAATCTATATGGTATACAGACTTGCAAATGTAAATATACAGTTTTGACTTCTCCCCTGAGTCTAAGATTGCATAATAAAACTGCTAGTAGGTAATTCTTCTT
The DNA here is from genome assembly GCF_053883595.1 of Heterocephalus glaber. Lineage (NCBI taxonomy): Eukaryota > Metazoa > Chordata > Mammalia > Rodentia > Bathyergidae > Heterocephalus > Heterocephalus glaber. Next base: position 50,923,683 of record NW_028258317.1, read on the forward strand.
GAATGTGTATAAGCATTTTTGACTTCATATGTCCCCAATTGAACTTATGATTCACCCAAAACCCTATTTCCCCTTCAATATTTTTCACCTCTGTTAGAAGTGTCACTATCTACCTATAACTCCAACCACAGAGATACTACATTCTCTTTTTCTCTCACTGACCCCCCCCCCGCCCGTGTCAAACCCATCAGCCCTAGCTCTAACTCTGCTGCCCTCTTGATTCAGCTTTGTGTCAGTCCTGCCGAAGAAGCTTTCCCTAGATACTGCTCCATCTCCCTGTTGGTGTCCTGGATCCACACACCTTGCCTTTCTCTACATGATAGCTATAGTGATTTCTTAATCACAAAAGTCAATTGTTCCATACCCATGCTCCAGAATCCTTCCTATTGCACTAAAGAACATTTAAGATTTTTCCATGCCTCTAAGGCCTTTATGTGATGTGCTCTTGGCCTACTTTTCCATTCATCTTTGTTCCCCTCCTCCCTTCATTGCACTCTAGACACACCAGCCTTTGCTTGTCTTCCTACATAGCAAACTCCTGCCTGGTCTTGGCCCTCAGGCCACCTCTCAGGGTTGCTTTCCTTGACCATTCTGTTACCCCCACAGGCCCTTTCATACTTTTTTTAAAAAACAGCCCTTATCTGATATAGCCTTACTTATTGCTGATTTATTTCTTTATTATCTCCTTATTGGAATATTTCTTCTTTTAGATCAAGAACCCTGCCAGTCTTCACTTGATCTTAGCCAAAAGGCCGAGAAGCGATAAGAACCCTGCCAGTCTTATTCACAACTCTATCCCCACAGTTACACCAGTGCCAGGCATATAGCAGGCTACAATCAATATGCATGAAATGAATGACTGAACAAATACTTAGTTGCTTCTGAAATCCTGCTGATTCCCTTTAAAATGCAGAACCAGACCCTCTGTTTGCATTATTACCCTGGCCTAATCCCAGGCCTCATCACCTCACATCAGAGTTGCTGCAGCTCCCTCCTCAATCCCCCAATCCACTCTGTTCTCTGCTCATTGGTCTTCCTGCAGTATTGGTTCCTGTGTCAGCCCCTCCCTGCCCTTCAGGGCCTGGCTGAAGCCTCTCCTCCCTGCAGGTGTTTCCCTGGTCCCCAGGGCCACAAACTTCCGCCTAGTTCTGTCACTCCTGATCTTAATCTGCATCCAACACACAACCCAGCAACTGCCTCCTATATTTCTAACTTTTGCATTTGTGTTAACCTGCTCACACCAGCTGAATTCTGAGGGCATGTATACTGCCTGTTTGACAACAGAAATTCATAAGCAATAAAAAATCTTGCTGATTTGAATGAAATTATTGGTTAGAGAAATAAGACAATAGATAAATACTCCTTCTAAAGCGATACTGTGAGAACACCTAGTGATTTGGAATGGAAGAGTAAGATATTAGTAGGCAGAGTAAGCCAGAATGAATGGGAAGTGACAGTCTTGTTACCCCAAAGAACAGACAGCTAATCACTCCCTTGAGACATTTACATTAACTAGCAGGGCAAGGACTCCCACATTGACAGTGGACTTTGAACCCAAGTTTTCCTACCAGCTTATGGGAAAGTGAACTACCACTGTAGTGTGAATTACTGCATGGTGATTGATGGCTTCCTCTGAGAACTCCAGTTTGCCCCTCTAGTGAAGCACAAACCAAGGTGAGTACTTCCTGCTGACAGCCAGCTTTCCCTGAGTGTTCACATCACGAAGCAGAAAGCTGTGGTCAGTCAGTTCCACCAAAGAGGTGTTTGCTATGGGTTGAGTGTTGCCCTGAATGAGAGGACAGTGAAGCAGAGACCTAGGGGAAGCATTTTTACACATGGCCAGTCTTCTTAGTTTGTCTGATTTTCAGTGTGGTACAGCAGAGAAATCATGTCCCCCAGAACCAACAGAGCTGAATTAAGTCTGACCACTGAGTCATACAGAGGCCAATATATCCACAGCAAGACTTCTGAGCAAATACCATACCTTCCTTTGCTAATCCACATACTTTGCCTAACAAAGCCTCCTGCCAGTGAGACAGAGTATTTATTTAATGCTTTAAAACCCATGTATTTTCAAATGAACATGTGATCAACTCAACTGCTGATCTCAGGTCAAATGCAAATCATGGGTACTTTTAGCTGGCAGAGGAAAAATTTTTCTTTGAAGAATTTCCTGGCCATCCCAGCACATGAATAACATGATTATAATGTTAGGGACTGATTAGAAAATATTATCAGAATGTACACATGTAAATAATTGTTGATCTTTATAATTCCATGTGAGCAGTCCCATGCCATTTATTGTAATAAACCTGTCTTTCTGGAATCACTTTTGGAACTCCTCTTAGCAACTGCTTTCAGTGCTATCTGGAGAGGCTCCTATGTGAAAGTGCTCCATGCCTTTGCAATTATTTCTTACCTTTAACTCAAAATAGCACTACCTAACTTAATAGGCTTGCTTGAATGTTAATGACTTTGGCTTTTCCCAGAAACTACAGGATACGTTATTGTTCATGGATATGCAGAGAGAGAGAGAGAGAGAGAGAGAGAGAGAGAGAGAGAGACAGACAGACAGAACACTTCATGACAGTGCTTACCTGAAGGAGAGGGAGCAGAAGGGAGAACAGGATGAGTGAACAGAACAAAGAGAAATTCAGATTTATCTGTTAATGGTCCTTCTAAAAAAATAATTAAGGCAAAAGTGACAAGACACTAACACGTTAATTCTGGCCAGTGGGCTCTTAGATATTTGCCACATAATCATGTATATTTTCTACACTTTTAAAACCTTTCAGGTAATTTTTAAAAAGCAGATTCTCCCTCAAAGGAAAAGGATTTCATACCATTGAGCTTATTTTTAAAAATCAGTGTACTCTAGTCTTTGAGTAGAATTCGAAAACAGTTTCCAAAAAATGCTTTGGATGACACCACTGCATTAGATGACCCCTCTGAAAGTGTATCACCCAGCACCAAGAGCCAGGAGGCAAGGGGAGGCTCCCTCACTTTCCTGTCTGTAATTTGAGGTTAATCTTGCTCCTTACAGGCAAGGCCCATTAGTCCCTTGTCATTATATTTCCAGTGCCTAATCCAGTATTTAGAATATAACAACAACAACAACAATACCACCCCCCCGAACCCCCAGCCCCTACCCTCCGCCAGGGATTTAACTCAGTGGTTCCGCCACCTGCCTTTCAAGTGCAATGACCCGAGTTCGATCTCCGGTACCAAAAAAAATTGAGTTCGAATATAACAACCCCCAATAGTTGGAATAAGTGAATTAATGAAAAATGAATGAATTAAATATGAAACTAATCAGCCCAGGATTTACAAGCTTACTAATTTATCAAAAGATGTGAGAAAGAGGGTGGAGTTAATTGCTTTACAGTTCTGCTTCTTTTTTTTTTTTTTTTAGGACAAGGGATCGAACTCAGGACCTGATTGTGAGGCAGGTGCTGGAACCACTGAGCTAAATCCCCAGCCCTGCATTTTTTAATCTAGTTCCCATCTAGCTGTTTCACTTTTTGGCTTCTATCATGGGAAAACAAGCAATTTTCTTCTTTGAATGATGAGAATGGTAGGGAAAATCGGGAAACTTTCCAAGGTTTCTGAGTACAGGAACACTTAAATGTCACATTAGCCCCAAAATGTCAAGCCCAAAAGAAAAGGAACACATAAGTGTATGAAAGAAATCCATACTCTTAAAACACATTCAGTGAGATATATTATCTGGAATCTTATTGTGTGATTGAATGGGATTGTGATTTTCCATCTGCCATTTTATTTTAAAGGGCAGGGGTTTACATGCTCTAGAAGGAGCAGATTGGGTTACATTGCTAAGCAAAGTGAAAAGTACAGTTCAAGATCTGGTAATTATAGGCTCGGGATGTAGCTCATTGGCATCACACTTGCCTGGCAAGTGCAAGTTTCCTGAGTTCGATCCCCAGTACCAGCAAAAAAAACCCCCCACCAAGATCTGGTAATTAAACTACAACTGAATCAATAAGTTGTTAGAACAGCCTTTAACCCACCTATTCAGGGACAAAGCAGGAAGAAAGTGAAAAAAAAATCACCATCTTTAGTTGCATGTAAGTCTAAGAAAAAAGAAGTGTATGACCATTTTCATCACTAAAGAATGACTTCAGAGGTCACTGAGTGACCTAGGAGAGAAGCGAAACAGGAGGAGGTTAGAAATATTTAAGGGAAAGAATCAAGATTGGCAAATAAAGATTTGAAAGAATGATAAAGCTCTTAGAGGAGTATGAATATTAGGAAATAAGTATTCTTAGGGCCCCTGGTGGGAGTTTAAGTATCTTTTCTGGGAGTTAACTTGAAAATCAAAAGCTTGAAATACATGTTTTTTTCTTTGGGGAAACAATTTTGCTATTAGAAATGCGTAAGAAAGTATTTGCAAAAAACAAAAAAAGAAGAAAGTATTTGCACTAGTGCAGAAAGGTATATGGTAAGACTGATCCCTCAATCTCTATACATTATTGTGAGAAGTTAGAGTCTATCTTAATATCCAGTAATACCGAATCAACTCAATAAATCATCATATATCTATGTAAATGATGATGTAATCTACATTGATTGACAAGGGGAGTTCATGATTTTTTTTTAAATAAAAAAGCATTTAATTTAGTATAAAAAATATGATCTTATTTTTGTAAAAATAGAATGTACATCCAAATGTTAACAGCTGTCAATAGAAATGTAGGTAATGGTTTTTTTGTTTGCTTGTTTCTTTACATATCAATTTGTGATAATGAACATAGATGAAAAGAACAGAGGGATGGAAAAGCTCTGTCTTTGTGGCTGCCATCTCTTCTTTTCTTCATCTGCGTATCTCCAAGGCCTAGCACATCACTGAGAACATAATAACCCTCAATAGCTATAATGTGTGAAAAAATAAACGATTACAATCACTTGATCAGAGTTCAGGGGGACACAATAGACTGCCTTGTACTCTAAGCCAACTTTATCAATTTGTTTGCTTTCAACAGAACCCCAGCATACAAATGTGTTCACATGCACTTTCAGAGATGTCAACCTGTTTTTGTTCTATGTACCCATGTGTCAATATAGCAAACTGTACCACTAGAGTACAGACCCCCGAAGAACAGGAACCATACTTAACTACAGTCACACCAAAATCACATGTTACCTAGGGCCCAGAGAGCTTTCTAGCTGCTGACAAGTAGTAAATTATGAATATTTATAGGGACAGGGCTAACACATTTCCATTGCTTTAAACCTTTATCATATTGCCCAAAACATTAATAAGCACCTAGTTTGCCACTGAAAAGACTCAAGTGCTTCTGTTTCTTAGCCTTCTCCAGGAATAAGTCAGATATTGGACTGAGGATGTAGCTTAGCAGTGCTGTGCCTGCCTGGCAAGCACAAGGTCTTAAGTTCAATTCCTGGTACCAGAAAAAAAGAAGTCAGATTATTGTCACATCCCTGGCTTCTCACAGTCTCTGGTAAAAAAGGTTAGGTGTTTTTAACACCATCCTATTACCACTCTAGCTCTGTGTAGGGAGCTTAATGAGACCTGGTCCCTGACCACTACCTGTCTCTATAGGAAATTGTGTGATGTTAGTATATTTTCTTTCCATAGGCCCATGAAGAAGTCAGTATTAGCTACACAAGTACATGTGAATTGTCAGAGCACAAAGGACTACTGAAGAAAATTGCACCCCAGGCAGAGGTTCTTTTAGTATGTGTCCCATAAGGCATCCTCAGAATAACACCGGATGCCTGAAGTTCAAATAGAACTTTTGCAAGAACCTGGAAGGAAGTTATTTTAAACATGGAAGACCACAGATTCTGATTTTGATGACCTGAAACCCCTATTAGTGTGTGGTCTACAACACATCAGAAAAATAAAGCAATTTCTGAAATCACCACCAACTCCTTCCACCTGCCACCACCTCTGCTAAAGGACAGCACTGTTCGTACTCCAGATATACATTTATATACAAGAATGCATGTATGAAAAAAATGTATTATTTTTGCAGACAAAATTATCAAATACTTCTTAGCTCTCTATACCTCATACTGTTTTTGGTCCTTACACCTAAAATTATTGAGGTTGTTCTTTTTAGTCATGTAAATTAAATGCTACATTAAAAACATAAACATGGCATGTATTTAAGAGACTACCTTGTGAAATTTTAATACAGTATATTTTGTAATGTTTAAATGCAGTATATTGTGTAATGTGTATATCTAGCTCCTTAAACTTTGTGATTTCTTTTTTTTCTTTTGGTACCAGGAATTGAACTCGGGTCCTTGCTCTTTGTGATTTCTTTGTGATGAAAATTTTCAAAATACTTTTAGCTTTTTGAAATATATAGAGTTCATTATTATTATCTGTAGTCACTCTACTAGGCAATAGCACACCAGAATTTGGGGTCATTCTTTTTGTTCCTTTTTGTTTGTTTGTTTTTGAGGCAGGGTCTAGCTTTGTAGCCTAGGCTGATGATCACCTTGCCTCAGCCTCCCAAGTGCTGGGATCACAGGTATGCACCAGCATGCCCAACTGGGGTTGTTCTTCAAAGAAATCTTTACATAACTTTATTTCTTAGTACCTTGTTTTATTTTCAGCAAAATCACTCTTTTTTCATGACTGTTATGCCTAATACTTTGTTCCACTTTTTAAAGAGTGAAATGAAAGTATATAAATGTCTTAGCACAATACTTGATAGACAGGAAGTAGCCAATAAATATTACTTATTTTATTTAAAAGTTTTAAAAGATGCAGCACAGTGTAGTAGTTCAGGGAGAGGAGTCTGGAGCCAAATTGCCTGTATTTGCCCTTTAATTAGCCGTTTGTGACTTTGGACAGTTTACATAACTTCTCTGTGTTCAGCTTCTCCATCTGGAAAATGAAGACAGTAATTGTTTTGGGGTTTTTTTTGTTTTTTTTTTTTTGGTGCCAGGGATCGAACTCAGATCCTTCTGCTTGCGCAGCAGGCGGCAAAACCACTGAGCTAAATCCCTGGCCCTACAGTAATTGTTCCTACTTAGTAGAGGTGATTAGTTATGACACATAAAGACTCAGCTCAGCTACATACCTGCCATCCTGTAAGCAATATAGAAGTATAAGCTATTATTTTTTGTTTTTTTCAATTCTGAATGTCCGGAGAATTGTTAATTTTTTTTTTGCATTCTATATTTTTGCTTTCTTTATCTGAAGTTCTATGTTACTTTAATATTTGATCAAGCTGTACATCTAGTCTGTGTTTGAGAGAAACCAAAATTTTGTTTAATGAATTTTCATAGAATTAGTGATAATTTTATAATCTAAGAAAGCACTAAATTCCAAAAGGAAAAAAAGGTAATTAAGAAGAATGAGTGATTCTTCAAGGATGTATTATGACATTTAATGAATCAATGCCAGAAATCCCAAATGCAAACATTATTATGAAATGCCTAATTCAGATATAGTCTTTCTTTTGCACTTAAGAAGTCAATGACAATTAACTTGAAATAAAGTTAAGCATATAATGCTTAAGAGAAATTAAATTTTACTCTTTTAACTCAGAAAAATTCAGTGATAAGATTTTTCTGTTACATCTTCCTGAGCTGTGGGTTGCAGAGAAATTTGTAAGTGTAATAAGTTGTACAATTTCCTGTACCTTGGTGCTCGAAGTAAGTGCTGTATGATGATTTCCAACACATGGAATTTAGGCTTTATAGAGCATACGAAGCCAGGCATAGTGGTACATGCCTGTAATAACAGCACTCTGGGAGGCTGAAGCAGGAGGATTGCAAAGTTCAACCGACTTAGCAAGACCCCATTGCAAAATAAATTAAAAAGGGCTCTGGAGTAGCTCAGTGAAAAGGCTCTGGGTTCATTCCCTAGTACTGAAGAAAAAAAAAAACAAAAGCATGAGCGATCCAGGGCAGTCATGGTGAGATGGTCACTGGCAGGTGTTCTCAGGATCCCCCTTGGCTGTGGCTCTGCCCCTGTCCTGGGCAATGCTGCTTTCTGGAAGTCACAGAATGTGGAAACAGTGGGGGCCATGCTTCTCTGGCTATGACATAGTCTGCTCACTCATTGTTAAAGCCGATGTGGACAGAGCTGAGTTCTTTGCAAATAAAAATTTCAGTATATCAGATTTCAATATTTCATTAATAGAAAGCATACTAGTTTTACTCTATAAATATTTGTAAGGGATAGTATATATCATTCTAAGTAAAAAGGTAAAAAAATATGAACACATTGAGTGTACCAATGGCCATATTTCAACACTATCTTACTTCTGCAATTTGATCTATTTAAAAAACTAATAGGTATAAAAGGGAAAACATTTTCTCATCCACCTTCAACACTGCAAAATATCACATTGTTAGACTGTTTACCTATTAAACACTCACTGATTAGTGCTACTATCAGGATAATAGCTTTTAGAAAAATTATTTCCTCATTTGTTTTGAAGAAAATTCTTAATACATACAGATCAAAATAGCATAGGTCCAATTAAGAGCACTGTCTTTGGGGCAGTTTGAAATCCTAGCTCTGCCACTGCTGGTTGTATGGCTTTGAACAAATGGCATGGGCTTGTGCAACTACATCTCCAAGCTTCATTTCCTCTTTTGTATGAGACTACTTAAGCCTCATAGGTTTCTGTGAGGATTTAATGATACAATCCACTAAGGGTATGACATAATTTCTGGGAACATGTTAAGTGACCAATAAGTGATGAACTTTAATATTAAATTAAACACGTGTATTCTTATCAGTCTGTTCCTTTGAACAGTAACTTCTGATGAGCTTTTCAGCATAACTCTTCCAATCTAATATATAAAATGCTTCATGAGCAGAAACAGAACCCTAAGAATAGAAATATGCAACCCATATTATTGCCTGAGGATTAGAGAATATTTTGCATTCTATTTATTTTATATTTTATTTAATTTTATTGGTACAATTTAAATATATATAATGATCACTTTCATGGTATATCTTGATTCCTCTTTTTCTCCCAACCCCCTTCCCTCCCTTTAATCTCCCCTCCCTCCCTTATTTACAAAAGCTTTGTTTCCATTTTTTTCCTTTTCTCATTTTTTCCCCCCTTTACCCTTCCTTTTCCTCCTCTCCCCTTTTCACAGTTTCCCTTTCCTTTTGAACAGTTTCTTCCTTTTTCATATTATTTATTATACATGTTGGTCCTATTTTACACTTTCAGTTCCTCACACCAGAGAGACAATTCAATATTTACAAATATGTGTCTGTTTATTTCACTTAAAGGTATAGTCTCGGGTGGGGGATTTAGCTAAATGGTGCCACTGCCTGCTTCACCAACGCAGGGTCCTGAGTTTGATACCTGGTACCAAAAAAAAAAAAAAAAAAAAAAATATATATATATATAGTCTCAAGTTGCATCCATTTAGCTATGAATATTTTGAGTTTATCTTTCTTTATAGCTAAGTAGTACTCCATTGTGTAAAAAACCACATCATCTTTATCCATTCATTGGTTGATGAGCATTTGGTTTGTTTCCAAGATTTAGCTATTACAAACTGTGCCACTATAACATGGGTGCACATACATCATTGTGATATGATGCTTTTAATTCTTTTGGTTAACTTGAGTGGCCCCTACTTGGTCAGATTTCACCACACATTCTGTTCTGCTGAGTGTGTTTGGTGTTCTCAGCTCAGGGGTAGAGGGCATATGAGAGAGAGAGCACAGCCAAGATAGCTGCATGTGGTCACAGGAAGCTCCACTCCCAGTCCAAGCAGTCTCTGCCTGAAAAGTACTCCAATTTCAGCTTTTTTTTCTTATTAGGCTCTCAAAGATGCTGCTGCTAGAGAGATGATGACAGTGAAGCTGACGACAATAATGACAATGATAACTAATATTTATTTAACATTTACTCTGAGCCAGGCCCCACAAGCACTTTGTGCCTATTATTTCATTTAATCCTCCCAACAGTCATTAGAGGCAGGTACTATGATTATGTCATTTGACATGTTCAGAAAGGAACGTGAAGAAAAGTTCAGAGAGGTTAAATAATATGTCCAACATCACAGTTTGCAAGAAAGAGCCAATTTACAAGCAGATCTGATTCCAGCCAGGGCTTTTATTCTTTGTTGTTTTGTTTTGTTTATTGAGACAATGTCCAGTCATGTAGTTCAGGCTGGCCTTGAACTCACTACAAAGCTCAGATTAGACTCTAGCTCAAGGCAGTCCTCCTGCCTCAGCCTCCCAAGTATTGGAACAAGACATTTATTCTTGACTCTTGGGCTATACCAAGCGCACAGCTACTTGTAAGACTGCCTAGACAATTAGTCTAGGTCTTGGCCACTCAACCCAGATCAACCCCTTCCAAGCTCACCATTTGTAACATCTTTCCACCCTGGTCATGCTTCATGATCTACAATTCTCCCAAGGTATGGAGACGCTGCTATGGCAAGTGGTACATCCATTAGCGACTTCAGTTTGATTCTCTCAACCAATGCCCCAAACAAGTTGCCCCTCCTGGCAGGAAACAGCCATAAAACTTAATGCAGAAGAAAATTCTCATAGGAAGACCCTTCATGTAATTAATGCCGCCCAGTGATGGTGAATCTTTTAGAGCTTTCAACGATAGGAAACAGCTGGCTGCGGCACATGTGCCATAGGTTTGCCACCACTGCTTTTTGGTCTTCAACATTAATATACATTTCATATTAATAATTAAGCTTATTTTACAGATGAAATAGTAAGGTAAGAGATAGCTTGCTCACAAATGCACAGCAGGTGGAAATAAAATCTCTATTAAAATTCCATATGCCCTCTGGAAGTCCTTACCATCTCTTTATTCTGGGTTTCTCCCTGATGGCTAGGACTTCACACATGGGCAGCACAAAGATGAACTTACTGTGGAACAGCCTCTCACGGGCTCAAGTAAAAGAAGACTTTAATCCTAGAGCTGGAGTGGCAGCAGAATAAAAAGTTGACCCTTCAGAATAAGTTTCCTATTATCTCATAACCAGACAGGCTACATTTCTCAGATCATGGCAAAAATGCCTCCAAATACCTGTCATCAGTTTTCAGTGAAGGAAGAACTGCAGTTAAAGCACCTCTGCTGAGAACTGAGCGCTAAATGTGCTTACATTTAGTGTGTACAATTTTGATAATGAATTGGAGGATGGGTCAGGAATCCTGCGTCCTTAGTTCTTTGCTGGAGTGCCACAAATCTAAAAATGTCAGCTATGGGTCATTCCCTTTTTGTGTATTTTAAATTAAGAATTTTTTAAATTACTTTTTTCTACTTCATGGTCCACTTTGGACCAGGGAATAAAAATAGCGATGTCAACCAGGAGCCAAATTTTGTTTTGGAACAATAAAATGAGAGGGGGAAAGAGTCCTATTTAGGACAACCAAAGTCTTGAAGCAGCTGCCTCAAAACAAAAGTCTCATTTCAAACCTTCTCAGTACAGGCTGAAAGGATGGTGCAGTTTGTGAGACACTGGGGTGCACAACGAGGCTGTTTGCGCCCCTCACGCTCGGGCCAGGCCACCTGTCTAGAACCCCGAGGGCAGCGCGGGCGACAAACGGTTGGCGAGGAGGCGCGAGAAGCAGCAGGGGAAGGGACACAAGTGGCCGAGGACGGCCGAGTGGTCGGTCTTTTCCCTAGAAAGACGCGGCTGGGCCCGGGCCCCCGGCCCCGGCGCGCTCCGGCGCAGCAGACCCGGCACCCGTGTCTCTCAGGCTCGCCCTGGGGCGGATTAGCAGGGACTCCCGGGTCCCAGGCGATGGGGCGGCGCCCAGCCGGCTGCGTCTGGACGGCCGCCCTCCGCGGCTCGGCGGGCGCGTCTTACCTGTTGATCTTGAGCGCAAACGCGCGGCGCTCAGCGCTGGGCAGCGTGGCCATAGCGGGCCGGTGCCTCGGCGGCTGCAGGTCGTCTCAAGTACGGAGAGCTGGGGCCTGGAGCACCGCAGAGCCGCCGCAGCGCACGCCGAGCCCGGCGCGAGCCTCATCTGTCAGTCGGGAAGGGAAACTTCCGCATTTCCACCTTCGGCGCTGAAATCACCCCGGGGGAGGGCCCAGCCTCTCCGCCGCACCGCTGTCCGGCGCAGCCACCCGCCCGGCCTGGCACGCAGGGGCGACGGCTCCGGACTGCTGTCTGGGGACTCCGCCGACGGCGCGCTCCTCCCGGGGACCTGGCCTCGGGCAGAAAGGCGCGCGGGCGCAGGCCGGAAACTCCATCTGGCCCTGGCCGGAGCTGGAGGCTGCCAGGGAACATGGGCAGGCGGGGGAGCCCGCGCTTCCGACCGCCGCACTGAGGTGGCAGTTCCTTAGGACAGGCCTTACTGAGGGGCGACAGCATTCCCGGGAGGTGGCAGATTGAAGAAAAGACTTGGTGGAATCGCTTAGGATACTAATCAGCAACTTTCGCATGCCGTATACTCATCTTCTGTTCTTCATTATTTTACATGATATAATGGTTCTATCCAAGGAATAAATATAACTTTTTTCATTTTTAATAACCTGAGATAAATATTTTTCTCTGGGGAAACATTGCACACAACATTCTTGTGACTTTACGCAGCATCCCAGTTTATTTCAATTTCACACTGAGATGTCTTCTCAGAAGACCAGCTCTGAACTCAAGGGGGAAAAAAAAAATCAAAAAAGCCCCAACACTGACTGAAGTGGAAAAACCCATGTTTACTTCACCTTGCTGGCTTGCTCCAAATTGTACTGTACTAGCACCCTCTCTATATAAGTCTCTGTCAGTATGCCCTTGAAAAGTACTAAAACGATGTATTTTGGGTTCAAAGCTGCACCGTCCAGATATGGTAACCGCAAGCCCCATGCGGCTGTTGACCACTTGAAATTATGGTTAGTCCGAATTGAGAGGGACTGGAAAATACTCACTGAATAGCAGACCCCAAAAAAGCAAAATATCTTGTAGGTGATTTTTATGTGGATTACATGTTTAAAAAGATACTTTGGGGCCGGGGATTTAGCTCAGTGGTTTCGCCGCCTGCTGCGCAAGCGCAAGGACCCGAGTTGGATCCCCGGTACCAAAAAAAAAAAAGAAGGATACTTTGGCCGGATGTGCTGGTGCACTGTGATCCCAGCGCTCCAGAGGCAGAGGCCGGAGGATTTCTTCGAGTTCAAGGCCAGCCTGGACCACATAGTGAGTGGGAGACCAGGCTGAACTATATAGCAGGACCCTGTCTCACAAAAACCAACCAAACAAAACCCCACAAAAAGATACTTTGGCTACATTATATTTACTAAATACAATCATTAAAATTAATTTTACGTGTTTTCCCCTTTGTAAAATGTGGCTTCATTAAAGAAAAATTTAAATGACGTATGTGGCTTACGATTGTGGGCCACATGATATTCCTTTAGGCCAGTGCTGGCCCAAGACAAGCTTATTTATAACCTACTACTAAAATGCTTGTGGACTGGATGTTGTCTCTTCTCCATGGGCTTTGTCCTCTGGTTTTGGCTATGTCAGGTAGTTCAGTAAATCTTCAGAGCTGGTCAGGTAACTTTCTCTTCCCAATGCCTTTAAGCATGGCAGACAAAGTTCATAAGTATTACATTACATAGATTGCAAACACAGATTGAAAGAAAAAGGCTGTTTTTAAAGAAGGAAATTTCTTGTTTCTGACCTTCTCCGAAGTATATTTACTACACTGAAATTTATGAAAAAATATTTGGATAGAAAAATACTAAAAGAATAGTTCTGCAAGTGCTTCTTCAGTCTGGGAACAAATGACTAATTCACTGAAAACTGTTTTGCTAGGTTTTAGACAACTGTGTACTAAGCCTTTCAGATGAGCTTCTCTGAGTTCTGCATGTTTATGAGGTACACTTTGTGGCGAGGGTACTGAGGATTGAACCCAGGGCGTTCCCTCTGAGCTACATTACCAGCCCTTTTTAAAAATTTTGAGACAGGGCCTCGCTAAGTGACTAAATTGCAGAGGTTGGCCTTGAAATTGTAATCCTCCTGCCTTAGCCTTCCACAATGTTCAGATTATAGGCATGGGCAGCCATGCCCAGGTGAAGCACATTTTTGTATACAGGAAAAAATATACTGGCTCCCACACAACCACCAACAAAATGTGATAAGAACATCCCAAGTTTTCTGAATTTGCAATTAAAGACAAGGAAGCAGATCTGGGCTGTGGCTTCAGCTTTTGACTCACTGTGTGATCTCCTATAAGTCATACCCTCTTTGGGTCACAAAATCCTCAGTCTTGGAATGGGACCATCTGCTTGCCTCTCTTGGACCTTTATCGATGCGTCACTAACTTCCCCTCCTTTACCTTTCAGATCTAATCACCAACGCCTGTCATGTTTTTCTTGCTAAATGTCATTCTTTTATAAATATCCTCATTCTTACTGCTTCCATTTGGGCCCATAAATGATTGTCTAGATAACAACAACAACAACAACAACAAAAAGTTTTTAGATGGCTTCTTTTCAGGTAGCCTCTTCTTATTCTAATCTGACTATATCACTAGATTAAGTTCATCAAAATGTCTGTTTCATCATGTTTCTCCACTGTTCAGCTAGCTTGAGTGGCCCCCATAGCCTCTCTCATGCCGCCAACTTTGTCCTTTACCTGTTTGTTAGTCAGGACAGGGAAGATCTCCAGTTTTTGTCTCTAGAGAAAGCAGTGCTCCTCTCTGTTGGAGCCTTCCTGCTGATGTTATACTTCCTGCTGTCCTCACCCTACGTTGCCTCAGACTTTCTCCGTTTTTCAAAGCCTGAGTCAATGGATCATGTTCCACCTCCACTAAAAGGATACTTCCAGTTTGACAGCACCCTTTAACTTGTTAAGAAGTTGAGCTTGTCTCCAGTAAGTGGCCTAGAGGAATGCAAGATCCATGAGCACATTACCGTAAAGTGTGGCCAGTGGCACATTTCTTCCATGCTTCCCAAAACCACTCAGGATTTTGTTCAAATGCTACTTTCCATGACAATTTAATGCCCCATTCCCTTTCCCTGACACTTGCTAATGCCTTTTCCCATTTTATTTTACTCCATAAACTGTATCATGACTTGACATACTATGTAGTCTATTCTTTTGTTTATTATTTTTCCATGCTTCTAGCACATGAGTTTTACAAAGTTGATTCATTGCTCCATCATTAGTGCCTAGAACAAAACCTGGTACTCCATAGGTTCACAGTATTTATTGAAATTATGGATTAACAACTGATTCAGTATTGAACACAGTCATTCATGAAATACTTGTTAAAATGAACTTGAACTTCATTTGTCTTTCAGAAGAAAGATTGTTATGTTTTATTCTCTTGAATATTTTTATTGTCCTGTTTTATGAATACTGTTCAGCTGTTTTGTATTTATTTCTTGGGTTTTGAAATGAGACCATACATTGATAAAAACAAGTACTTATATTTATTATTGTCTTGTAAATGGGAGCAGAGGGGACAGAAAGGGAAAGTAAAAACAATTAAGATGTGTTATGTACACATACCAACTCATGACAAGTATAATCATTAGGCACTGCAAACTTGCACTAATAAAAAATTAAAGTAAATGAAATATTTAGAAAAGCCTACATAAAATTGGAACCCAAAACAGACACCTGAAAAATCAGGAGAAATGAGTCAAATGGTGAAAAGATATTTTTCATCTATTTTAATGGAGACTTTGTTATTAAATGGAGGAATCTGTAAAAATGTCCAAATCAATTTTTTTTAAATGTAATAAAATGATCCAATAAAAATAGGAGCAGATACAAAAAGATTTGTGTCCTGGTATTTAAATCCAAGGATAGTTTAGGTATTAGAATTTGGAGTTCCTAATTTTCTCTACTTCTTTCCTTGCTTTGCCAGAAGAAGTCAGTAACTATGAAAAGAATAAAGTTTAAGAAGCTTTTGTTTAAATCATTGTTTTCCACAGTGTAAATATTATTTATATTTTCATTTATGTGGTTACTATATATAGTAATACTATCCTATATATAAATATAAGATTTAAATATACAAGAGTATTTCCTATTCTGTGGGAATATTCATACCATAACATTTTATAACTGAAAGGATGTTTGGATTAATTCATTAATGAATGAGTTCACTCATTATCATTCATGCACCCTCTGTTCAGTCCCTAAGCATTCACCACATGGTTACCTTATGTCAGGTACTATACAAGGTGCAAAACAATAATACTTTTTCCTTGACTTCCTTGAATTCATGGTCTGGAAATGAGACATGTAAAGAATGAAAGAAAAGGCTCAGGCTCCATATGATAACACAGGAACTTTTGCTATACAAAACTCTGGGACAATGAGGAAGTTCAGAGAGGAAATGACTTATTCTTGTGGAGAGAAATCAACATGGAGCAAGAACGACTTTGCTGGTGCAGTGACATTGGAAATGGGTCTTAAAGAACAAGTTCACCATGCAGAGAAGAGTTATTCAGGATATCCTGGGTTAAAGGAGCATTACATGCAAAGCCAGGGGGACAGGAAACACCAGTGCCTATCCAGGAATTGGAAGTGAAGTAGTGAAAAATGAAGCTTTAGAGGGGAACAGGGCCTCAATGTGAGGATCCCATCAAAGAGCTGGGACTCAATCCCACCCCAAATGGTGATTGCTGTTTCCATCTCTAGGTCATTGTCTCTTGGGAGAAATGGCTTGCCACCTGGCAGTCCACAGTGAGGATCCCCAGGGGAGTAGAGGGCGAAGGGTGGCTCAGCCATTCCCACCTTCCTCAACCTGTGCACACACACTGGATACTAATGAAGAAATAAACAGTTCTTTGCAGAATAATTTAGACAGTGATCCCAAAGTCATGTTTCACAGAGACAGAAGGATCTTATGGGGGGCAGATGTGAGGTGCAGGTCCTCTAGTGTGGCTACACCTACCCCCAACTGGAATGCCAATGGCTAAGGTCACTGCTCGCTTCTGACTCCCAGCTTCTCCCTGCACCTCCCTCAGGACTAGTTACCCACTGTGCAAACACTCTACTTTCTTCTCCCCAAGGAAAGAATCAATTATTCATCCTTTGCTTGGTTTTTATGTCCAATTTTCCAGATATCCACTAAATGATCTTTTCCCTCTCCCCAGGTCCCTGCACAGAGAAAAGTTGGGCTCCGATCCATGCTTGGGTGGATTCAGTGGTAGGTAGACTTCCATTCCACTCTCCTAAGGAAAAAATTTGATTTCCTTCCAAAGAACCCCAGCAGGGGTATGTGAAGAAATCATATTTTCCCTTTTTAAAAAATCTTGGCCTTATTTCTTGTAAGTTAGAAATATTGGCCTTATTTGATAAGAGAAGCTCTCGCCCACCTCCTCTCTCCTATAGGCATTTACAAAACTGTCAGCAAGCTGGAATATTTTCTGTCACTTTCCTCCCTGTGCACAGCAAATGTGTTTATCTTTCTGTTTTTTCCACATTGCTATAAAGTTTATATTTTGCATTGTACACTTATTTAAAAATATTAATTTTTCTGTGTTGATCTTACTTCTGTATTATTTTAATATATTTTATTTTTACCTTGATACCTTTAAATATTTATTATGTTCTTTTTATTGTATGTGTTTGCATGTCACCACTACCTCTGAGAAGTAAGGTGAGTGTAGCAGATAAATATGGCTGTATAAATCCAGAATCTGTTTCCTCATTTTCACATTTTTCCATGGGGAAATACATGTCTCCATTTTTGGGACATGTTTCCAGTGGAGCAGCTTCAACCCTATGCACCAACAGTGAATATCCAGCCCAAGCCTTGCCCAGCAGAGCACTATCACCTTGTCCCCCACAATTGGGTCAGAGAATCAAGAGCCAGGGAGCCTAAAACCTAGAACTCTTGTTGGAGCCATGCAGAACAGAACCTTTCTCATTCCACTAGAATGACCTCGGTGCAGATGTAAGCCTGGGGAGTGGACGATTGTGGCTGGCTCAGGACTGTTCTGATTAGTTTTCTTGAGGTGCCAAAACAAGAGGGCCAAAGTGCAGAACAGTTGTACGGGTGATGAACAGAGGCTCCCGTGTCCATTTTATTGAGATTCAATGGGATGGTGCACAAAAAACATAGAGCATACTGCTAGATGTGGAGTATGCTCCTGAAATATGTTAAATATGATTTTTATTACTTAATAGTCACATTCTTTTAAAGCCCTATAAATGGTTTTTACATGTTTGTTATTATTTTCTCATAATAGATTCTCAGAAGTAGAATTTAGGCCAAAAGTTATAAGCTCCTGCCAAAGTGCCTTAATCTAATCATGAGGAAATAAACTTCAGTTGAGGGACATTCTACTGCACAACTGCTTATGTTCTTTAATGAGAGCAAAGAAAGGCTAAGGAACTGGTACAGATTAAGGAAGGCTAAAGACAGCCAGGGATCTTGAAATGAATCTCAGGTCAGGAAAAACTACTAAAAAGAACATTATTGGGACAACAAGCAAAATCTGCATATCAACAGTCAAACCTAGGTATTTGATAATTGTATCATATCAAAATTATATTTCCTAAAGGTGATACACCATAGTTACACAAGAGACTATTCTTATTCATAGGAGATACACACTGAATTATTTAGGGCAAAAGGGACAACACTATATGACTTCTATAACTGACTCTTAGATGGTCATCAATGATGAGGGAGAAGATAATAATAACACTAAAATAAGACTATAAACAATAAAATTAAAAATTGATTAATATAGATAAAAGAAATTCATGTTTAGCTTTTTAAAATTTAAAGTTTAAGACAAAAATGTTATATATAGAACTTGGGACCTTGTGCTTTCGAGGCAGGCTCCAGAACCACTGAGCTAAATCCCCAGCCCAAATGTCTACAAAGAAGGTGTCTCCAGATCTTTAAACACCTTCTTTTTTTTTTTTTGCTAATGGGGATCGAACTTGGGACCTTGGTGCCTGTGAGGCAGGCGGCGGAACCGCTGAGCTAAATCCCCAGCCCTGTTATATAATTTTAGTTTTTGTTGGTTTGTACTGAGTATTATATACAATGTTTTCAGATATTTTATTTCATAGCACTTTCACTAATGCTAAATGTTGTGCTTTTTTCATTTTTGCAAATTTAATAGGCTAAAAATACTTTAATAGGCTAAAATGCATTTTATGTGTTTGTAAGTGAACAGAATTGAAGATTTTTCATTTCAGTACAATACAGAGTTGTATTTTTATTACATCTATTTATATCAGTTTCCACATGTCTATTAGGGTCTGTGCTTTTTTCTTATTGGTGTACTTTCACATTTTAAATAATATGTTACTGGTCTGGAATAGCCACGATCTCCCTAAAAATATCTTGAGCCATTTGAAAGACAGAAATAAGACAAGTTTGAAGAAACTTCATTGATCCTTAATGTCTGTCAGTGTTACTCTAAAGCTTATATGAATTTTTGAAATGCTTTTTTTGCCCATTTTGGTGTTATCCAATATTCTTCTAGTCTACTACACCCCAACTTAGGACCCTGGATATCACCATAACATATTCAGGTATGATGACAAGCACTAGGATATTTTCAGGAGAGGGCAAAGCAAGCTATAAGATGGTCTGCGGCCAGATTTGCCTGGCTCAGTCCTTCCTGGTCCTTGCACTACATGACTGTGTGGATCACTGGTCATCACATCACAGCACAAACCAATTGTGCGGTCCCTGTAATGCTTATGAACAATATGGTGATTCTGACACAGAGTAAGAGGTAGAATTTGTACGTTAGGCCCAGGAAATATGACTGCCACATCCTCAAACCTATGCCTCACTTGTTAGCAATTTTAAGACAAAAGTTCCCAAACTTTGGGAGTCTCAGAATTACCTGGAAAATTAATAGCAAGCATAGAAGTTCTGATTCATTGAAGTAGAACAAGGCATAGTCCTCTAGAGAGGTCAGCCAAGTGTCCTAGGTGGTTCTGTTATTTTCCAAGGGTTGAGAGCCATTGTTCTAAGGGGTTGAATCATCAAAACAAATGAAAATATTCCCAAAATGTCCCATTAAAAACTTTTCAAAGCTCAGATTTTTTTTTTTTTTTTTTTTTTTTTTTGGTTTTGGTGCTAGGGATCGAATTCAGGACCTTGCACTTGTAAAGCAGGCGCGATGCCACTGAGCTAAATACCTGGCGCAAAGCTCAGACTTTTAACAGAGTTGACTAGAATAATTTGAAGAAATGGCTGATAAAATAAATAATTTGAGAGGTGGGTGGCCCCAAATGTGGCAAGTATTTAGAAAAGACAGGACCAAAAAGGAGATTTGTACTGGCATAGGTAGGCGTACTGTGAATTAAAGATGCTGACCTGGTTCTTTCTCCAGGACTTGATCATTTTTTAACAATAAACTTAAAAAATATGCTAATATAAATGCCCATATAACCTCAACAGTGAATGTATAACTGGTAAATGAAACTAAAACGCATCCTCCTTGTTATTTCTCATTGTCTGGTCAAAGCACATTCCATGGGGGTCATCTTTGTCCTTCCCATAAGGAAAGGTGGGCAGATGCCATGACTTTCCTCTTATTGTTAGGTACAGTCCTTAGCTGTAAACATGGTTTCATGACTGAGACTGGAATATCCAGTCCAGATATTAGTCAGAGCTCTACCTTATCTTTAATGGTACACTCCCTCCACTTCTAGATGGGAGTAGACAGTGCTCCAGGCTGTGAGTGTGCAGCAAGAAAGAGGAAGAAGGAATGGTTGGCTTCTCTCCACTTAGTACCACTTCTCTTTTCTTCTCCCACTCTGCTGGCTGACCAGTTTCTAGCACCCTGAGGTTGAAGGAATGCTAAGGATTAAGAAAGATCTTGTAGAACTGACACCATGGTAAGCTTGCTTTGCATTTTCTGCACCTGATGGATATTCAAAGCTGACTTTCCTTGGGATTTTTTGGGTTCTTTGGAAGACTTTTTTCTTCAAGATGTCTGTCATATATCTCTTTTCACCTGGTTCATACATTTTTATTCCTAGTGTTTACTTGTGGCTTATTTGAAGCCCCCTTCAGATTCCAGTGGCTAGAGTTCTCCACTTTCCAAGCAACCCTACTAGGCAGGACTCTCTAACGGGACTTTTGGGTAGATCTCTTCCATTTGGCCTGCATCTGATACACTGAAAATGCTCATAAATTCCTTGGTCTGACAATTCTGGCTGGTTTCTATAAAGCCTCCACTCTGGTGCTCCAGGGTGCATTAACCATGTTTGGTGGAGTCAAGACAGCATCTTTGAGTCTCTCAGATGCAGAAAAATCGTTATTTCTAGCTCTCTGAAAAGCGTCCTGGAAGCCTTGGAAGAAGTGGCAGCCCTCCCTCACTTACCCTCCAAGCAGAACTTGGAACACTTCTTGGTAAAATCTTCTTCAAAACTCCTGTGGGATCCAAGAGTTATACAACTAGTTCTCATAAATTCCTCAGAAAAAATTCTGCATATGGTGATCTGGTTTTGGTATATCATATTAAAACTGATCATCCCAGTGAAAATTACATTTTAATCTCGTCCCTCTATAGTTTTAGAAACTATACCATTAACCCACATTTAGGG
Source organism: Heterocephalus glaber (assembly GCF_053883595.1). Taxonomy (NCBI): domain Eukaryota; kingdom Metazoa; phylum Chordata; class Mammalia; order Rodentia; family Bathyergidae; genus Heterocephalus; species Heterocephalus glaber. The sequence goes on from NW_028258317.1 coordinate 50,945,172, forward strand.
AGGTCATATTTTGGGGCATTCTGTCCCCTAGACTAAGAGCTTCTTGGAAAAAGGAGCAAATTATTTAAAAATGATAGGCAGTTCATGCTGTAAGTTGTTTTATTTTATTAGTAATTTTTCCCTGTAGAACATGCTTAGAGACAAATACACAGTGGTAAGTGTACAGTTCAATGAAATTAACAAAGTAAACACATGTGTATAACAAGGACCCAGATCAAGAAAGAGAATGTTATCGGCTACCAGACACTCTATCATATGCTTTCTTAATTGAGCTCCTCCAAAGGTAATGAATATCCTATTGGCACCATAGACTACTTTTTTCTTCTTTATACATACTCTGTTTTTATGTTTGAGAAATTTATCCACATTGGTTCCTCTACTTAAATGCTATTTGTTCTCATTACTGGGTGGCCATGGTACAAATATATTTGAAGAGTTAATACTCAGTGAATGAATCTTTTGTTTCAAATGTACCCCAATGGCTACCTGCTACCTCCCCAGACTTCCCTAATTCCAACTTGCATCCTCAGGAGGACTCTCAAGTCACATTAATAATTTGCTTGGTTGTCAGGACAAAGCAGTTGAACCCTGCAATTTTTTTTAACTAGGTAACAAGTTAGGGTCTTTCAGGGAAAGAGTTTATATCTCCTCACTCATTACATTTCATTCTATCAATTCATTCTTTAATTTGGCTGACAGGGTTATAGAATGTTTGAGTTGCGGAAAACATCTTCTGAGAAAGATTCTGCATCAATTTTGATAATAGGTGTGTGAATTTCTATCTCCTTAACAATTACGGTAAAAAGTTATAGAAGATCTATTTACAATAACAACTGGAGATCCAAAATGTTTACCTAAATATTTCTTGCCTAGTACTTTATAACTATGTAGTGATTTTTTTCCAATTAAAATGTAAGATTTCAAAGTATAATCATTTTCACGAGGGAATAAGACAACCTTTTATTTTTTTGGTACTGGGGATCAAACTTGGCTGCTTGCACTTGCACAGCAGGTGGTGAAACCACTGAGCTAAATCCCTGGCCCCCAACCTTTTATTTTATATTAAAGTAAAAATTAACATTTAAAAATTTTGCAACGAAAATCAATATTTTGAAAACTTGTCAGCATTTATTTTATGAATTAACATCCTCACTACAATTTAAAATGTGGGCATTAAGATAGTATCAATCTCTGAATAATGAATGGAAAGCACTGAAGAATTTTCTTTTATGAAATCCTATTTGACACATGTCTCAAATCATAACATTGTTTTCAGTGAGAAAATATTTTAGTTCAGACGGAAATGTAAGTGTAACTCCACTCATTTGACAGAATATTTAGTGAGAACCTTCTAAGTGCCAAGCATTGAACTAGTCAAGAGACATCTTATATCATATGAACAAGATGAATATTGTTATATATAGCCTCATAAATCTATAGTCTAGTATAATTAAGGGCTAGATGAACCAGCAGATAATTTCTATACAGAATAATGACTGTTTTGATAAGGCAAAGATGAGTTTTGTATGCTATAGCACATGTTGGGCCTGGCATTTGGCTCGGTGGTTCTGCTGCCTGCCTTGCAAGTGCAAGGTCCTGAGTTCGAACTCCGGTAGCAAAAATTAAAAAAAAGTTATAGCACATGTTATACCACATAAAAGGCACTAAATTGATCCTTGGGAAATCATGAAAACTTTCCCCAAAAGTTATGTCTACTGTGAGTAAGAGGTGGCCAGGTTCAGGTTAGAAGGAAAAGTGGTTCAGACATTTGCAAAGGCTGAAGCAACTGGATGCCATTCACTGATGAAGATGGGGGCTGTATTGAAAGGGAGAAGGGAGCATAATCTAATGAGCTGGGGACTTGAAAATGAGTCCTCAAAAACTTTTGGAGGGAAGTCATCATTAAGATGGTATAGTGGTATGGAAAGGGACTGGGAGTCAGGGCAGCTTGGCTTGAAATCCTAGCTTTACATCTAATAGGTGAAACTGAATAAAGTCTTTTCAGAGTCTCGATTTCTGCCTTTGTGAGAGAGGAGATTGATTGTGAACAGACACAAAGAGACTTTTGGGGATTGCATAAGTGTTCTAAAACTGGATCCTGGTGATTATCACACAACTGTATATTAAAATATGTTAAAACTCACTGCGTTGTACATGTAAAATGGGTGGTAGGCAAGCTATGCCTTAATAAAACTGAAATTGTGAAAAAGAAGAATGAATAATAAAAATAGTGGACTAAAGTATGATTTTAACCACCCCCCCCCAAAGAAAAACGAAAACCCAGAGGACTGAGGGACTAGCTGAGTGGTAGAGCGCTTACATAGAATGAGCAAGGCCCTGAGTTCCATTCTCATCATTGGGAAACAAAAGTGAGTTGTTTGCATAGTTTCATTTCAAGTATCTCTCCACTAGGCACTTATTAACTGCATGGGAGAGGTGGTAGCTTTATGGTAGAAGAGCCTGGTAGACACTACTTTAATCATGTGATCAAAGTTAACATCAATAATAAAGGACCATGGGCCGGGAATTTAGCTCAGTGGTTTCACTGCCTGCTGCGCAAGCGCAAGGACCCAAGTTCGATCCCCAGTACCAAAAAACAAAACAAAACTAACTAAATAAAGGGCCATCTGGATATCCTGTGCTCCTGTGATGCACAGAGAATGGTTCAACACAGATTTGTATTCCTGTCAGAAATGTATCACCCAAATTAATAATGAGAAAATAGAAGACAAATAAAATTTGAGGGATATTTGATAACATAACTGACCAATAGTTGTTAAGTGTGTTAAGGTCATGAAAGACAAGTTTGGACAATGTCTCAGAATAAAGTAGACTGAAATGTGACAACTAAATGTAGTGTGTTTTCTGGGTTGGTTCCTGGTCCAGAAATAGGACTTTAGTGAGACAACTGGAAAAATTTAAAGAAAGACTACAGATTAGTTAAGGGTATCATATAAATCAATGATAATAGTGCAGTGATTATGAGACTTTAACACTGGGAAGCAGAATGAAGGGTATATGGAATATCTGTAATATTTGTGTAACTTCTGTTAAGTTGAAATAGGTTCAAAATTAAAAGTTAAAATATGAAGGAACTTATCACTTTCAGCTGGGAAAATGGCAATGGATTGATAAAAAATTAATGATGATTGAATGACTAAAATTCTACCCATTGTTCAAAAGTTAACAATTTAGAAAATAAGTAGTCATAGAGGAGTTCTTAAGTGAAGCAATAAAAAGAAATATTATTATATTAACCATTCTCTCTTTTCCTTTCCTTCTTTCCAAGTGGAACCACACTGTTATGGTTTAAATATGAAATGTCCCCCAAAAGTCTCATGAGTTCAAGGTGGGGCTTTTGATCCCACTCCTATCTATGCCCCCATTTCTCCTTTCCTCCCTTTTTGGAATGGGAATAGTTAATCTGTACTATCGCGGGTTGGAATTATGTAACTTATTTTTTATTTTTCAGGGGCTGACAGCAAAGAGTTTGCCTTGAGTCTCAAAAAAGACTTTGGACTTGGACTTTTGAGCAATATTGGAACTGTTGAGACTTTGGGGACTCTAGCAGATGGATTAAATGCTTTTGCATTATGAGATGGGCTGGAAACCTTGGGGGCCAGGGGAGGAATGTTATAGTTTAAATATGAAATGTTGCTCAAAATTATTATGTGTTCAGAGGGAGGGTTTGGGGAAGGTGATTGAATCATGGGGGCTCTAACTTCATCGGGTTAATCCACTGATAAGATCATAATTTAATGGCATTATTGGGAGGAGATAGTAGCAGGAGGTGGGGCCTAATTGAAGGGAGTGGATGATGGGACCATGACCATGGAGACTACATCTGGCCTAGTGTCCAGTCCTTTCCTGATTCTTCCCCTCTGCTTCCCAACTGCCATGAGGTGAGCAGCTTTCTTCCGGCACACTCTTCCACCATGATTTTCTGCCTCCCCTTAGGCCACAGTGGAAAGAGCTTACCATGGACTGAAATATTTGAAACGATGAGCAAAACTAAACCTTTCTTCCTTTAATTTGTTTTTTCCAGGTATTTTATCATGGTGACAGAAAGCTGACTAATACACTAACACTATGCATATTATTCTGCATTTTTCTTTTTCTACTAAACATGTCTTATAAATCTTATATCATATAAATATATTTTTGTAATGACCCTTGTTTTTTTTAAATGTGGTATTAGAATTAGAATTCGAGGTGCTCGACACTGAGCTACATCTCCAGCCTTTTTTATTTTTTAAGACAGTGTCTCACTAAGTTGTACGGGCTTGCCTTGAACTTGTGATATTATACTCCTGGCTCAGCCTCCCAAGTAGCTGGGATTACAGACATACACCACTGTGCCCAGCCTAATGACTTGTATTTTAAACCAAGAATTTTGATTCACTTTGCTTAATACTTAAAAAGAACTTATAGGTCACAATGTTATTTGATGCAAATCTTGGAAAGACAGAGTCTTATTAATGCAAGAACTTTTAGATTCAAAGTGATATTCTGGTTTTTATTTTGTTCAGTAAAGGTAATGGAATGAGTATATTCTAGTCATCTCAGAAGCACAAGGATCAAAGAGCACTGGCCAGGAAGGGTGAAGACCCCAATGAGCTCTGGTCCTGTAGTGATATGTTTATTGTAGGCATGCTCTGCTTTTGTTACAAAATATTAAATTGTTTTTCTCTTCAATGTTTACTGACGTGCATATCCAGGTAAATCAACTGTTAACTTCAGAGTTTTAATTTAACTTGGGACCTTGTGCTTGTGAGGCAGGTGGTGGAACCACTGAGCTAATCCCCCAGTGCCAAGGCATGTAATCTTTAACTCTAAAGCATGCAATGACAATAAAACTTAGAAAACATTTTAAAGAAATTTTAATTGTTTATTTAATCTGTAGGATATGAATGTTGTAAGAAACTGTTTGCTCATTTAAGTTGTAGATGAACTTTTCACATTTGTGATCAGAAATCCACCATCTTACAGTGCAGGTTCTTTTATTAATCAGAAGCTCAGTGGTAGAGAGTGTGCTTAGCATGTATGAGGCCCTGACATCAGTCCCAGTACAAAAAAAAAAAAATGCAGAATGCTCCATCCAAGCTCTTTCTAACTTTTTCTTAAAGGCTGTTCAAAATAAAGGTATTTCTAGTGTTTCCGTATTTAAATATAGTGTGAAGCTTGCTTTGCCTTACCACAAGTAATCTAACATAAACCAAACATTTTTAGCTATTCCCCTATAATTGAATAGTTAGAATGTTTCTAACATTTCACCACTAAAACAATACTACTGGGAATGTCATAAATGTTTGCACATGTATATATGTAGGATAAATTCCAATCAGTACAGGTCAAATGATATGTGCAATAAATATTTTAATAGATACCTTTAAGTTTGCCCTCCACAAAAGGTAGGTTGATATACAGCTTATTTTTTTCAAATTTAAACATAATTTTATATGCCTTTATACCCTGTAATATGATACAAAGATATAATTTGAAAAAATAATGTCCGTGTCACCTATCTTATCCCTCTAAGGTAGCCCATATAACTGCAAAGGTGAATATTCTTCTAAGCATGAATAAATGTTAATATACATGAATATATACTAGTATATACGCAAACATGTACAAACATTTTTTATTTGTTATCCTTTACTACTCTGGATCATAAATGTATAATTAATTTACAAATGATGAGCAAATATTTTTCATCTCACATTTATTGTTGTTATTTTACAAATCAGTACTCATGTATATAAACATTATGCTTTCTGTTAATATTTTCTGCAAGCAAATATAGGAATATAAATCTACAGTGACATACATAAAACTTTAGACATAATTATATCATAAATACATTTTTAGTTTTGTAGATTTTATTGAGTTTACGGCTACATTTAGGTATAACCTTATGATCACATTCATCATTGAGAATTTGTACCTGTACATGATAAATTTTGATTCTTATTTTTTCCCATTCCCCTGCTCTCCCTTCAATCCCTCCACCCTCCTATATACATAAGCCTTGTTTCCATTTTTTCCTTCTTACTTTCAATTTTTTTCCCCTTCTTTACTTTCCCCTGTCCCCTCTCCCTAGTTCTGCTTCCCCTTTGAACATTTTCTTCCTATTTCACAATATCTATTATACATTTTGGTCCTCATTTACATTTTCAGTTTCTCACACCAGAGAAATGATTCGGTATTTACTCATGTGTGTCCTATTTATTTCACTTATGAGTATGGGCTCAAGGTGCATCCATTTAGCTATAAATGTCTCAAGTTAATACATGTTTGCCATACATAATGTTTGCATTCATTTTAGGGAGTTGGTACATATACATAACACATCTTATAATTATTTTCATTTCCCCTTGTCCTCTCTTTTCTTCCCCTCCCTCCAGCTCTAGTTCTCCTTCCTATTTGCAGAGAATCTATTTCCCTATTTCATAATATCTTTTATGTTTCTCTTTATTTATATTTTGGGTTTGTCATATAAGAGAAAACATGTAATATTTGTGCTTGTGTGTTTGATTTATTTCACTTAACATTGTGATCTCAAAGTGCATCCATTTCTCTACAAATGAGTCAAATTTATTTTGCTTTATGACAAAGTAGTACTCCATTTTGTATAAATACCACATTCTTTATCTATTCATCTGTTGATGAACATATAGACTGCTTTGCAGATTTAACTATTATGAATTGTGCTGCCATAAACATTGATATGCACATATCAATGTAATATGATGTTTTCAACTCTTTCAAGAAGATATCTAGAAGGAGAATTTCTAGTTTTAGTTTTTTTGAGGAATCTCCATACTGGTTGTACAAGTTCACATTCCCACCAAACAATCTAGAAGGGTTCCTTTTTTTTTTACCACAGCCTTGCCAACATTTTTCTTTTTTAGATTTCTTGTTGATGGGCATTTTTTTCTTAAGTAGGATGGAATCTCAGAGTTATTTTAATTTGCATTCTGTCATGGCCAAAGATGTGAATGTTTTTTCATGTATTCATTAGGCATTTGTATTTCTTCTGAGAAATGTTTATTCATTTCAGTTGCCCATTTTATGATTTGGTGTTTTATTTTTTGGGTCAACTTTTTTTAGTTCTTTCTATATGCTAGATATTAGTCCTCTATCTGAAGTGTTGCCAGCAAAAATTTTTTTTCCAATTCTGTAATTTTCCTCTTCACTTTATTGGTTGTTTCCTTTACTGTGCAGAAGGTTTTTAACTTGACGTAATCTCATTTGTTGATTCTTAATGTTATTTTTTGTGCAGTAGGGATTCTGTTAAAAAAAAAGTCCTTACCTATGACTATGTCTTCAAGAATTTTATGTATTTCATCTTCAAGCAGATTAAGTGTTTCTGTTTTGATATCTAGGTCTTTGATTCATTTCTATTTTAGTTTAGTACATGGTAAGAGATACGGATCTGGTTCAATCTTCTACAGGTGATAGCCAGTTTTCCCAACACCATTTATTTAAAAGGCTATCTTTCCTCCAGCATAATACATGCTATTTGTAAAGCCATTTTTAAAATGAAGGGAGCTTTCTTCTCTCTCCCTTTTTTGTCTGTCACCTATATTACCCTCCCTATTCTCTCTCCTCCAAAGGAAAAATCATGTTAACGATCTGTTTCTGTTCTGATAATTATATGTACTTATTTATGTAAGTACCATTCATGCATATGTTTTGAACTTATTTATGTGTAAATAAGTACTCCAAAGCTGAGTTTTCTACTGTTGTCATCATCAATAGCTTGTGTGGTTGAGAGTATTTCATAAGTAAAATTATAAAAAGTAAAAGGAAACATTATGGCATAAAAAGGATATGGATTAATATTGTCTATTAACAGTTTCTTGTCATGCTACCTAGGGCTGTGAATTGCTAAACTATATAATAAACACAAAGCAACACTGAAATTAAGGTGAAATTACCTGGTATGGTGGTGCACATCTGTAATCTTAGCACTCTGAGGGGCTGAAGCAGAAGGGTCACAAGTATGAGCCTCGCCTATGCAACTTAGTGATTTAGGCCACTTTGTCTCAAAATAAGAAAAATAAAAGTAAATAAAAGGCTGGAGATGTATCTCCCTGTGAAGACCCTGGGTTCAATCCCCATGATTAGAACAAAAAGAGCAATATGCATACTCATTTATTTCTCTTCTTTCAGTAACTCAGCAATGAATTTTTAATCTATATATTGTACACTACTGCCCCAAACTCACTAACCAAAATTAAATTATGAAAGTACGTATTTAGATTTATTGATAGCAATGCATAATCCAAAACATGAGCTTTATTATAAAATACAGTATATGCATAAAAACATACAAATTATGAGTAACTTAAAACTGTTAACAAAAATTAATATTAACATTAATTGAGTACACTTAATTCAGATTGCTATAGCTTGTGTCTAGATGCCCCCAAAAACCTCATACAATCATTGATGGGACTTCAGAAGTGGTTGGATCTGGAGTGTGTGATGCTGGGATCAAAGGTGTGTGATTGCTAAATTAGTCCACTGATTGGTTTGCATAGTTCTGGGTAGGATTAAGGGTCCCTCATCCTGAGTTGAGTGCTACCCGACCTAAGAGCAGGTAGCCTGGATAAAATATAAGAGACAGTAAGAGGGTCGCTGCTTGTTGTTTGTAGCTTGCTCTCTTCTGCCTTTTGCCTTCTGCCTACCATGAACTATTTCTCCTCTGCAATGTTGCTGTGCCATGCCACCTGCCTGGAGCCAGCCAATTATGAACTGAAACCTCTACAAACTGTGAGCTAAATAAACCTTTCCTCCTGTCTCAGCAATGAGAAAAGTAACTAAGACACAAACCTTTATATTTCCTTAATAAATCTTAATATTAGAAATAAAGTTTATTATTAAATGTACAAGCTATATTGAATGAGAACATTTTCATATATTTCTCAAGAAATCTGTTGAATTAAGCATGTTTTGCAGAGGTACCTAATCAATCTTCAAATGTCTTTCAAAGACATGATGAAATAATTACAATATATCTCTATTATGGAATACCATGAAGGGATTAAATAGCCTATCTCTAGAGAGAAGAAAAAATTATCAGTGTTTAATGTCAAGTAAAGAAAGTAAGTTCTGGAACAAAACCTCTGTAAGTTCCTATTTGTATTAAAAGCAAAAGCTACACATATGTACAAATACATAGAAAAATATTTAGTGTGGCAGTGGCAAAATTACATAACAAAAATAAAAATTCTAGACTGATGTCCATTAAAATGTTCACAATGGTTATGCAATGTCATGAAAGAAAATGAAACTGAAGATAGTGAAAGTGGCTCCAATTTTACCCTGATAATTTTGTACTGTTTGAACATCTTATATTGGCAATACATTCAAGTATTTTATTTTATACATGTATATAGTATTTAATACATGTCCAAGTGTATCATTTTACATTATCTTTAAGACAGCCAAATAAAAATATTGGTCACTATCAGTTTCACTGGCACAAAAAGAAATATAGACAATATATAAGTTCATTTCTCTGTTTCGCAGCTCTGCTCCATGAAGTCTTCAGTACACTGGTTGCTTCCAGGTCCCTGCTCTACATTCTGCAAAATGTGGCTCTTATCTTTCATAATCAAGATGTGCTCTTGCCATCATTCCTGCATACCAGGCAGCAGGATGAAAGAAGAAATGAAGACAGATGCAAGGTTCCATGAAGCTGCCACATGACACTTCTGTGTATATCCCATGGGTCAGGACTTCCTTACATGACCATATCCAGTTCAGAGTAGACTTGGCAATGATCTTCTTCTCTGGAGGTCATGCATATACCTTAAAAACCAGGTACTACTGTAATTAAAGATGGGAAGGATGGGTAATAGAGTTCCTACTTCAGGAACTTTTAAATTATTATAGACATAATGTGGAAAGACTGGTAAAATAATGTAAAGTTACTTTGCAGGAGGAATAAATATGCTGAAAGATGTTGATTTGAAATAAGTTCCCTAAATAAAGATGATGTGATTGAGATGGAGACAAAGAAGTGGCTGGGTGACTTGAAACTATACTGAAGTTTCAAGCTACTCTGAGACTCAAGGGCAGAAAGAAAATGCTAAATAAGAGGAAAAGAAGTAAATTAATCTAAGGGAAGAGTTCATGAATGTTTCTACTTAAGTGAAACTTTGATGATTGCTATGGTCTGAATGGGTTCCCAAAATTCATATGTTGAAACTTAATCACCAATGTTATCATATTAAGGGGCTAGACTTTTAGAAAATTAAGTCATGAGGCTAAGCCCTCAAGGATTGGATTAATGATTTTATGAATTGAAAGGGAGCTGTTTGGGTCTTTGACCCTTCTGTCTGTCCATTATGCCAGGTGAGGACACAACATTTGTCTTCTCTGAGGACACAGACTTTGAGGCATCAACTTGGAAATAGAGACCAGAACTTCATCAGACACTGATCCCATCAAAGCCATGATCTTGGACTCAATAGTCTCTAGACCTGAGAAATAAATTTCTTATTTATAAATTACTAGACTCAGGCATTCTGTTATAGCAGCACAAAAGGACTAAAGACAAAAAGACAGTGATGAATTAATTGAGAGACAGAGCTATGGGACTCAAAAGACATTTGTCTTGAAATCAAGAAGAGCAGACCTTGCCAACAGCTTGGTGTTTCAGTTAAGTGCAATGAAATAGTCTTTAAGGGAATCTGGGAGAATAGTGTGAGTAAGAAATAAAAATGGAAATATTTCATTTGCTCTTATGTCCTTTATTTACTTTAAAAATCATAAGCAGGTGCCTGTGGATTTTGGAGCATATGTCTTTAAAACTATAAAAATCAGAAAGTCAAACTTAAAGCCACAAATGTCGATTTTAAGTTTCCATTGGCAAGAAAAGGGTACTATTTAGACTGTCTCCTCAACTCTTACAACATAAATCATTACACAACAGTTTTTGTTTTGCTCAACCCTTTCTCCTTGTCTGATGTATATTTTAGAGACAACAGTGCAACATTCAGTAGGTCAGACTGTAGGTTTTGAATAATGTTTTATCTTTTTTTAATTTTGTAAGAAGCTGATTTACAAGTGACTAGACTATAAGCTAAGCCTTATTAGTAACATGGCTTAACCCACAAAGATAACTGACTCAAATAACACTAGTGACAGCCACTGAAATGAAAGTCATGCCCCCTAAAAATGCCAAAGTATAAATATTTCATCTGCCAGTCACTTTCAATATCCTAGAGAGGAAATATTATTTCATGTTTATAATGGTAGTATATTTTAGCAGAGAACTATGTGGTACTTGAATATCAATAATCTCCCTTCAATCAAAGCAGTCACAAGAATAAGAGCCATTAGTCTCTGGCCTTTCAGATACATTCTCAACAAGTTCACGTGCACCCAAAGAAAAGTATAAAATAGTCTGATAAACATTAAATGTTTAAAAATTATTTTTAAAAAATATTTATCTGCCCAGCTAGATAAGAGGAACTGGGTTAATTCTGAAACGCTCTGTTTCCTTTTTTTCTAAACCACTAGCTATTGCTAGTTACTAGGGTTCTTGCCTTGCCTTTGGAGGAAGTTGCAAAAATGAGGGGGGGGAGTGGACAGACACAGAGACAGAGACAGAGACAGAGAGGGGGAGGGAGAGAGAGAGAGAAAGAAACAAGTTGGGATTGTTTTTAGCTTTCATGTGATTTAGCTGTAGCTACAACACTTACTCTTTCTCATTTTAACTAACAGAACTACTCAAGAGTAGAAAATGAAGTAATGGAGAGAATTGTGGAATTATGCCCAATGAGGTATGACAGGGTTATTTTCTCAAACCTGAGCTGTTGGAATCCAGTCAACTTGAGAGCTTATCTGCTCTACCCTTCTCTTTCCTAGTGGGGTTCCTTCTACAGTGCAAAGATGCAAGTGTCACTTGAATGTGGTCTCCCTGGCCAGGAATCTGTGCCCTTGGAGGGAACAGGTTAAACTTCTTAGCTTTGGACCCTCCTCTGAGTATTACTAGTACTATGGTACTTGTGGTGTGTAGCACTTTGAGGTCACAGTGCAAAGGTGATGATTTATAAACTGACCTTAAAAATAGTAGGAAAGTTCAATTTTTATAAACTTTTATTTAGTCCAATTTAAGAACACATTACATTACTTTACTTTACATCAAGAATTGACAACTATGGCCTGGTGTCTCTCCTGGCCCCATAGCCTGAAAGCTAAGGATTTTTTTTGTTTGTTTATTTGTTTGTTTGTTGTGGTACTGGGAATCGAACTCTGGACCTTGAGCTTTTGAGGCAGGCTCCAGAACCACTGAGCTAAATTCCCAGCCCCTGTTTTAATATTCTTAATAGGTTAAAAATGAAAAGAAGACTATTATTTCACAACATGAAAATCATATGAAATTCAATTTTAAACTTTGTAGAAAATTGTTTTCTCTCTTATTATGTAAGTACCCATTACAAGGTCCTCAAATTTTCTTTTTGGCCTGTAGAGTCTAAAATTTTTACTATCTGGTTTTACAGAATAAAGTTTGCAAATCCTTTGGTTAGATTAGCATGGAGTTTAGTGTAAGGCAGACCAGGATTGAGCCAGAGCCATCATTTACTGATTGTATGACCTTGAACAAGGTATTCTAAGTCTCAGTTTCCCCATCTATAAAATATATGAATATAATTATAAGCTCATTTGAACTGCTGAAACCCTCTACTGTCATTGCTGTTGCGGTTTAGATATGAAATGCCTCCCAAAGGCTCATGTGTTGAAGGCTTGCTTCCAATGCAGCAATGTCCAGAGATAGGACTTTGGGGTTAGATTGGATTATGAGGGCTTTGGTTAAATCAGTGGATTAATCCACTGATGAGTTAATAATTGAATACGCTATGGGGAGGTGGTGGAAACTGTAAGAGGTGGGAGAAAGAAAGTCACGGGTACATGGCCTGAAGGGTTATATCTTGTTCCATGCCCTTTTCTCTCTTTCTGCTTCCTGAGTGCTACAAAGTGAGTAGCTTTGCTCTACCATGCCCTTCTGCCATGACGTTCATATTGGTTAGCTTCCTTGTTGCTGGGACCAAATACCCAAAACTCACGAGTCAAAGGAGGAAATGGCTTATTTGGCTTATGGTTTCAGACCATGATCAGCTGGCTCCAAGGCAGGAACATCATAGCAGAAGGGTGTAGCAGAGCAAAGCTGCCCACTTCACGGTGGTAGGCAAGCAGAGCAGGGAGACAGCACCAGAGAGGAAGAGGTAAGGGGTATAGACCCTCAAGTGCTATGGTTTAGATTAGAACATCCTCCCAAAGTCTCATGAGTTCAGATGTAGGGCTTTTGGAAGTTGATTGGATTATGGGGCTATACTCATCAGTGGGTGGATCTATTGATGTGTTCATAGCTAAATGTGCTATTAAGAGATGGGGCCTGTTTGGAAGAGGTGTGTCACTGGGGGTGTGCTTTTTTTTTTTCAGCTTGAATTGCTATGTAGATTACAGAAAATAAGGATGAATAATAAGGACCATTTGCTTTCTAATGGTCATGAAATTACATTCAGCTGTAACTGTATGTAAAGCTCACTTGGAAGAAGTATGCAGGGATAGTCTTGGATCTAAACACACCCTGTAGGTCTCATGCTTCAAAACGCATAAACTGAAGGTGATTTTTGGTCATCTCTTGCTTAATATGCTTCATTTTCAAAGAAAGTTGAGGTGGAGTCAAAATTTGAGTGCTGTTCCTAGCACGACCAGAGTTTGGGTTAAATTCACCATCCAGAGCATGGGTCGCTATTTTATTTTATTATTATTATTATTATTATTTTTGGTACCGGGTATTGAACTTGGGACCTTGCGCTTGCGAGGCAGGCGTCGGAACCACTGAGCTAAATCCCCGGCCCTGGGTTGCTATTTTAGGAGGTGATGTTTTTGTGGCTGTAGTCCGATCCTGGGCGTCCTTGTCATTGTGTGACAGATGAGATTCAGCGGGTTTGCTTGAGTCTCCCAGTTTGTGGCACAGCATTTGGTTTCTGGTCCTCTCATTTGATGTGGATGTGTTCATTTCTCCTGCTTGAGTGGAGCAGAGGTGTGGTTTGGTAACTTTCTTTCTTGTCCTTCTTAATTTACTGTTCCTGCTGGCTTCAGCCTCACTACCTCCATCTTTTGTTGTGTCCTAGTAACGACAGGATCTGAATCCAGCCAGATGGCCCCGGAGTCCTGTGGGCCGAGCACGTCTGGGGGTGTGCTTTTGAAGGGTATATCTCCCTTCCTGGCTCCTTTCTTCCTGGTTGCTATAAAACCAGCAGCTTTTCTCCACCATGCCCTTCTGCCATTTGGGGACTTGATCCTCCAATTAGACCTCTCCTTCTTTCTAGTAGTCAGTATTGGGTATTGTGTCACAATGTTTCTGCTTCTTTATAGGCCTAAAAGCAGTGGAACCAGCTAACTATGGACTGAAACCTCTACCACGGTGAGCCAAAATAAACTTTTCCTCCTTTCTCATTCTCTCATATTTTGCCACAGGGACAGAAAGCTGACTAACACACCTGTGTTCTCCCATAAGTATGATAGTTACACCAAAGAATTTCAAGATATATATCTACATCAGTAGAATAATGGAATGTATAGTATATTTTATGTGAAATTTCGAAGGAAGAAAACCATTCATTGGCAGCAGCATAGTTATTAAAAATACGATCTTAAAAAATACAATCTTTGCATCAGACAGATTTTATGATCTAACTTGACCAAGTAATGTAACCTCTCTGTGGCTTATGTTCCAAAGTGGGATAATAATATTGCTTAGGGTTGTTCTAAGGATTAAAAATGGCTAAAACATAGGAAGAGATGTTCAACTTTCTTAGTACCAAAGGAAATACAAATGAAGATGACAATGAAGTATTATTTTGTACTAAGTGGACTGGTACAAAATTAATGTCTGTTAATATTCACATTTAGATCAATGAGATCTCATACATTGTTGGGGAAATGTATGAATTTGTACAAACATTTGAAAAAATAATTGTGCCTGTTCTTGTACAGTATAACATTTTTATAACCTAAGGAACAAGTCTAGTGTTCTGTAGACCCTAAAGAGAAACTTGAGTGCACATACACTAGGAAAAAATTTCACAGCTGCTCTGTTCATAACAGCAAAACCTGAAAATAATTGACGGGAAGTGATAAGGTGCTGTATTGATGCACAATAGAATATAATTCAGTAGTGGAATTGAAAAATATACCAAATTCCAGATTATACTTGGTATGATACTCTGTGAAATTGATAAAGGAGCAAAATTAAACAACATGTCTAAGTGTCTCTCTATATGTCTAAGTATGTATATATCTATCTATCTATCTATCTATCTATCTCCATGACTTTTTTAAAAAAAGGGAATGATCAGCAATTTGGAACCAACTCATGATTGTGGTTACTATCCCAGGGGAGGGGCTGTAGATTGGAACAGAGGAGGGATACACAAGTAGGGTAACAATATTCTTGGGTTAGGGTTAGGTTTAAATAGATATAAAAGAGGTCTCTCCAAGGATTATTGATGACTGAATATCATGACTCAGCAAATATGATTAACGAACTCAAGTGATCTGAAGTTCAAATAAATAATGAGAAATAAAAGTTATTCAGGTTCATTGTATAAAATTGGATATATATAATGAAATTAGTAATTATAAAGAGAAAAACTGCACAGGTTATCCATACGTAGAAAAAATACCATTAACATTTTGGTGTCAATCTTACATTATGAATTAACTTTCCGTGAGTTTACAAAATGTCAAGTTGATAAAACCTATGTATACTTTGTGGGAACTACATCTGTCAGGCCACCTACCCCCAAACTAGGCTGGTCTCAGCCTAGCAACCGCCAGCAGCTATTTAAGGCTGAGGCGCGTCCGGGCGGGGCTGGCTCCGGAGCCCTAAGGCCTCCGCGCAGCCTAGCTCAGGCTCAAGAACGCGCCTGGGAGCGCGCCCGGATTCCACTGGGGGCGTGGCTAAGGAGCCGGACTGTCCTCAGCGAGAGCCCAGGTAAAGGGGCCAGATCGGGAGGAGCCACGCGTCGCGATGTGATGACGTCAACCACGGGCCAGGCTTGGTGAGCTTGGCGTGCGCGGCTGTGTTTGGGCGTTTAGCTCCCAGCTCTTGAGCTGAGGGGGAGGTGTGCTTCAGATCGGAATGTTACCGGGTATTGTAACTGGAGATGAGGAAGAGGAACCAGGCGAGGAAGATTGTCCTGAATTGGTTCCCATTGAGACGAAGCAAAGAGAGGAAGAGGAAAAGCTTGGCCCCGGCCCCAAGATCCCAGTCACAATTATCACCGGGTATTTAGGTAACTAATCATCCCGGTCAGAAATTGCCGCGAACTCTGAGATTTTGGGGGCTGCTGGTGTCTCTTGCCTTAGGCACTGGGGCCCTCTGGCCGAGAGCAAATATGTATGAGGTAGAAGCTGGGTCACTTGCTCCTCCAGTGGATTGCCACTCCATTACTCAACGTGGGATTCGAAGTTAGCCTCGCGTTTTGAAACAAGGCTTTGAAGCCTGCACCCACCCTCTAATTATCCTGACAAATCAAAGTTCAAATTCCTTAACATAAATTACAGGGACCTGTATGATCTGGCTCTTGCAAAATCTCCAGCCTGCCAAAAGGTGGCCCAGCACTTTAATTTACTTCTTGAAAGATGCCAGGTATTTTAGTTCCTTGGGATGCTTTTCTTCTTACTGTTACTTTGGCTAGATGAACCTCTTCGGTTCTCCATAACATCTAGTAATCTGCTGAATGTATCATCACATAGCGTAATTGCTTCATTCATCTAAATTCCCCACTATCTCCTGCAGTATTCTTTTATTATTAAGTTTATTGGTATATTTTAAGTATACATTATGATCACATTCATCATTGGGAATTTGTACCTGTACATGATATATCTTGGTTCTTGTGTTTTCCTCATTCAGCTTCCCTCCCTTCCACCCCTCCCTATTTACAAGAACTTTGTTTACATTTTTTCTTTATTTTTTTCTTTCCCTTCTTTCCTTTCCTCCACCCCCCCCCCTTCCCCTTCCCCTTTGGACCATTTCTTTCTATTTCACATCAATTTTAAGTGTCATGGAGGCAGAGATTGTCTTTGCCATGTTCACTTTCACCCAAGGCCCACCATAAATCTGGTCGTCTGGTCCGTAGTAGATACTTTTGAATGAATGACGTGTATTTTAAAGTCTTTCGTCTTCAAAACAGTTATTTCTTAAGCCCTAGTAATTCTGTTAGAGGGTTTCTTGCATTTGCACCTGTCTTTAATTTTCACTGGTTGAGAAGTCAGTCTCACACTTGGACTGGCTTTAAGAATTTCCTCATTGCTCTGTCTCCTTAAAGTCTGTACCTTCTTTTAAAAAATTTAGTTCTATTTTATTTATTTATTTTGGTTTTTTTGAGACAGGGTCTTACTATGTAGTTCAGGCTGGCCTTGAACTCACTGTGTAGCTCAGGCTGGCCTCAAACTCCAGGAGATGCTCCTACCTGCCGCCTCCCAAGTGCTGGGATTACAGGCCTGGCACTAGTCTGTACCTTCTATATGTCACATTCGGTCATATTGAGCTTCACAAAGCACTCTAAACATAAGTTTTCATCTCTTCAAAAGCTTTTAAAGGAGTATAACTGAAAGTGTTAAAGATACCAATGCGTCAACACTTCCTAAATCTTTCTTAGATATACCCTACAAACTTGGAAATGTATTTCAGCAGACATGTAAGAGGTGTGATCAAAATATACAGTGAATGTTAAAAAAATTTATTATAGTAAAAGACACATTGCCATTACCCCCTTTAAAATGTTCTCCCTCTCTCTGAACACACCCATTGTTCTTGCCACTTTCTGAAGCAGTTGTGGAAGTCTTCTTGTGTGTCTTTTTGAGATGTGCTCAAATACAAGGTGACTGCTTCTGCAGAAAATCAGGCTTGTAAAAACAATATGGTGTACCCTTATCCACCAAAGTCACTGGATCTGGCAGTGTGGGACTTCCAGCTCTTCCCCAAAATCAAATTGACCATGAAAGGTAAACATTTTGAATCAATTCAAGACGTCGAAGCAGCCGCGACAGTGCAACTGAAGAAGGACATGAAACAAGACTTTTTGGAACTGCTTTAGAAAGTGGCAAGAATGATGGGAGAAGTGTATTGAAAGACAGGGGAGGGGCCGGGATTTAGCTCAGTGGTTTCGCCACCTGCTGCGTAAGTGCAAAGACCCAAGTTCGATTCCCAATACCAAAAAAAAAGGGAGTATTTTGAGGAGAATTAATGGCAATGTGTCTTTGACTAATATGTTTTTACTTTAAATATTCATGGTAACCTTGTACAAGCTATGTATTAAAATCTTTTAGTCAAACTCTTTGTAATAGTAAAACTAGAAAGTCACTAACAGAAAATAGTACTCTTGTATTCATATAATTGAACAATGGTGCTATGCAGTAAAGGTTTTCTTTCCTTCCTTTAAAGTTTAGTTTGGTTCACAAGATGTTTCTTCTGTTTGATTAGATTGTACAGTACTAGGTTTAACATGCCACCTACTGGATAAAGTTAGTATAGTTTATGTGTTTCTAAATACTGAATATTATGTCTTACACTTCCTATTTGTTCCCCGTTTTGTAAAAATTAGTTTTATATTAAGTTTTAAGCACGATAAAAGTGGCCATGTAGTCTGAATTTATATCTGATTAATTGATGTGGAAATAAAAGATAGGTCTTTCGCCGGGGATTTAGCTCAGTGGTTCCGCTGCCTGCCTCCCAAGCACAAGAACCTGAGTTCAATCCCCGGTACAAAAAAAAAAAAAAGATAGGTCTTTATATGTAAATTTTAGGTATGTAAACCAAATATCCTTGGTTTAGAAAAATTGTCATCATATAAAAGGACTTACATGTTTTACATTTTTTAAATTAAACCCTTTATTTCTTAGAGGCCATTACTTCATTGATTCTTTAGTCAATAGAAGTTTTAGATGCCCTTATGATATTATAAGTTAGGAAGAGGAATACTAGTCATATTGAATTGAAGAAAAACTGATTGAACTTGTAGGATTATTTGTATATATTTATATATAAAGCATTTATAAAGCATATTAGAGTAGTTTTGAAAGATTGCTTTCATCTTGTTTTTAGAATTCCCTATGCAATGAATGTCCAACCTTTTGGCTTGCCTGGGCTGCACTGAGTGAAGAGTTGTCTTGGGTCGCATATAAAAATATTTCATATAGTTAAAATATGTAACAGAACTTCCTTTTAAAATGTGTTTTATTATATGTAAAAATAATATATTATTACAGGGCCTCATTACTAGCTGTCCAGGGTCACATGTGTCTCACAGGTCTCAGGTTAGATACACCTGTGTCTATACCATGGTTGAGTATTATATGAAAAATAGCATATAGATGCTTAAAAACATTAGAATTTCTAAAATATCTTTTTCTGTATCTTTAAAATTAGTCTTTGAATTTTGTTGCTTTGTTTTATAGGTGCTGGAAAGACAACACTACTGAACTACATTTTAATGGAGCAACATAGTAAAAGAATAGCAGTTATTTTAAATGAATTTGGTGAAGGTAAGTAGAATTCAGTGTCATGTTTCGAGAACTTATAGGACAGTGTATTCCACTCGTGAATTGATATTCTCTATTTAAGAATGAGGATGGAAGTATTATAATGTGAACACATTGATATGGATAGTTTTGGAGAAATTAATTTCTGTCAAGCTTTATTTTGTATGGATTTGGGATACTGAAGTAGTAGTTTCTATAAAATTTTATTTTGTATAACATACTAACAGAATTAACTTAGATTTTTACATAAGTGATTCTCATAAAAATCTATAAACACTTGAAAGAAAGTGTTTTTAGCAACTAAAAAGTGTTTTTGTACTGACTACACATTGTGTATTACATCTCATGAAAAACATTTGAAAATGCTTTAGATATAAGTTCACCTTGAATGTTATCTTCAAAGCAGTTAAAACTGAAGATTTTAAAAATAAGTTAAACATCTAGTCGTTAAACATCTAGTCTCTATCCTCAAGCAGCTCAAATTATTTGTAAAAATATATCTACTTTTCAATGTTTTGGCTGTAATATTAAACTGTGGTTAAAAAAATCTATACAGCAGTGTTAAACATAATACCCTGACTACTGTTAGAGGAATTTTTCTTCACAAGTATGAAGTTCAATAAAATCTCACTTTCAGCCAAAAATACAGTTTCAATTACAATATTTCTTAAAGTATTATTTTTTCAGTTGTAAATAAATAAAAGAGCTAGGTTTTATGAGCAGCATGGAACACATGTTAGAAAAACTTGTTTTCTGGATCAGCAGACTAAAGAGAAAAATTCTTTTAGACAAAATAAAAACTCTCAGATTTTTTTCTGTTTTCGTCATTTTTTGTTTTTGTTTTCGCAGTGGTAGAGGTCAAACCCAGGCCTCACACATGCTGGGTAAGCACTCTACCACTAAGCTATACCTCCAGCCCCGTAGAAATCTTAGGATTTCTAAAAATAGTTTTGTTCCTAGCTTCTTATTAACTTTCTTTTCCCTTGCACAGTGGTTACATTTACTGTATTTTCTTTTTCTTCATTGTTTGGGATAATTTTCACAATTTTGTCCTTCATAGTAATCTCAATACTTTCCTTTATGTTTTATTAATGTTCTCTATCACCTGAATTCTAAAGCAATCCCTTTGAAAGCTTTTTATATCATTTAACTGAAATATGAATGGAAAATATATGAATGAAAAACTACCCTCCCCCCACACACATTTGCATTTGACCATTTGTTTTCCTGAACATTTAGAACTGATCACTAATCTTGGTATATTGCTTACTTTTTTTTTTTTTTTTGGTTCTGGGGATTAAACCCAGGACCTTATGGATGCTACCCTTGAGCTGCAGCCCCAGCTCTGGTATATTTCTTTATTGCAGACAAATTAAAACATTTATAATCTTTCTTGTAACAGATATTTTATATGTGCTTCTTTCCAAGTAAGCATTAATAGGAAACTTTTGTATATTTGATTTAAAGTTTAATTTTTAAATGAGAGCATGATACCTTGGCCAGAACCTTTTTTAAAATGAACTAAGACATGTACTAATACTGGGAATACTGGGCAGTCTGTCCAATAAAAATAATTTAGAGAGAGATTGAAAAGACAAAAATAGATAACACAATCTGATAAGAGTTCATAGGGCATACAAAATTCAATATATAAAACATATTCATCTACCTAGAAGATTTATTGTAGACAAGGAAAAAATGTTCTCAAGGTACTTTATTAAGAAATGGGAATTGGCAAGTAAGAGGCTTAAAGAGGAAGTAGGAATGTTCATTAATTTTGAATTTGCCTTTTTAGAGGTTTAAATCTTCTTAAAAGCAAAAATAATCTAGCTTACTGTAATTTCAATCTTAAAACTGAATGGGTAGAATGAAAGAATAAAAATTATAAAATGGTGTTAATGCTTTGAAATCCTGTTTGTTTTTGGTTGTCTTGTGACTAGTCTAAAGAGTGCCTCCTGTTAATTTTTCTAGGAAGTGCAATAGAGAAATCCTTAGCTGTAAGTCAAGGTGGAGAGCTCTATGAAGAGTGGCTGGAACTTGGAAATGGTTGCCTCTGCTGTTCAGTGAAGTAGGAATGTGTTTACGCTGTGCTTGTTTTAGTTTACTAGAAATGTTTATTACAGTTTAGATTTTCCTATGTAAGTTAACTGAATTTAGACAGTTTGCTTCATTGTATTTTCAAATAGGAAATAAATTTTTAAGAGTTATTTACTTAAAGCATTTCTTGCTATTTTTTTCCTATTTACTCTACTGCTTTTGTCCTTTTATTGAGTTTAAAGATTTTTTTCCATTTCAGGGTTTATTTAAATAATATATAGAGCACAAGTCGGGTGTGATAGCACACACCTGTAGTCCCAGCACTGAGGAGGCTAAGGCAGGAGGATCACCAAGTTTGAGGCCAGTCTGGGCAACAATGTGAATTCAAGCTCAGCCTAAACTACATAGTAAGACCTTGTCTCAAAAAAAAAAAAAAAAAAAAAAAAAAAAAATATATATATATATATATATATATATATATATGGTGCATAAAAATCTCATTTCATAGGTAAAACATTCTAAATTTAATACATCAGTCTTATTTCCAAATAGTAAACCTATTTAAAAACAAATGACTTTCCAAATGAGATGAATTGTGTGTGTTCCATCAGTTAAGTTTTCTAGAAAATGTCTATTTTGTTTATTAAGCTGGCATAAATCCTAAGAGTACCTGACAGAGTAGCAACTAAAATATTTGTTGGATAAATTATGAAAATTAATACGTGTATTATTGATCTTGTGTATTCTAGTGAGTTAAATTTTTTCTACATCATGGACTACCTTACATGTTTGACTTTGAATCAAATGTATTAGGAGGGATGAAGTCATAACAAATTTTCTTAACCAAAATGTAATACAATATTTCATTTTTGTTATTATAAGAATAATAGATAATACCATAATTCAAAATAGAATTGAATACTAATTCAAGATAGAACTAACTGGTATTTAATGATACTGTCCCTTTAGCTATTAAACTACTAGAAGTAATAAATTTTATTATTTTGGATGTTCATTTTTTTCTCTCAGAAAGCTGTAAAAGTAATAAATACTGACTCACTTAATTTTAATAAGTTAAAGTGTTAATTCATTACATACGTAATTTCTTTTAAATTATCTGTATATATGTCTATTTCCTTTTCCTCATTGGTTAATATTGGATAGACATTTTGTTAGGTGCTTAAGAGTTAAATTTTCACATGCATAAAGATATTTTTATGTTGTTTTGTTGAATATGTTTTAAAGTATTTATAATGATCATTTAAAAATATTTGAGTAATCAACTATGGTATGTTGTGGTCTTCTCTAGGGACAGTGGCCTTAGGGCTATTGAGAATTTGATGCAGAAGAAGGGGAAATTTGATTACATACTGTTAGAGACCACTGGATTAGCAGATCCCGGTAAGAAGTGACATTATTAATAACCAGAAGATAGTTCTTTGGCATTTTAAATAGATGTATCAGAGATATTTCAAGTATTTTTTTTTAATCAATAATTAACATTATTGAGTACCTACTGGTAGGCAGGAAGACATCAGCAGTCCTGAGGAACAAAGAGGATCCAAAATAGCATGCTTTTCCAGTTACAGTTAAGTGAAAAAACAGACCCCGGTGTGTAATGCATTTATAATGATTTGTTAGGTCTCAGACCCAAAATGACCCCATGATGCACAATTATGTTTTAAGATTATGCATTGTGTACATGCACTGTGGTACCTGGCCATCTGGTTATCTTTTTACAAAATAAGGAAGACAGCATTGGGGTGTAGGTATGGTTGCCATGGCCTATGACCCAATGGTATCAGAAAGCGAAGCATTCTTAAAATGACTATTAAAGCTTTACTTTAGATTTAAACATTTTTTTGGTTCAAAACAGGAAAATTCCGGGTTGTATCAGATGAATGAGCAGAGCACTTCTTGGCACTTTTAAGCATTAATAGAATTTGTTTTATTTCTTCATTGCCAGCCCTTTTTAGCCTTCATTTTGAAACAAGGTCTCACTCAGTTGCCCAGGCTGAGCTTGAACTTGTGATCCTCTTGCCTCAGCCTCGAAGTGCTGGGATTACGAGATTATGGGTATGTGCTTCCACAACTAGCTATATATGCCTCTTTTTGAAATAGTAAATAATAGTTTCTTTCAGAAACAGAATTCATCTCTGCCTCTGCCACTTTGTACAGAAAAACTCTTGTTACTTTTGAGAGGAAGAAAAAGATCTCAGAAAGCTTTTGTACATTTGTGGCTGTTAAAAATAGGTTAATGTTTCTTGTTTCCTTTTGTAGAATAATAACTTTATTGTTTGGATGAAGGTGGAACATTCATTATAAAAGAATTTAAACAATACCAAAAATAAAAAAAAAAGAGGAAAGTTAAAATATCCTGTGTCACTACCATGAAATACAAGTTAGTACATTGCATCTCAGGTATCTCTCTATGCTAGTGCTCCATGATGTGGTATGTTGAATGGCAGTGTCCATCTCAGCTGGGAGCTTGTTAGAAATGCATGTTATTACCTGGGCTTGGTAGAACACATTTGTATTCCTAGCACTCTGAGAGGCTGAGGTAGGGGGATCACATGACTGGGCCCAGCCTAGGCAACTTAACAACTCAGCGAGCCCCTGTTTCAAAATAATAATAAAAAAGGATGGGGTTTTAGTTCATTGCGAAGGCCCTATGTTCAGTCCCTATACTGAAGGAAAAAAAAAAGAAGCACATTATTGAGACCAACCCATATCTACTTAATCAGTGTCTCTGATGGTGAAGCCCAGCAAATCTTTTTAGTAAGTCCTCCCGGGTGATTCTTCTACTAATACTCATTTGGGAGGCCCTGAACCATGCCCTTCTGAAAGCTGTCTAAATATACAGAATATTTTTAATAGTTATTAATTTACTTTTACTTGAATCTAACAGAAGAAAGAGAAACTGAAAAGAGAAGAAACTGCTGACTTTCAGATAATGTACTTTTCTCCTACAAAAGATATGAATTAAAGAGAAAAAACAAATTACAGAGAACATAAAGTAGACATTTTTAAACTACAGTTTTCAATTTTCAGATGAGTATTGACTCCATCTCATAAAAGAAGAGCAAATTATGCTTTTAACTTTGTCCCACCTCCTACTTTTGTTGGATTGTATTCTTTACATTGTCAAGGTTTTAACATTTACATTCTTTCATACTTTTGTTGTTTTGTAGTTTTGTATTTAAATGGTTTAATACTCATCAGTACCTTGTCTTCTCCATTCCTGAGTTAATCCATTGCCTGAGGCTGAGTGATTTAGTGATTACCTAGTATGTGCAAGCCCCTGGGTTGCATCCATAGCACCAGAATAAAACAAAACAATTCATGTCCCGATTAACTGAATTTTATAGTCAGGTAATTTCAAATTATTGATGCTGTATTTGAGAATATATGTCTTTTGTTTTACTATTTAAAGGATTATTTGATTAGATATAGAATTTCTGGATCACAATTTCCCTTTGGACTTTGCAAATATTGCTACATAATTTTTTATTATTTTTTAATTGGCTGAATTTCCTTGTCCAGTGTTTTCTCCTTTTATCAGAAAGAATTTGTAAGCACTGTAATCTCTGAGTTTCAGAACTTCTCTTTTTTTTTAATGTAATGTTTGAGACTGTCTGGCATTCCTGAAAAATAACTTGGTGGTATCCTTTGGGAATACTTACGTTAGAACTTTGTGGTCACTATTTTATTATATTGGGACAGTCCATGTTACTGTGGGACTTGGATTCCTCTCTCCTCCTGGAAAGTGACTTGCTTTTGTATCTTAAATGCCTGAAATTTTTTTCTTTATTTTTCAAGTTAGTAATATACATAAGATACATTTTTCTTGAAATACAGTGTACCCGTAGTTTTTATAAAGACATTTTCCTTGCTTATTACCATGAATAATTTTTCTATCAAATTATTGGGTGCTGTGCTTCTTTCATACTGAATTTTATTTTATTTCCTTATGTAACTTTTGATTCATATTTTGCATCTCCATTTACTGTGATCATCTAAAGTCTTTTTTTTAATCAGTAATTCTGCTTCTCCCAGTGTTTTTTCGGTTTACTGTTTTAAGTGAAGGTAAGTAGTTCATTTGAGTAATTGTTAACTGAATTTATTGGCTCCAGATTTCTTTAGCTCTATCTTTTCATACTATTGTGATTTTTCTTTCCTTTAAGCTTTTTTTTTTTTTTTTTTTTTTGGTACTGGGCATCAAACTCAGGTCCTTGTGCTTTTGAGGCAGGCCGCGGAACCACTGAGCTAAATCCCCAGCCCTCAAGCTTGTTTTTTTATTAAGGTTGCATTGCCTTTAAGTTCTTTGTTATGAAGAAGTCCTTTGGTTTCTTCAAAAGAATTGTCTTTGGTTTCTTGGTTTATGTTTCCTTCCAGAATGGGTTCCTTGCCGTATGTTATGCCCTGTTCATTTTTCAATATTTTTTCTGTTCTAACTTTTATCTTTGTATGTTTGCTTTTTCTGCTGTAATACATGTGCATACATTTATGCTTGATGTGGCAAGCCCAGAGAACTTTATTTATTTAGATGTGTTGATGAGGGATTCTTTCTAATATCCACCCATCTTACTTGTTCATTTTTTTTTTTTAAGCCCCAGTTTAAAAGCTGGATATTATTGGGGAGTAGGGAGAAGGAAGCAAAGCAAAAATGGATGCTCTGAAAAGCCAGATGAAGCAATGTGGCCATTAGCTTTTGTTCTCTTAAAATACTCTATATGTCCCTCTTAGGACTGCAACTACTGGAATATACATCGATATAACCTGTGTAAAGACATCATCGCACCCAGACCTCTTGTTTCCTGTCACTTTCTGCCCTAGAAAGTAATTTTCTCTCTCTCAAATGTGGAAATGATTAGAAACTTATTCTCGAAGTTTTTTGGGTTGTTTTGTTTGTTTTTGGTACCGGGGATCGAACTCGGGACCTTGCGCTTGCGCGGCAGGCGCCGGAACCACTGAGCTAAATCCCCAGGCTCTTGAAGTTTTTTAATGTTGTTGATTTTTATTTACATTACTTACTCCCTCATTTCCACTTATTGGCATTTTTGAAGTATTTCTGATAAGTATTAGGATTTTATAGACTATTTTCCTACAACCTTTTATTGAGGATAGAAATAGATTTAGGAATGACCATAACTTACATAGAACTTTGTTCCTTATTTGAATTGTCACTCTTCAAAATTTATAGTACAAGGTTATATAATCTTTTAAAAATTTTTTATTATTTATTTATTTATTTTTAATTATTATTATTATTTTTTTTTCTTTTTGAGGCAGAGTCTTGCTATGTAGCTTAGGCTGATCTTGAACTCACTATGTAGCCCAGGCTGGCCTTGAACTCATGGCAATCTTCCTGCCTCAGCTTTGTTTTATTTGGTTTTGAAGAAAAGAGATTTGTAATCTAGCTCTGCCTTCAAACAAATGACATTTTGGTTTGGGTAATTATTTTCTGTTATGTATAGGGCAGCTGTCTTGGACATTGTAGGATGTTTAAAGCCTCCCTGGCTTCTACCCACAAGATGCCAGTAGCATTTCTCTAGAGACAGACAAAAATATCTTCAGACATTGCCAGATATTGCCTGGGCAGAAAAAAAAAAAATCACCCAATTCATTCACTTTATTACTACAGCAGAACACCCTCATCCAAATTTTAAATAATTCTTTCTTGTGTGGCTTGGTAAATATTCTAGCAAAGTGTCCCAACATAGTTAGAATAAAAATTCTGATACACTCTTATAGTTCACCTTAATAATAAATAAATGTTAATGGTATGACTTAAAAGCTATTTATCTGTATAGAAATCAACAAATTTTTGAATTATATGATTTATGTACAATTTAGGTATTTTACTGAATGAAAAAGTTAATATTTTTTGACTTCCCGTTTGGAGTAATGATGTAATACATTTCTCTCCTATTAATTAAAATCATGTTTTTATCCGAGAAAGTGAGGAAAATTCTTACTGGCAATTCAGTTGTTTCCTGTTTAGGAGACTGACACTCTCCAGTTCTAACCTAAATAATTGTCATGGTAAAGTAATTTCCTTGAGAAGGACAGACATTGATTCAGCCCCTGTAACTCACAAATCCTATTTCAGTCAAATTGGAAAACTATTAAGTTTTTGGGAAAAAATCAATAGGTATCAGGAAACTATTAGATCTTGTGGCCCTTGCTATATCTTGCATGAGTAATCACTGTAAACAGCTGACAGGTATTTCATTGTTGACACAGGGTGATGCTTGGGGGACCATATCTCATCAGGGTAGGTGGACAGCTTTAGACAGTGGAATGAGTTCAGTTATCCTTGTTTTTCCCCTATGCTCATTCTTTTAGACAGCACTGTCACTAACTGGGCCTATGATGCTTTGAAAAATCAAATGCCTTCCTTGCTGTCAGTTTTCTTTTTCTTGTGCTGTGGCATACTAATCAGGGTATGTGGTTTGATACTGAACCAGTTTCTGTCAAAAACAAGTTTTAATTTCTTACTTAGAAATAATTTTTCCTTAGTCCTAGGTTTTATGGCAGTACTAAATGAATAATGTGAGAATTAATTAGTAATGTGAGAGAATTTACAACTTTACTTCTTATTCCTTTTCTCCTACAAAAATTATAAACTTATTTACTACTTATTGTTTGTACACGCAATTTTAGAATTATCTTCTATTGACTTTCCTTTGAGGATGTTTCATTATGTATGAACCATATGATTATATTCAGGAGATGAGAAAATAAAAATAAGTCCTAATATGTACATAGCCATAATGTTCGAATTGTTTAATAATATCTGTTGGTAAATCATTTTGGCATCTGTAGAAACTTGCTGTTTGTGTGATAAGAGTTGATCTCTTTTTGAGGTAATAGGAAGAAAGGGTAGAAGTGACTGTAAATAAATAGTAAAAGGTCCTATTACAGTAAGTCCCATAAGAAGATTGGAATCTCAGATTTGATTTGTGTTTTTACCTGCTGATTCCATCAAACAAATTAAACAAAATCATGTTTTGCAGTTTGGAGAAATATTCTTATGTTATGAATATTATCATAATATGTATTTTCAGGTGCTGTGGCTTCTATATTTTGGGTTGATGCTGAACTGGGGAGTGATATTTATCTTGATGGTAAGTTAAAAACAATTTTTAGTTGAAATTTTTATGATTAAGCTCATTTTGTTTATATTATAATTTTAATTCCTTGTATTATTGTTCTTCTCAAACTCTTTTTGTTTATGATGAAGTAAATTTTTACATGGACTCCAAAGCCCCAAACAGTGGCAGAACTGGATTATCAAGTTTTACTCTCAACTTGTATTTTAGCACTTCCACTAAGACTTTCCTTTAAAAATGTTATGTAGACTTTCTATACCTTCTGTTGTTTGTTTATGCTCGTAATATAATGTTAGATCTTCTTATTTTAATTAGCCAGATAATATAAGGATCATATTTCTGCTTTCTTTCATTTTTACCTTTAATCACACAAACACAAGCCCTTTCACACTTGTTAATTTTATTTATAAATTCAACTTGATACACCTTTATTAGTTAAGCAGTTACACTCCTTCCCTCCATCCATCCATCCCCCTTTTTCTCTCTTATTTTTCTTCACACCAGTTTTTATAGACTTCCGTGTAATATTGAGGAACCATGGAAGCTCGGCTTCATTGGGCTATAAAATATCTGATTTGTAGTTGGTTGAAATTCTATAGGCATATCATTCTGATGTTTTATTTTGAAAAAATTACTTAGTATATATTCAGAGATTGCTGAACTACCTGTAATTGATTGTTAGGGAACTTAGGTACTTGATATTTATAAAATTTTTGTGGCTTGATTTGGTAAGAGATGTTAGGAATGAAGTATCCTAAGATTCTTTTTTCCATAGTGTATTTATTTTTGTAAATATTTTCTCAAACATCCAACATAAAAATATATTGCTTTAAACAAAACATTTTCATATTGTTGATTCAAATTGGTACATATTTCAGAGATAACCCTAATGTCATTGTAATATTCATCTCTCTTGATGCAGTACAAATTTGTTTCTATAAATCAGTGTAAAATTTCAGCATTTTAGCTATAACCAAATTTGTCCTAAAGATTCTTTAAAATAATAATTTAAATGTTAAGAAAAGTCTTGATAGGGGCCGGGGATTTAGGTCAGTGGTTCTGCAGCCTGCCTTGCAAGTGCAAGGACCCGAGTTCGATCCCCAGTACCAAAAAAACCCACAAAAAACAAAAGAAAAGTCTTGATTTTGCTTATTTGAAAATAGCCTGTGTCATCTAATTTATCACATTTTACTTTATATTTTAAAATTTGTCATATTTTGAATTGTAAGCTTTTAAACACCAAATCTTACTTTCTTGTTAATCTTAAAAATGTATTTAGGTCATATCTTCTCTAATGTTTTACAGTTCTAGGCACTCAGTACATATTTGAAATGCATTTACTTATTCCTGGAATTGAATTAAATAGCAGCATTGATAAGATGAAAAAATTTTGTTTGATTGAATAGGATCTGTGAACTGAGATTGATTTTCCTTCTCAAGCATAGTTGCACAATATTAACAAATACCTTTTTAAAAATGGATACTTAAAATATTTATCCCTTTGTAGGTATCATAACTGTGGTAGATTCAAAATATGGATTAAAAGTAAGTTGAAATATTATAAATTGCTAATTGTTTGCAAAGAGCTAGGAATATGTTTGTATATGTTTGAAATCTTTAACAGAAATCTTTTTCAAAATAGTTCCTGAATAATACATATAATTTGTTTTTTATATTAGTCTGATTTCATGTTGTGATAAAATTTGGAATTATAATACTTTATATATGGGGTCAGGATAAAGTTTGGGTATGTGTAACTGCTCACTAGAATTCAACCCCAGTATTGATAAGTTTTTCTGTTTGGTAGAAGATGTTGAGCTTGTTTAAACATATGATTTTATTTCTAAATGTGGTTGAACACAAGGAGACAATTTTTTTTTAAATACTGCTTTACCTCTTTGAAGAAATTATGATTTACTCATAGGATTAGTGAGGAGAAACTTTGTTAAGAGATAACCTGCTGTAAATGTTTTTGTTAACTACTAAGGGCTTCAGATGCATTTAATTGGCTTCAATTTATAAAATGCATGTAGCAAGATCTTCAAAAGAATGTTATTGCAGGGCCGGGGATTTAGATCAGTGGTTCTACCGCCTGCCTTGCAAGCTCAAGGTCCCAAGTTCGATACCTGGTACCAAAAAAAAGAAAAGAATATTGCTGCATAAAATAGAATAGTGTTTCTCAACTTCCCAAGTGAAATATTGGTAAAGAGGGGCTGGGGATTTAGCTCAGTGGTTTTGCCACCTGGTGCACAAGCACAAGGACCCGAGTTCAATCCCTGGTACTAAAAAAAAAAAAAATTGCTAAAGGCATCAGAGAATGAAATTTTCCTTTCCTCCCAGCCCCTACTCCACCTCAGTCTGGTTATATGGGTATGGCCTGAAGTAATAATTTTTGGAAGTTTAAATTCAGTGTTTAGAAATTTATGTCAGTTTTATATTCTACAAACTGAACTTGTTAATTTTTAAAAGTTTGTTTTTATTTCAAATCTTCAGTAAAATTATGCTGTAGCTTCGAAAATACGTTGGGGTTATCTAATGGCTACTAATACCCATTTCCTAACCCTTCACTTCTCCTTAGAATAAAGTGCATTACTAATGGGAGAAGTTTGGAAAATAATTCCTTTTTTAGAGTTTAAAATTTAAATTTATGAATAGTCTTAAGGAATCAAAGAGTGCTCTCAAATATTAATTTTGCTCAGAAAAAACCTACTGGCTATTTTGAAATCATTTCTAGCAAAATGTTAATGGAGATAGAGAAAAACATCCGTATAATTCATCATTTTAAGTCCTTACTATAGACATGTTTAAATTCATATCCTGTATAAATGTATTCTCCAGTTTGGGATACTTATGGGATAGCAGTGAGGGCATTTCATTTTTTTTTTGGTAGATGTATCACATACTCAAAGTCAAATTTTGTATGTTATTTTATGATTATAGGAATACTTTTGTATGTATAGCTGAGTGTAGAGAGGAGTTAAATAGAATCTATTATCAGCATGATACAGGCCAAAAAAACAAAGCAACATTCTGAATAATGCAAGCACAGTATACGTTTAACCTCCTGCCACCTTGATAAAACCTCTTAAATTATTAAATCAATATACCTACACAAAACTGACATACTGTCAGGATAATGGAAACTTTAGATTTTCTAAGTTGGGTGCCAGATAAATAACTACCTTTATATAAAGAATTTGCCAACTTGTCCAATTCCTCTGGTTGCAAAGCTTGACCTCAGTAGCTGCTTGTGATTCAGAGAATTCTGAGGCAGTACAAGTAATGACACTTGGATAATGGGCAGCAATTTAAGGGTGTCATGCTTCACAGAGCCAGCCCATCACAAGTAAAGCTGAGAAATGGTACCCTGTGGCCGGCCAGCCAAATTGAAACTGAAGTGGTAATTGATATCATGGGCTATCACTCTAATGGGATTGTCACCCATTGATCTGAAATATTCATTTTTTAATCATAGGCAAAGAATTGGACAACTTAAAATGACAGCTCTTTATTTCCAAGACTTGACACCTAGCCTACTGACATTGTTCTTTTCAGTTCTACAAATGTGACAGCATTTAATGCCATGGAATCAATGAATGAAGTTACACAGAAAAGGTCAAGTGAGAGGTTTCCTTTTGGTTCTTCTGTTATATCGTACGAGGTGTTCAGACAGTTAAGTCAGAAAACAGTTTGGGTTGGAAAAGGCCAGAAAAATAAATACTGACATTATGGAATATTTTAAAAAGCTGAAATAATGTTAGATCTATAACCAATTCCTTTAAAAGCAATAGCTGCTTCTTTTTTTTTGTTTTTAAATGACAATGTATGTGACACTAGATTTATTTCCACTTTGGTCAGCAACAGCGTTCCTTCTTTGCTAGTAACTTTTAAGATAGCTTTTTCTTTATTGTTTTGGTCCAGCTTCTTTATTTCTACAGAAAAGGACACTCTGTAGCCCTTCTTAACATTTTGTCTATAATAGTATTATTCTGAAGATTTCATTTCCCCCCACTAGCTTTATTGAGGTATAACTGACATAAAATTTATATATTTAAGGTATACAACTTGCTGTTTTGATATACATATATTATGAAAAACATGAAACAAGATAACACATCTATGAGCTGACATAGTTACCTTTTTTAGCGCCATCTGGGATAAGAACATTTAAGATCTAAATTCAGCAAATTTCAAGTATTCAAGGCAATAGTCTTAACTGTTGTCACCATGCTGTAATTAGCTCTCCTTAATTTATCCTGCATAATTGAAACTGTGCCTTTTAAACTGTGTCTCATACTTCCCCCCCCATTCCCCTTCGTTTCTTGTAGGCTTCATTAGGAGTTTGAGCTTTTACATTTTTTGTATATGTTGGGGTTAATTAGTGCCTAAATTATTCTTGTCTTTTTTGATATATAAGCAAAAGCTGCAGTCTCTCAGCAGAGATGTGGAATCTTTTGAACATTTTGGAAAAATCACTTTGGAATTTTTTTCATATGCCTATATAGTAGAATAGAATATCAAAATTTACATTTGTTTTTGTTTTATAAATGGAATTGCAGAGAAGTTTTAGGGTTTTTTTTTTTTTGCAAAGATTGACTCGTGGAAGAAAATTTCATGAGGGAAATATTGGGCTGACATCCTGAAGAAAAAATAGTATGTATTTTTTGTTTGTATAGCTTTCATATGTGTATAGAATAGGGTATTTATCTCTTATGCTATAATTATATATGATTATTACATATTCTTAATAGAGTTGTGCATATTGGTAG
This sequence comes from Heterocephalus glaber, assembly GCF_053883595.1. NCBI lineage: Eukaryota > Metazoa > Chordata > Mammalia > Rodentia > Bathyergidae > Heterocephalus > Heterocephalus glaber. The sequence continues at coordinate 50,978,668 of NW_028258317.1, forward strand.
GCTTTTGTTTTAGAAGGCTTTAGCCTATTTTTATATTTAATACTTCCTGGCTGGAGATAATAAATCTAAGCCCCCCCACAGATAGCCTTGAGTAGAGATTTCTAATATTTTGAAGAAGTGAATGGATTCAAAACATTGTAACTTTGTTAAACTACCATTTTATTAGTTTCAGATGGAAATTTAAAAGCCTTTTGCTGGGGATTTAGCTCAGTGGTTCCGCCTCCTGCCTTGCCAAGCGCAAGGTCCCGAGATCGATCCCTGGTACAAAAAAAAAAAAAAAAAAGCCTTTTAATTTTTGTGTCATACCTTTTATGTCTCATCCACTTACAGCCAGATAACCCAAATTTATATGTAAAGAAGTTCCAGAAGGTTAATAATACAGTATCTTGAAAAGTATTCCATATTTTTGAAAGAATTTTCAATATTACAGGATCATCCAGAGAAATGCCTTGCTAATAGGGTATCCTTTTTAACTAAATTTACTGCACAGTGGAGAGGGATTTGTGGCAAATAACATTGGTATTATCTATGTCAACAAATGGGAGGGTGTTTGCAACAGTGCATTCAAGGAATATTTCTTGGACTTGTGTTCCAGACAGTATTCTGACTTCTGGTAATAGCCTCATTCTCTAGAAGACAGAGTATATAATAATAGGATTTGTTATTTCACACGTAAAGTGATAATGAGTATATCATTGCCAATTTTAGTTTTGTGTCCCTCAAATATTATTTGATAAAGTTAAAAAACTTTTTTTTGTTCAGAGTCTTAACTGAGGTTATTAAATGAACTCACTACCAACTTGTTTAGGTTTCAAATTACCCAAGTATCTTTGTGATCACCTTGCAATAAATTGTGAAACTGGCTTGGTAAAATCATCTTAAATTTAATTTTAGATAATCTTTATAGATATATTCACTTAGGCAATTGTTAACACTCTGGTAGCACTGTGTACAAGGCTGATTTTGTATGATATGAAAAGACAAAGATTTTAAAATTATGTTCATTTTACTTCTATTGAATATATTGCCAGTGAAAAATATACCTCTGATGGTATATAAAAATATGGTATCTGGTATCCTGTGATGCTAAGGATGTTTTTTCCTTTATAAAGTAAGAATAGTCACTTCCCATAATTGTTATGAAGTCTAAATGAGACAATATATAATTTATAAAGTTCAAATATAATGATTACTACTATAATCTAGTTGCCTCTAACCTTCAGTAGCCAGCTTTTTATCGTGATAAGGATTGTGAAGTGAAAACATGATTTTCCAGAGGAGAACCTTAAGGCACTGATGACTTTAGGATATAAATAAGATTGTGGGAGGAAGAAAAATCCTGCTTTCAGAGGGATGACTGCCACTTCATGTGCTTCTAAGTTGATGTCAAAATATTTTTTTTGGAGCTAACCTGACTAGAGCAGTGGTGGTGAACTTATGATATCCATGCCGTAGTGGGCATGCAGAGCCCTCTCTGTCAGCACACGAGCTAAGTGCATGAGTTGTTTTTTCTAAACTAAATCCTCAGTATTCAGGTTTAATTTCACTGTTGGCACTTCGTCATAAATAAGTGGGTTTTGGGTTGCAGTTTGGGCACTTGGTCTATCATTGCTCTAGCGTGAGTAGTAAAATAAGTGGTTACTCTCAGAGGTCAGGTCATTCTGAATATGTTTTCAAATAATAAACTGCTTTTATGTCAGAATTAGGGCTGTGTTTTTCCTAATTCTCTTGTTTCAAGGGAAATTTGAAGGGCCAAATAATGAGTTCATATTGTGTTGGATTTGGGGGTTGAGGAGTGGAACATGGGGGTAGGAATGGAAGAGAAGTATATTAGATTTTTAAGAAAGTATAATTACAGTGGTTAGCCCCCTTTTTATAAGTAACAATGAATATTTAGGCCAAGAATGGTTTTATAGAAAGGAAAATGCCTAACATCTGAACAATAATTTTCTGTATTTTTGTATTACTTAAATCTGAGGGATTTAAGAAAAAGGAAAAGGGGAGGAGTACAGAATTCTAACCTCCTATGGGTTCGTTGTCTAAAAAATGCAGATGGGGAAGAAAAATGCTTTAGAATAGAAAAATCAGTCTGATAAGCTAGGCACAAAAAGATAAGTATGGTACTGCATAATTTCACTCACATGTGCCATCGAGAAAAGCTGAGTATATAGACATAAAGAGCAGAATAATGGTTATAAGAGGCTGGTGAGAGGAAGAGGGAGAGATTAATTGATGAATACAAAGTCACAGCTAGGTGGGAAAAAGTTCTTATGTTCTATTGCAGAAGGGTGATTATATTCAATATTATTTGTTATAATTCAAAGCTAGAAGAGAGGATATTGAGTGTGTTTGTTCATCATCAAGAAATGACAAATGTTTGAGATGATGGATGACCTATCCTGAGTTACTACACAATGTATAAATGTACTGAAACATCACACTATGTCCCATAAAGATTTATAAGTATTAGCTGTCAACAAGTAAAAAATTTTCAAGAAAATAAACAGAAAAGGTGGTTCTGAATTTATATATTTACTAAAGGAATTTGTTAAAGTCTTTATTAGAGGTAAGAAAATGACTCTAAACTAAAATCCTTTTTGTCACATAGATTTTGTACTGTCATGGTAACTTTTTTCAAACTTTGTTTTTGTTTAGCATTTAGCAGAAGAGAAACCTGATGGCCTTACCAATGAAGCTACTAGGTATTCATATTTAAAGTTTGTATTGATTGTTGGCTAATTAGAAAGAGAAATCATTAATATGAAACCACAGAACAAACTGAGAAACATAAAAGCATAGTTAAGTAAATTTATTTTTTCCCATGAATTATTGGCATCTGTTCATAATGGTCTGATAACCAATCATTTTATTTAAAACCATTTAGATTGCTTTGTAAAGTGAATGCTGAGCACAGAAGTTCTTTGATTGTGAGGAACTTGAGAAATATTAACACTTAAAATATTTTCTTATTCTCATACAGTTTTGAGGGGATTAAGTATTTTTATAAAAAATAGTTTTCTCACTGCCTTAAGGCTGATTTTTAAAATTTTCTTTCCAGTGCCAGGGATCAAACTCAGGACCTTGTGCTTGCCAGGCAGGCCCAATGCCACTGAGCTACATCCCGGCCTTTCATTTACTGCCTTAAAAACTGCCTCAGTGTTTTCTGCTATTCAAAATAGAATAACAAATATGGAAATATTTTATTTTGGCACTTAAAGTGTTTTAAAATTTAAATGCCTTTATGTTTCTAATTGATGTAATCTTTAGGTTTATAAATCTCTAAATATTCTTGGTAATAGAATAAAGGGTTTGAGATAGATGACAGGCACTGTGCTGCTCGGTTTAAGAGTGAGGTCCCCTGGGATTTAGTATAAATGATTTAGACAATAAAGACAGCAAGCAATTGGTTGTATATGACTTTGGAGTATAATATCCTGTTGTTTTGTAAACCTACCTAAACACTGCACTTGGCATATGATTATGATTCAAATTAGAATGAATTTAAATATTATTGTAACTTTTTTTCCTTAAGAAAATGTTTATTATAGAAAATATACATGAGCCAAAGGGAAAATAACAAAATATTATAAAAGCCAAAAGAATTAAACAATGAAGTCCATAGAAATAAACATAGAAAAACATAGAAAATAATTTAAAGATTGCAACTGGTTATATTTGGAAATATTTACATCCTATCTTTATTCATATAAAATTTACTTAAACAGAAATGAGATTTTGAAGCATATGTTTTGTTGAAATTTGCTTTTTTCAATGAATTACTTTTGTTTTGAAAATTTGTGTTCTTTGATATATAGCATAAGACTGGGATTAGAAACAAATAGTCTAGTGTTTAAAATTTCCTGAAGAATTGAGAAAAATTGAAAGATTTCTTAGTTGTACTACTTATTCCTGTTAATGGAAAATGAACTTTAATTAAAATAATCTATTTTGTTATCTAGCATCGTGTCAAGTGAATTCTTTAACTGGGATTTCTGTATATTCTACAGAGATAATGCATATTTATAGTGATGAAGAAGGTATTTGTCCAAGATCCTGATACATCTTCTGTGTAGTTTTTTTAAACAAAACTGTTCAATTAGTATTTCATGTTAGTGAACTTGTTCTCTTTAATTCTTTGAAAATTTTGGTACATATTACAAGAAATAGTTTAGTAAATAGACTATTCCTATTATGTTGAATATATGAATTTTAAAATTTTCTTTAGAATGAGTTAAAAACCATCCTTTTATTTATTTTTTAATTTTTTTATTTTTTAAAACCATCCTTTTAATTGTAAACTTCTTATAAACTCTATACTCTAGAATGTCAAGTAAGAGTACTTAATCCTTTTTTTTTCTTTTTTTTTTTGAGACAGGGTCTCACTATGTAGTTCAGGCTAGCCTTGAACTCACTATGTATAGTCCAGGATGACCTTGAACTCACAGTGATCCTCCTGCCTCAGCCTCCCAAGTACTGGGATTACAGCCAAATACTTTTTTACTGTAATGTGAAATTTGAATTTATATAGTGATGAATACAATTTAGTTGTACTCTCTTAAGAATAAGTAGATTAGGAATACAGTGGACCCTCGAGTTATGCCCAGCCTGAATAAGAACAACTTGGGTTATGACTGGAATTTTAATTTTAACTTATGACCAAAGTCTTGAGTTACAACCCAAATGCTGGCCACTTGTGCTTCCAAATGGTCTCAGATACAGATTTAACCCTTAAAGAGTTCTGGAAGGAAAAAAAAAAAAAGAGTTCTGGAAGGAAAAAAAAAAAGAGTTCTGGAAGGAACATTACAACATCCTTTCCTATGTGGGTTAATTGAGAAATCCTGGGCCAGTGTCTCTCTAAGGACACTGAGATCTGCCTGTATATAGGAGAGAGACTTTGAAGGCTGTATAGAGGAGCCTGAGCCTTCAATTTACCAGGTTGAGTTACAACCAGCCCTTGTGAATAAATTGAGTTCGTAAGTCAATGGTCCACTGGAACTGAATCACTACTATAGAACTGTAAGTAGTTCTTAACTGATATTTTTATTTGAATGAATTGTTTCTTTTTTAAATTTCTTAACATTTCCCTTTTAACATCTGTTTTGTTTGCTATTTTAGGCAAGTTGCTTTAGCAGACATCATCCTCATCAATAAAATAGACTTGATTTCAGAAGAGGAGTTAAACAAATTAAGAACAGCCATTAGGTACAGTAGATAACAGGTGTATACTATCTATCTCAAAAAGCTAGAAGATTGAATTTTGAATGTCTTCAGTATGAAGAGATGAGGAATATTTGAGGCGATACATTTAACTTGATTTAAGCATTTTATGTATACATCACCTGGCACACTACTAATATCTATAATTTTTATGTTTCTATATATCAGTTAAAGAAATAAAAATTTTAAAGAAAAAAAATCATTAGGTACAAAATTATGTTAACTATGTTCAAAATTGCCTTGTAGAAACTTAAATTTCAAGAATGACCTGCTTCAAGAATCATTAAGCAATCACATATCTTGTTGTTGACTGGTTGACTATTAAATGGAAATATATAAAATTATTCCCCATTGCTTGCAGAATGTAGTTCAGAATTCATAGACTTATTCAGGATCCTCTGATTCCACCCTTCTTTTCCCGTCTTCTTGACTCTTTCCTAACATTGAGCTCTCCAAGTTTACCTCAGATAGTTATTTACTTTCCCATGGATGTGTCTTGCCAAGTCCTTACTTTACTGATAATACTTTCTCATGTTGCCTATTTCTGAATCCCTTCACCACCACCATATCTCTTTTATAGTGATTTTTTTCCATTCTCTACAGCAGTGGTGGTGAACCTATGGCTCACATGCCACAGTGGGCTGTTTATATATTGAAAGCTCTAAGAGGTTCACCATTACTGCTCTAGAACTTATTTTCTCTCCTCTCTCCTATTTCTTAATGAAGTCTTCCTAGACCCAGGTGGTCTCACTTTCCCCTGAACCTTTGTTGACTATGTCTTTCTTAAGTCCTCTGTGCCTTGCTTTAATGTCTTTAGTGTCCATGGATAATGGTGATCCACACAGGACAGTATGAATCATATTCAGCTATGTGTTAAATGACCCAGCAGTCTTTTTGCTGACTGTTCTGGAGACTTTTTTTTCAACCAAAGATGGACTTTTAAGATGAGGTTAAAGTTCAATGACTTTATTTTGAATTATTTGTAAAATCTAAAGTAGTAAATGCCATACACAAGGAGACAGATGTTCAGTAGATTTTATTTTTGGTCATCTTTAATAGGTACAGTACTTTGCACATGATGGCTCAAAAATATAATATTTATTATTTATAACTTCTGTTGACATCAGAATCTATTGTGTTAATTCATATAGTACAGTGATGGTAAACCTTTTAGAGCTTTCAGTGATAACCAACAGCCCAATTATGAATTGAATAAGTAAATGTACGATTCATTAAAAGATAGTTTGCAGCCAGGGATTTAGCTCAGTGGTTCCGTTGCTTGCCTTGTAAGTGCAAGGCCCCGAGTTTGATCCCCGGTACCAAAAAAAAAGATAGTTTTCAGTGAATAATGATTGCTGGATAGTAATATCCTTAAAGTTTACTAGGAAGGACATAATCTCTTTGCAAACATTTTTGGCATAAGAGTAGTGATTACTATTAGCTGGCCTTTATGTCCTCATATTGACTATCTAAGCTGGCTCTTCAGAATTGGTAATACTGACTGTTAGCCATCTTGTGGACAGCCTATACTTTAAAACAGTACTAGAAAAGAAATTAGTACTTTGATAAACTACAAGTTCTTTGGGCATTTTATCATCCATGGTACATCAGACTTTTGACTGACTTACAATCAGATTTGGAGAGATAGGAGTTAAACATGCTTGGAAGGAAATAGGTATCGGGTGATAGAATATATTCAGAAGGGCCAGGGATTTAGCTCAGTGGTGCCGCTGCCTGCCTCGCAAGCACAAGGTCCTGAGTTTGATCCCTGGTACCAAAAAAAAAAAACCATTTGAAAAAAGTAGTAGAGAGACTTGACTCAGAATCACCCTATGAGGGAAGCCTTACCCCAGGAGATTGTATTTGAACAAATAGCACCTATCTTAAGCAAGTAATCTTAAAGACAGTCAAATTGATGATATAAATTCAAATAGATGAGATGTTCACTGTGTGGAAAAGGAATTAACAGGTACTTTTTGGTGCTGTACAACAGGAACCATATTATTTAGTGTGTGTATAGCCATTTCTAAAATACGTAAGTTGGAAAAAAATGGCTATTACTAAATATTTGAAGTCTCCTCATTTTAAGAACACTAGATTTACTGGCTGTGAATCATTTTTCTAAAGTGAAGGGTCTTTTTATAAATTATAAATCATCTTTGGTCCTTCATTTGTGCAGTAGGTTTTTGTGTTCATGATTTCTTAATCCATGAGATGAATATATCAGATTTATATTTGAAGGACACGAATAAATCATAACAAAATGCAAATTTTGTTTTCTTTTTTTTTTGTATTAAATTCTTTTATTGGTACATTGTAGGTATACAACACAATTACATTTCTCATTGGGAATTGTACCTTTATATGATGCATCTTGGTACTTATTTTTTCCCCATTCCTTGCCCTCCCTTCACGCTCTCCACCCTTCCCTATTTACAAAGACTTTATTTCCATTTTTTCCATTTCTCATCATTTTTTCCTTTCCCTTCTTTCCTTTCCCCTGTGCCTCCCACTACCCCTACCCCTTTGGACCTTTTATTCCTATTTTACATTATCGATTATTCATTCTAATCATTGGTACATTTTAGGTATACAATATAATGACATTCATCATTGGAAATTTGCACCTTTACATAGTCTCTCTTGGTTCTTGTTTTTCACCTTTGCCCAGCCCTCCCTTCAACCCCTTCAGCCCTCCCTATTTACAAAAATTTTGTTCCTATTTTTCCATTTTCTCATATTAATCCCATTCCCTTCTATCCTTTCCCTTAGCCCTCCGACTTCCTTTCCCTTTGCCCCTTTTCTTCCTATTTCACATGACCTATTATACATTTAGTCCTTATTTACACTTTCAGTTTCTCACACCAGAGAAACTATTCAGCATTTACACATCTGTGTCCTATTTATTTCACTTAGGAGTATTGTCTCAATGTGCATCCACTTAGCTATAAATGTCTCTAATTTCTCATTTTTTATGGCTGAGTAGTACTCCATTTTATAAAAAAAACACATTTTCTTTATCCAATCTCCAGTTGATGGGCATTTGGGCTGTTTCCAAGTTTTAGCTATTACAAACTGCGCTGCTATGAACATGGGTGCACATATATCACTGTGGTATGATTCTTTTAATTCTCTGGGGAAGATCCCCAGCAGTGGAATAGCGGGGTCCAATGGGACTTCCAGTCCTAGTTCTTTGAGGTATCTCCATACTGATTTCCACAGTGGTTGCACCAGTCTACACTCCCACCAGCAGTGGAGCAGGGTTCCTCTTTCCCCACAGCCCCGCCAGCGTTTATTATTGGTTGATTTCATGATAGCAGCCATTCTTTCTGGAGTGAAGTGGAATCTCAGCATTGTTTTCATTTGCATCTCTCGAATGACCAGTGATGTTGAACATTTTTTCATGTATTTATTTGCTGTTTCTACTTCTTTGTCTGAGAAATGTCTGTTCATTTCAGATGCCCATTTTCGGATTGGGTCTTTAAATTTGGGAGGTCTGATCTTTTTAAGTTCTTTATAGATTCGAGATAGTAGACCTTTGTCTGAGGAGGAGCAGGTGAAGATTTTTTTCCCACATTGTGGGTTGTCTCTTCACACTGCTGGTGGTTTCTCTTGCTGTGAAGAAGCCTTTTAATAAGAAGAGATCCCATTTGTTGATTGTTTGTGCTAGTTCACAGGCAACTGAGGTTTTGTTCATAAAATCTTTTCCTACACTGATGTCTTCAAGGGTTCTACCTAACTTCTGTTCCAACTGGTTCAGAGTTTCTATTTTAATATTTAGATCTTTAATCCATTTTGATTTTAGTTTAGTGCATGGTGAGAGATACAGGTCTAGTTTTAATCTTTGGCAAGTTGAAGCCCAATTTTTCCAGCACCATTTATTGAAGAGGCTATCTTTCCTCCAGTGAGGGTGTTTGGCTCCTTTGTCGAAGATGAGATGGCTGAGTGTGTCTGGCGTTGTTTCTCCATCTTCTAATCTGTTCCACTGGTCCTCAAGCCCGTTTCTTTGCCAGTACCATGCTGCTTTTATCACAGTAGCTTTGTAGTATACTTGCAGGTTGGGGATTGTGATACCCCCTGCCATGTCTCTGTTACCTAGAATTGCTTTTGCTATTCTGGGTCTCTTCTTGCTCCAAATGAATTTTTGGATTGTTTTCTCGAGGTCTATGAAGTATGCTGCTGGGATCTCAATTGGAATTACATTAAATCTCTATAGCAGTTTTGGAAGTATGGCCATTTTCACTCTATTAATCCTTCCTACCCAGGAGCAGGAGATGTCTGTCCATTTTCTGATATCATCTTCAATCTGTCTTTTCAGAATGCCATAGTTTTCAGAGAAGAGCTCTTTGATTTCTTTCGTTAGGATGATTCCTAGGTATTTCAGTTTTTTGGATGCTACTGTGAAAGGAATTATTTGCCCTATTTCTCTCTCAGTGAGTCTGTCATTCGTGTAGAGGAAAGCTATTGATTTTTGTGTGTTGACCTTGTAACCAGCTACTTGACTGAATTGGGTTATTAAGTCTAGAAGACTTTTGGTGGAGTTCTTGGGGTCTTCTACATAGAGTATCATGTCATCTGCAAATAATGACAATTTGACTTCTTCATTTCCTATCTTTATTCCTTTTATTTCTTTCTCTTGTCTAATTGCCATGGCTAATGTTTCCAGAACTGTATTGAAAAAGAGTGGTGATAGTGGACATCCTTGTCTTGTTCCTGATTTTAGTGTGAAGGATTTCAGTTTTTGACCATTTAGTATGATATTGCCTGTTGGTTTTTCATAGATGGCTTCTATCAGTTTGAGGTAGAGACCATCTATTCCAATTTTTTGTAGGGTTTTTATCATAAATGCATGTTGGATTTTGTCAAATGCTTTTTCTGCGTCTATGGAGATAATCATATGGTTTTTGTCCTTGGCTCTATTGATATAGTGTATTACATTAACTGATTTTCGTATATTGAACCATCCCTGCATCCCTGGGATGAATCCCACTTGATCAGGGTGTATGATCTTCTTGATGATCTTCTGCATTCTGTTTGCCAGTATCTTATTCAGGATTTTTGCATCTATGTTCATTAGTGAGATTGGCCTATAGTTCTCTTTTTCAGTTGGGTCTTTCTCTGCTTTGGGGATCAAGGTGATGCTTGCTTCCAGGAATGAATTTGGGAGAATTGCTTCCCTTTCAATTTCATTGAAGAGTTTCAACAGTAGTGGCAGCAGTTCCTCTCTAAATGTCTTGTAGAATTCAGCAATGAAGCCATCAGGACCCGGGCTTTTCTTAGGTGATAAGTTTTTAATTATGTTTTCAATTTCATTGGTTGATATTGGGTTATTCAGAATTTTTAGGTCTTCTTCATTCAACTTTGGTAATTCATATGCATCTAGGAATCTGTCCATTTCTTCTGTGTTGTCCATCTTATTGGCGTATAGGTTCTGGAAGTAGGTATTGATGATCATCTGGATTTCTGCTGGGTCTCTTGTAGTTTCACCCTTTTCATTCCTAATTGCATGAATTTGGGCCTTTTCTTTCCTTTTTCTGACCAGGTTGACTAAAGGTTTATCAATTTTGTTGATTCTTTAAAAGAACCAACTCTTGGCTTCATTGATTTTTTGTATCGTTCTCTTAGTCTCCATTGCATTGATTTCTCCTCTGATCTTTATAATTTCTTCCCTTGTATGAGCTTTGGGGTTGACCTGCTCTTCTTTTTCTAGAAGCTTGAGGTTCAGCATCAGGTTGTTTAATTGGGCTTGTTCCGTTTTCCTAATATGTGTATTCACTGCTATGAATTTCCCTCGTAAGACTGCTTTCATTGTGTCCCATAGATCCCGATATGTTGTATTGTCATTGTCATTTAATTGAAGGAACTGTCTGATTTCTTCTTTAATTTCCTCTGTGACCCATTGGTTATTCAGAAGTGTGTTGTTCAATTTCCACATGTTTATGAAATTTTTTGAGTTTCTTTTGCTATGGATCTCCAATTTCATTGTAGTATGGTCTGATAATATACAGGGGATAACTTCAATTCCTTTGCACTTACTTAAACATGTTCTATGTGTGAGTATGTCTGTTTTGGAGAATGACCCATGTGCAGCTGAGAAGAATGTGTATTCTGATTTTGTGGGGTGGAAGACTCTGTAAACATCTGTGAAGTTCATTTGTTCAAGAGTTCGATTGAGTTCTAGTATTTCCTTACTTATTTTTAGTCTAGTTGATCTATCTATTTGTGACAGTGGGGTGTTGAGGTCTCCCACTACAATTGTATTAGTGCATATATGGCTTTTCATGTCCGTTAGTATTTGTTTTATATAGTTGGGCGCACTAGTGTTTGGTGCATAGATATTTATGATTGTCATCTCTTCCTCTTGGATTCTTCCCTTTACAAGGATGTAGTGTCCTTCTTCATCTCTCTTAACTAGTGTTGGTTTGAAATCTACTTGATCTGCCAAGAGGATAGCTACTCCTACTTTTTTTCGGGTTCCTGTCACATGGAGTATTGTTTTCCACCCTTTAACTTTCAGTCTGTGAGTTTCCTTTTGAATTAAGTGTGTTTCTTGTATGCAGCCTATTGTTTTATTTTGCTTCTTGACCCATTCTGCCAGTCTATTTCTTTTGATTGGTGAATTGAGACCATTAACGTTGATGGTTATAACTGAAACGTATTGACTTGTCATTGCCATGACTTTTTCTTTTTGTTGGGTTTTCCCCCTTTACATTTAATTTCTTGTCATGCCAGATGGGTTCATTGTGCTTTGCTTCCTGGGGTTGTGATCCTCAATGTCTGTTCCTAGGCTATTGTGTCAAATTCTTTGGAGTGCTGGTTTGGTATTCACGAAGTTCCTAAGGTGCTTTTTGTCATGAAAGTATCTTATTTCTCCATCCATTTTGAAAGATAGTTTTGCAGGGTCCATCAATCTGGGTTGGAGGCTGTTTTCTTTTAGGGCTTAGAATATGTCACTCCAAGCTCTTGCCTTGATGGTTTGTGTTGAGAAGTCTGCTGTGATTCTGATGGGCTTTCCTTTGTATGGGATTTGTTTCTTTTCTCTGACTGCTTGGAGAACTTTGTTCTTCTGTTGTGTTTCTGGAATCTTAACAATTATATGCCTATGTGTAGATTTTTTTTTGATCAAGGCTATTTGGAGTCCTATATGCCTCACTTATCTGTATGTCAAGCTCTTTTCCCCTGCTTGGGAAGTTTTCTGCCATTATTTCTGTGAAGAGATTTTTTATGTCATCTGCACTCTCTCCTGTTTCTTCATTGAGCCCAGTCAGTCTTATGTTATTCTTTTTTGCATCATCTAGCAGCTGCTGGGTTGATTTCTCATGTTCCCTTATAATTTTGAAGCAATTTTTCTTTTCCTGGTCACTAATTGCAATCTTATCTTCTATATCTGAAATTCTGTCCTCACACTGGCTCATTCTGCTGTGTAGACTTTCAGTGGAGTTTTTCATGTCCTGGAAATCTATTTGCATCTGTTTTATGGATTCCATTTGTTTCTTATGTTGGGATTCCATCATGTTCCTGAGCTCCTCTCTAGATTTATTAATCATGTCTTGCACTAAGGGCACAATTTCTCCTGTTATCTGAGAAATTATTTCTGATTTCATTTTTTCCAGATCCCCTTTTGTTGCCAGTTCAGTGGGTCCAGGTGGTTGAGTATCAGAGGGTTCCATCTCATTTCCCTTTGGGGTTGCTGTAGGTGATCTGGAAGTCTGGTTTTGAGACTTATTTATGTGTTTTCTCATTTCGACTGGGGCAGGGGGCTGTTAGGGCCTGCACGGATTACCTCCTCTGAGGTGGGTGAGGTGGGACAGGGTCCGGGAGCAGCGGTAGGGATGGTGACCCCAAAGCCCTTTCCTGTGGGCTGGGAGCAGCCAGAGGGATGGTGGCCGGGAAACCCCTTTCTCTGGACCAGAAGCAGTGGGATGGTGCCTCAGAAGCCCCTCCCTCTTGCCCGGGAGCCCCTTCCTCTGGGCCAGGAGCAGCGGGACAGAAGGTGGCCCAAAAGCCCTTTCCTCTGGGCTGGGAGCAGCGGGAGGGATGGTGACCGGGAAGCCCCTTCCTCTGGACCAGGAGCAGTGGGACGACGGCTCAGAAGCCCCTACCTCTGGGCCGGGAACAGTGGGACTGAGTACCTTGGTCTGGTGGTCTGGTGTCCTCTGAGCCTTGATAATGTGGAATCAGGTGGCTGCCTGTCTGCAGTGGGGTGATTCGGCGTCTCCCGCGTGACTCAGGACCTCGGTAGGGCGTGCTCAGACCTGCCTGTCTGCAGTGGGCTGATTCGGCGTGTGTTCCTCGGGACTGGGGACCTCATTAGGGTGTGGGCAGACCTGCCTGTCTGCAGCAGGGTGATACGGCGTCTTCTGCGTGACTCAGGACCTTGGTAGGGCGTGCACAGACCTGCCTGTCTGCAGCGGGCTGATTCGGTGTGTTCCGCGGGACTGGGGACCTCGTTAGGGTGTGGGCAGACCTGCCTGTCTGCAGTGGGGTGATTCGGTGTCTTCCGCGGGACTCAGGACCTTGGCAGGGCGTGCACAGACCTGCCTGTCTGCAGCGGGCTCACAAATTTTGTTTTCTATTTTCAATTTTTTTTAGTTCCAGTTGTATTTGTTTAATTTCAGTTTTAGAAATAATGTGATTTATATGCTTTTCTAAAAAGTTAACATTTGGATTTTTACCTTCTCTTTCACTATTTTTTATTTCAGATCAATAAATGGACTAGGACAAATTTTAGAAACACAAAGATCAAGGTATTTTTATAAAGCTATTACTAATACTAACAGCAAATAGTTAATTATAAACGTTAAGTAATCGATAAATATACTTGATAATATCAGAAAGATATAGGTATACTTTAAAAAATGGAACCCCAAAATGTTTTGAATGTTCTAAATTAATTAGTTTGGCATATTTAGTTAATACCTTTGCCTGTTTTTTATAATTAAGACTACAGAGCCATGATAGTGCTGTGTAACTGTTTTTGTTTAATAAAATTACATAAGAGCTCCAACCACTCAAGCAGGTAAATCAGTGTACAAATATGAAAAAGTATATGGAAGTCTTAATTTGAGCTATTTAAATGGCCTATTAATATTTTTGAAACTCCCTTAGTGTTTTGTAGTTGCCAAAAAATTTCTCATGTAAAAATACATGAAATTTTTACCCTTCTTTCCAGTACATTTCTTTGTTAAATTTTGATTTCCATTTTCTTTAGATACTTTTCTCTTTTGTTCTGTTCATTTAGCTGTATATTAGTAGAGATACTCTTAAAACACCTGTGAAATTTATTGTTGTAAATTGAACCATTTTCCACTGAGTGCTGTCATGATTTCAGAAAATTCCTGTATGAAGGTATTTTGTTAATCTCATTTTTTGGTGAGAAAGGCTCAGCAGCTGATAGACTCTACAAGGAACAGCCAGCAGCTCTGAGGCTCATAGCTGGCAGCCTAGTGCCACCCAGTCCCTAGTTGAGAGATTTTTTTTCCTTGAAATTGCAGCAGAGGCCTTAGCTGAGTGGCTTGTCTGGTATGGCCAAGATTGGAGGTGCTGACAGACTACAGGAAGTGTTAGACAGTAACAGCAGCAGCTGCTTATAAGCATGTGAACAGCTGGGGAATTCATTTGGAATGCATTCTCAGGAGCCACCCATCTGCTTACAGAGGTAGTAGAATACCCTTAGTGTAAGTCCTCTACAAACATATACCAAATGTGCTCCCTACATTTCAAATTCCATTGTAGAAATCTGATTATCTAATTCATACTATGATTTGTTTTGTATTTTACATGTCCTTTTTAATTTTTCTAAGTGACAGACAACCACAGGATGCTTAAATAAGCTTTTAAAATCATATCCATAAATAGTTGTGATTCTGTAATGGCATTTTTTCAGTTCTTACAATCATTTTAAATCAATTTTCTTTTGTTTTCAATTTGGAAATATCCATATCCTGAGTAGAGGAAATATCCATATCCTGAGTAGCAGTAATCCATATCTTGATTAGTTTATTATGTAAAAGTTTTACCACTTCTATCTAACATTTGCTCTATTAAGGAATAGTAAACATGCTGTTGTTAATTGGGCCTTTAAACTAGGGTGAATGAATAAGTGAATAAAGTCTTTTTCCTTCTGGTCTTCAGTAGTGCTAACTGTCCGTGCATCTAAGAATCTAGGGGCCTTCTGAAAAAGAACTTGTTATGAGGACCAAAGTTGGGTTAGAATCTTTTGTGAAGACAGGCTATTCATAGTATAATTCTTCTACTGGATTGTGAATCTGATGTTAAATACTTCCCAGATTTCTTTGAGGCATAGCAACTTGAGCTTCCCAGTTTAGAGACTAGAGGTTTGGTTCTTAGAAAAATAGCTGAAATCACTTTGATAGAAGTTTTGTTTCATATATTTATTTTTTAAATTTTAATTCCTTTACTATTTTGAGGTTGACAAACACTGACAAAAGTAAAACAAATAGAAGCATGTGTAGGAGAAGGCTCTCTTTGAGTGTAAGGGCTGGAGATACAGCTCAGTGGTAGAGTGCTTACCTAGCATGTATGAGTCCATGAGTCCAATCCCCACTGCCTGGAAGAAATAAAGGAAAAGAGGGAGAGAGGGAAGGAAGAAGGGAGAGAGACCAGGTAGGGAAGGAAGAAGGGAGGAAGAAAGGAGATGAGGGAGGGAGGGAGGGAGGCAGGGAGGGAGAGATAAACAGAAGGAGGGAAGAAGGCAAATGGTATATAACATTGTCTTATTAGTAAGGTTTGAGTTGATTTAGAGGCAAGTACTGTAGGAGTTTTAGGGGACCATACTGACTTCAGAAGTAGGAAGGTTAGAAGACATGCCATTATCTTTTGGGGCCTTTTTTTCTTTTTTCTTTTTTTTTTTTCTGTATTGGAGATTGAACTTAGGACTTTGTATGAAGCATGGTGCCATTGAGCTAAATCCCCAGCCCGGCTTTTTTTCATCTTTAGAGATTTAAATGAACTAAACAAAGGAAAACCAAAACACAGTTGGTCAGTAATAAATTAATTCAAACAGACTATACTGAACATTTTACTGATTACTAGGCATTTCATAGCAGATTGAAGATTTAAACAATAAGGCAAAAATTGCCTTTAAGATTAGCCATTTGGGGGAATCAGATGTGCAAGCAAGCAAAAACATATTGGATATTATTAATCACAACAGGAATATTAAATGCACAGGGCCCATAAGAATAGGAAGATAGGGCCGGGGATTTAGCTCAGTGGTTCCGCCGCCTGCCTGGCAAGCGCAAGATCCTCAGTTTGATCCCTGGTACCAAAAAAAAAAAGGGCCGGGGATTTAGTTCAGTGGTTCTGCCACCTGCCTCACAAGCACAAGGTCCCAAGTTCAATCCCTGGTACCAAAAAAGAATAGGAAGATAAAAGAATAACTACTCAACTCTTCCTGATGAAAGGTCAGGAAAATTTTGACTGGAAAGGTGATCATTGATCTAAGTTATAATGAAAAAGATTTATCCAGATGAACTAGGTAGAGTAAGGATGACTTTATATTTAGTAAGATTTCAGAGTGGCAGCTGGGGATTTAGCTCAGTGGTTTCGCCACCTGCTGTGCAAGCTCAAGGACCCGAGTTCGATCCCCAGTACCAAAAAAAAAAAGTTAAAAAAAGATTTCAGAGTGGGAAAGCTTTGTATTCCAGGCACCTGTAAATGTGTTTGAATGATTAGAACACATGATATTATATAGCAGATTATATAGCAGAGAAATAAAAGTATATGACTGAGGAGATTGTGAACTCATCACAAAGGGTATTGAATACCATGATACATAGGTTGGATTTTCTGATACAGGCAACAAGGAGTTGGTGAGGAATTTTGAAAGTAGTATGTCTCTTGGAAGATAGACTCAATGTGGGGCAATTCTCTGCAAGATGGGACATAGTAAGGGAGAGCAGCTTGAGTGGGGAGATGGGGCAAGTAGGTTTAGAAGAGGTGACTACTGTGGTTCAGTTTTTTAAGCAGGTTCACGTTGTGGTGCCACTTGGAAAGACATTTGGAAATTTATTTCTAGAGTTTAGGACTGAGCTTTTTGGACAATACCTGTAACTCATAGACCTGAGATTGGCTGGTACACCCTGTTGGGAGACTCAGGAGTTTGCAGAGATGACTATGAGTATCCCTATAGTACCTGCAGCGTGTACTTCAATAAGTAAATAGAAAAATGAACTTTTGAAGTTTCTTCTCCCCCACTTTACTTTCCCATTTAGTTATTAACATGTTCCCACTGGCTTGAACCACTGGTGGTATATGTATGACTGTCCATGCCACCCAACGGGACAGTCAAGCATGTACCACCGGTGGTTCAGAGCTGCCCAGCCTCAAGACATATGAATTATGGCCCCTTTGTGAATGTGTTCAATGATAGTAATGGTCTTTCTTTCTTTTTCTATTGCAGTATTTGGAAAAGAGCTGATTTTTAAAAAAAATTTCTGAAGGAGGAAATTAAACACATTTGATAACATGAAAATTAGTTTTCTAGTCATACATTTTGAATGAGTGAGGAATTTCTTTTTCATGGCAATACTGTAGTCAGGGAAAGTTCATAGAAACTTCTATCTGGGCCAGACATTTAGCTCAGTGGCACTGCGCCTGCCAGTGAAAGGTCCTGAGTTTGATCCCCAGTACAAAAACAAAACAAAAAAAACTTCTATCTGGAAGCTTCAACGTTTTTTCCTCTTTTTTATTCTTTATTGAGAATTTGGTGAGAGATTTTAATATTTTCTGTAGAGTGTGATCAGATTCATTATTGATTCTGTCTGGGAAATATCAGAGGACTCTGTATAAAGCAAATTTACCTTTAAATGATGCGTATTCTCAAAGACATCATCACAGTGAAACAGTAGTGTGTTTAGAAGGTAGCTTTTTTTTTTTTTTTTTTGGTACCGGGGATCAAACTCGGGTCCTTGCACTTGGGAGGCAGGCGGTGGAATCACTGAGCTAAATCCCTGGCCCTAGAAGGTCGCTTTTTAAAACTGAATTAAATTTGCACATAATTAACCTGTGCAAACCTTATAAACTTTAAGCTGTTTTGTAAAGATAAACTTGGGAAACTTCATTCATTTTTGACTTGTTAGTATAAATATTTGCTCAACTGTGAAGGTGAAAAATGAAATAGTGTTTAATGTTACGATTTTGGTCTCACTGTAAATTGATATTCAAAAATTTTTTTCATGGGACAGTTACTCCTTTGCTTGATTATTTTCCTAATTCAGCATATCTAGAATGTCCAGAATTTGAAATGTTGTTACAGTCTATTAACATAAAACTTTGGCATATTCTTATTTTCATAAATGGGAATTCATCTGTATGTGCCAAGCTAAGCATTCATAATGTAACAGAACATTGTTGCTGCAAGTAGGAGTAGATGTCAGAGTAGATGCTGAAAGTGAACAAAGCAGGCACAGCTGGTCAGTTCTAAGTTAGATGTTTTATCTTACGTGTTTGTGTGTTTTTAAAAGATCTTGAATCTGACAAATGAGCTTTTGTTTTGTCTGTGAAAATTTAATAAATACTAGGCAAACACCTGGTCTGATTTTGAAATTTAATTACCCTTTAGTCATTTTCTTTAAGTAGTCTTTTCATTTTAGCTTTGAATATGGAGAAGTCACTGTCTTCTGCTTATGTTAGAATTGGAAACCGATCACCTTCCTTTATGAATTTGCTTTTATGTATTTAAACAAAATTAATGCTAATTGTGACAGGTTATTATCGTCTGGTTTGAATCACTACATTCCTAATAGAGTTTATTACTAAATAATTCTAAGAGAAATAATATCTGTTCTGATAGAGCAGGAAACTATTCTGCCTGCAACCCCATTCTGAATGAAGGAAATAAAACTCACATGTAGGTCCTAGAGTGAATTAATATTTATGCACTGGTTATTTGACTCTTAGTGTTTCTTTTTGTTTTGCTTTTGTTTTTGTTTTTGTTGGTGGTGGTGGTGCTGGGGGTCAAACCTACAGCCTTGTGACAGCTAAGCACATGTTCTATCAGTGAGCTATCCGCTTAGTCCCTGACTCCTTGCCTTATGTTACCTGTTTTATCATGGGGAAAAGAATAAAGGAAATACAAAACTCCAAAGATATTTCAAATATAAATATACTACTGTGTTATTTCTTTTTATCATTTTTTTTTGTAAGCTGCTTGTAAAGATTTAGTTCTTTAGCTAATTTTTTGGGTGGCAAGCAATAAAAATGTAGTATTTGCAAAGCTCATAAGTTAGATTTCAGGACTGAAAAAACAATTGAGAGTGATGCAAACAAAAAAATACTACAGTTTGCTGAAGCAGTAACTTAGTTTTTTGCCTGGATCTTAACCATTCGTCCACTTTTAAGAATTTTACATGGGGCCGGGAATTTAGTTCAGTGGTTCCACCGCCTGCCTCGAAAGCGCAAGGTCCTGAGTTTGATCCCTGATATCAAAAAAAAAAAAAAGAATTTTACATGGAAAAATGTTTCCAATAGCATTTTTGTGTCTTGCCTAGCACTTCTATGTATTTTCCAAAATATTATAGTTTGATTGATCTTTATGCTTGTTTTGATAAGTCTTAGAGGTTTTTTCTCTAAATTGGATGGTTTACATAATTTTCAACTGATCACATGAATTTCCTTCCTTTTAAAGTTGATCTTTCTTTTTCTTTTTTTAGAGTTGATCTGTCTAACATATTAGATCTTCATGCCTTTGATAGTCTCTCTGGAATAAGGTATGTTTTTTCAATATTTAAGTACTTTCTGTCATTCTGGCATATAAGATCATTCTTAAGTATGCACTGGAAAGTTTTGTTAATTGCTCACTTATAAATCACAGTGCATTTTTCTATAGAGATTGTAAATGATAGTTAATTTTAAAGATACATTACTAATATTTCTGTGCTAACCACTGTAATACTCTTTTTCAATAGAAAAATGCATCCGATACATAGAAAATTTTAGCTTGGGATGCTCACACAAACAACTTATAGATTAGCTTTCTGCCTCTTCCTCGGGGAAATCTTTTTGATAAGAGAAGGAAGAGAGATCAGTTATTCCTGGACATCAACATCTGTTTTTTTTAATTTTGGTAAAAACATATGAGATGTACCCTCCTAACAAATTTTTGAGTGTACAATACATTATTGTTAACTATATGCATAATGTTGTGTGACAGATCTCTACAGCTTACTGTAGACATCTCTATACTCTCTACTCACTAAATAACAACTCTCTTGTTTTCCCTCTCCCTGTGCCCATGGAAGTCTTTGCTTCCATGGGTTTTACTAATTACCTGTTATGAGTGAATTATGCAGTATTTGTTCTTTGGTGACTAGTTTAATTCTCTTAGTGTAATGTCCTCAGGGTTCATCCAGGTTGTTGCATATGGCAGGATTTCCTTCCCCTTTTTAAAGGCTGAATAATAGTCCCTTTTAATCTAAGTACCACATTTACTTTATCCATTCATTAGTTGATGGATACAGTATTTAGATTGTTTTCACATTTTGGCTGTTATAATGCATGCAGTGAGTATCTTTTTAAGTCTCAAGTATGTCTACATAAGATCATTAAAATGGACACCTTTCTGATATTTTAAATTGGTAAGGCAGTTTAGTTTGCAGATAGGCATGGTGAATCGTTCTATACTTATGACTCGTAATGCCTGTATGTACCTATAAGTAAACACAGATATCTGTGCTACTTGGCCATGCCTTTAAAACTAATTTTTTTTTTGTTTTTTGTGTTGGTACCAGAGATCTAACTCGGGACCTTGCGTTTGCGAGGCAGGCAGCGGCACCACTGAGCTAAATCCCTGGCCCTAAAGCTAATTTTTTAAACTAGTTTTTCCCCTCTAAGTCTTTAGATTGTTCACATTTTAAAAGTAACATCTAAAATAAAGTTACAAGATAGGGCATGATAGTGTTTTACTGAACCTCTTTACCATTACAAATAAAAGAGAATTTAAACTCACATTTAGTGTGTAAAAAAATTGTGATTATTTTTGCACCCTGAAGTGGAGGATCGGCAGAATGATTATCTCCTCTTTAGTCTGAAACTTGCCATTGTAGATGTCAGACTAGAACTAGTCATTCTGGAAGTCAGATCTTCAGTTGAGAGTTACTTATTTTACCCATAGCCTCTAGAATTGGACTTTGTAAAGTAACCAAATAACAGATTAAAATTACAAGGACATTCCTCGGGTACTTTGACAAAATCCACATTTGCCTTTCTAGTTCCACTTAGGAGAAAAGTGGAACATTTTGGTATACTTGAATTATAGATGATTTTTCTAATAAAAAATTCCTATGTATTTCATATGGTCAAAGTCTCTACTTGTTGCTTTATGGAAGAAGTGTGTTATATCATTTCAGGACACTCGTGTACGAAGTTGTGAAATCTCTCTTTAGCACCCTGAACCATTTTCTCTCATGTCAGCTTTAGGTCCCAATTTCATTTAAGCTTGATAATGATTGAGTATGTAATACAAAAAGCATTCAAAATTCACTTTTTTTTAATACAAAGCTTTTGTATTTCTAATTTAGAAATGAAAACTTTACCCAATTGAAGGAATGTGACCCTAAGCATAAACTTTGTCATTAAAAATGGTCTTTTCCCCTTTTTTAGCTCTGACTTTACTAGGGAACTGATTTGCTATTGCTGTCTCCTAATTCTAGGAGCATAAGAGCCTTTGTCTTGCTGTTTATTTCTGAAATTACCGCAAGTCCAAGCCATTCCAGCCTTATGTGTTGCAGGTCCTTTTTTCTAAATCCAAGACTGCAGTATATTTCACTTGAGTAGTGAATTGCTGTTTCAGCAGTTGGCCATGTTCCCCTTTTCTCACCTTTCACATCTGGCTTAGAACTGTATTTCATTTGAGGCAATAGGTTGTTTTGGTGTTTACAGATCCTGTGGCATATTTAAATGTGTTTACAAGGGTGGAAAATGAAATAATACTGCCTTGTTTGCTTTTCTTCAACTAATTTTTCTCTGGTGGGTCTGAGAGCTTGCAAATTGTCATGAAATATAAAACACTAAAATACTTCTTAGTTGAAGTCGTTATTTCTTCCCTTCATATATTTTACTCTTTAATAGTTTATTCTTTTTGGGGGTGTGGGTACCGGGAATTGAATTCAGGACCTTGTGCTTGCCAGGCAGCCGGTGGGACCATTGAGCTAAATCCCCATCCCTTAATAGTTTATTCTTTTGTTTGTTTGTTTGTTTTGTTCCTGGGGATTGAACTTGGGTTCTTGCGCTTGTGGAGCAGGGAGCAGAACCACTGAGCTAAATCCCTGGCCCTAATAGTTTATTCTCCCCCCCCATTAAGTTTATTGGTACATTTTAGGTATAAAATACATTTACATATATCAATGGGATCTTGTACCATTACATGAGTATCTTGGTTCTTATTTGTTTTTTCCCTTTCCCCTGCCCTCCCTTCACCCCCTCCACCCTTCCCTATTTGCAAAGATTTTGTTGCCATTTTTTTCCTTTTCTCATGTTTTTTCCCTTTTTTCCTTTCCCCTACCCTTCCCACTTCTCCTGCTCCTTTAGACCTTTACATCCTATTACACAATATCAATTATACATTTTTAAAATTACAATATCAAGATATAGGAGACATTACCACAGATTTTACAGAATTTAAAAGGATATAGAAAGCATATTTCAAAAATCTATTTTAAAATAAATTTGAAAACTTCTAAGAAGTACCTTGGAAGACAAATTAATGAAACTAACTCTGGAGGAAATATAAAATTTGAATAGCACCTCCTAATAGTTTATTCTTAATGGGGAGAGCGAAAAATGATTGTAGTGTAAAATCATTTTTCACTTTGATATTCAGGATATTTTTGGTTTTCCTTTCTACTTACCTCTTGTTATAGGTACTTTCTTTAAAACATCTACTTCTTCATGTTTTTCTGTAGTTTTATGTGGGAGAAATAGAAAAGTTGCTAGTTTCATCTTGCTGTGAAAAGAACTAAATGACATATACAAAACTAAACTATTTTAGATGTATACACTTATTAGTATAGAGACAGAAATGGTTAACAACATACAAGTCTGTGTGCAAAATGGGTATTCTGATTCATAAATTTTAGCTTTTGGTAATGTGTACTTTCCTTTGTTTTTAAGATAGACAACAAATTAAGGGCACAAAATTCTGAAACTTGCTAGAAACTAAACATTTAGATCATAGTTAAATTTTTGAACTTTTGCTTGCATATGAAGGTATACATAGTCATTGTCCAACATTAAACATTAGCCATGTGGAAAAGGCATAGGTTTTTCAGTGATTTTCTAATCTCATTCTACACTTGATTAAAGAGCAGTTACAATGCTTTAGTGACACTTGAAGAAGTAGCTGTTTAATGTGATCCCACCACTATACATAAGGCCTTTGCGTAACTTTTCTTTCTGCTTAGCTGCAAAACAGGAGAATCCTTTCCTGAGCAACCAGCTGGGAAGGATTTAATTTGACACTTTCCCTACTAAGACCCCCCAATGAGACTCATTCCCTAGAACAGTTCCTACAACCTCCTTCTCTTTCCTAAACTTGCTGTTACTAATTTACCCCTCACTGTTCTTCAAGGCAAAACATCTGCAAGGTTTTAAGCC
The DNA here is from genome assembly GCF_053883595.1 of Heterocephalus glaber. Classification (NCBI taxonomy): domain Eukaryota; kingdom Metazoa; phylum Chordata; class Mammalia; order Rodentia; family Bathyergidae; genus Heterocephalus; species Heterocephalus glaber. The sequence continues at coordinate 51,002,500 of NW_028258317.1, forward strand.
CTGCCCCCCACCCCCACCAGTGTCTAAATGTGTGCTACAGTTGTTATGATTGTAATTTGTTATGCCTTATTGATCTTTTGGCTCTTTTCATATCAAAACAGTACATTCTTGAGATTTTGACTTTTCTCGTAACTGCTAACTGACTATAGAGACCATTTGTATTTATGGATAGTTTATTTTTTAAGAAAGGGGGAAACTTAATAAAGAAAAATGTATTCTTTTAACTCTTTTAGCTCCCAGCATTATTATTATTTTTTTTGGTACTGGGGATTGAACTCGGGTCCTTGTGCCTGGCGGGCGGGCGGCAGAACCACTAAGCTAAATCCCCGCCCCTCCCAGCATTATTTTTATATTAGGAAGCATAGTGAAAATTGAGAAACTTTGAGCAGCACTAAAATGATTATGTATATTTTTATAAGCCTGTATTGGACCTATTTGAATTGTAAAGAAATATACTGATACTTAGCCAAAAGAGTGTTGCTAAAAAATTAGCTTTTCTTTTTATTGTGCATATATTTATATGTGTGAATATGTGTGCATTTTAAAGAAAATTTTTAAAAGCTTAATCTTTCGAGCCGGGGATTTAGCTCAGTGGTGCCACCACCTGCCTTGCAAGTGCAAGGTCCTGAGTTCAATCCTCGCTACCAAAAAAAAAAAGCTTAGTCTGTCGAAAGTTTTTCTCTTTTAGAACATATAAATATTCCCTATTAGAATACTTCTCTACTAGAATATGGAAAATTAGAAGTATGGAATAGATTCAGTTATGGAAAATCTCTTCCTTGTTTAGTTTTGTATCTCTGTAATGTGTAAGATTAAATACACTGGATTCTTCACTGAACTTAATTGGTTGTTTTTAGTTTTCAGGAGAAACTTCAGTATGTGCCAACAGCACAACCTCACCTTGATCAGGTAAAAGACCATCTTAAACAATGTCTTTAAAGTGTGTCTTTCACTAAGTTGGCTATGTTTAGGACTGTTTTATTAGATCTCTTTCTAAAATGGCATTTTTGAACTGTGTATTCAGCATGTTGAATGCTTTGAAATCATCTAACCCAAGTTCTTAACACGTAATAGGAACTCATCAAACTACATGTTTCTCTTTTTTTTTGGTACCGGGAATCAAACTTGGGTCCTTGCGCTTGCACAGCAGGCAGTGAAACCACTGAGCTAAATCCCCGGCCCAAACTACACATTTCTAAAGTGTTTAGAATCTTAGGAAATTGTGCTTCCCGTTTCTCCTGCAGATTACTCAACATATTCTGATCAGTCCTTGTGATGGGAATTTCTACTTGAAAGCAGCCTGAGGATTCTATATACAGTCTATTTTTTAACTATATTGAAGTAACTGATTAAGGAAATGTCTGATATAAGTATGGCTTATTTAAATAAAAATTGATGGAGTTTGACCTTCAGGTAGCACTATAAATTTGAAACTCTGTAGGATGTTTTTCTTGCTTTAAAATTCTAATCCCTGAAGTAGGAATTTAAGATGCTAGAAACAAACTATTATTTTCACCCATGTTTCGGTCAAGCAGGTCATAGATGGTAGAGCTTTAGGATAACGTCTTTGTTAAATTTAAAACACAATGAGAGGGAGGTGTGGGAGTGAGCAGTGTACCTTGTGTTCCATCTTCCCTCTAGCAGTGATCATGGAGTTCTTGAGTCATTGCCATCTGTAGTAGGACCAAGATGATAGCACCCGCTGGTTCATTTGTCTCCATTCTAGCTCATATTTATAAGGAAGCTATATCATCAAGTTTGTGGTACCTTTCTCTGAGAAACAACTTTATAGAATATTCGTTTGTCTTTAAAATAAGTGAATGAGAGAAATACAAGTCTCTGGCAGTAAATTTTTAGGAAAAAAATAACTTTATGATTCTCGATAGCAGTCATAAAGATGAACTGGAATCACATTCTTTTTTTTTTGGTACCGGGGATCAAACTCGGGACCCTGAGCTTGCGGGGCCGGCAGTGGAACCACTGAGCTAAGTCCCTGGCCATGGAACCACATTGTTATTGAGTTTCTGGGTGAAGAAGATCATACTTAGAAGTCATAAGGGTTCAAAAATGAAGAAATAAATGAAGAAAATGGAGTACTCACAAGAATCTTCTAATGGCCAGTATATATATCCATAATACAAGAGGTAGTTGAAAATATAGTGAATGTTTAAATTTTTAAAAACTTGATGAAGTAAAAGACACATTGCCAAGAGTGAAAGGATAAGTGTGTTTGAAGCAAGGGGGAGTATTTTGAGGGATATCCATGGTAATGTGACGTTCACTGTAATAAATTTTAAAAATTTAAACATTCACCATATTCTTCGATCATCCCTCGTTGATAATGTTTATGGCAATTTCTGTCATATAAAAATATTATGGTATGGCCTCATTCATCTTATTTACTGGATCTAACATTGTGCAACTTCTTGCTCTTCCCCAAAGTCAAAATGACCATGAAACGTAAATGTTTTGAATCATTTTGGGACATTGAGGCAGCCATAGCTAAAGATAGTCATGAAAAAAAGACTTCCAGAAGTGCTTCAGAAAGTGGCAAGAACAGTGGAATAAGTGTGTTCAAAGTGAGGGAGAATATTTTGATAGGGATTAATTTGATGTGTTTTTTACAATAATAAACATTCTAAACGTTCACCATATTTGTTGATCCTATATCGTGAATGTACCCCATTATGGTATTTATAATGCCTTGTAGTTTGGGTTAAAATGCTTTTTCATTGCATTAGTGTATAGATTCTTTAAATATAAAGTTCATTGCTTAGCACAGACTTGGTATTTGGTAAGTGTTCAGTGAATTACTTGTTAAAAGAATGAAAAGCTATGATTCTGAAATGGAGATATAATTAAGAATCATTTGTGGACTTTTTTTTTGGATACTCAATAGTTCCTGCCCCTTAAATCTCTTGGACATGTGCATTTTAATGTGTATTTTAACCCTATAGAAATGTTGAAAGATATACAAATGTATATCTTTTATAAATGAATAGTAGTTAAATGCATTTCTTGTGTATATGTAAATGGTGTCAGCATTTTGCCCATTTTATTTCATCTGTCTTCCCAACATTTCTTTGCTGGGGTTTAAAAAATACACGTAGGGCTGGGGATTTAGCTCAGTTGTTTTGCCACCTGCTGCGCAAGTGCAAGGACCAGAGTTCAGTCCCGGGTACCAAAAAAAAAAAAGTATATATTTTTAAATCACAAATTTCAGTCATAAAACTAGAATAGCATTATGAATCTGTATGTACTTACCGTCTCTGCTGGAGTGTTGAAGAAAATTGTAGATATTATGTCACTGCACCAGTAAATAAGGCGTGTCTTTTTGCTAAAGCTCTACAGGAGATTCTAATACTCTTTCCTGTTTTGGGTGTATACGTATAGAGCAAAATACAGTATTATAGACTAAGAGCTATGAGATTCAAAGACATAAATAGTCTTGTTTAGTTTAGTGGATCTGAGGTATAGGGGATGAAATATATCTCTTCCTTGCCCATCAATAAGCTCATGGCTCAGATCCTTATAGCAGAACAGATTAATAAGAGAAAAGCATACAGTTTTATGTAATAAGTTTTTGTGACATAGAAGTCTTCATAATGAAGGCCTGAAGAAATGAGTAAACCTATGTGTTATTTTTGATGAAAGATGGAGAGTCAGGGAGAAGTACAATAAGGAAAAGATTATGATCTCGAGATAGCAAATGGATGGGAACTTAGCAAGGCCTGCTTGGTAGAGTCCTGTCTGTGACCCTTTGTCTTCAGGATAAGGATGCTCCTTTGCCCTGGGTATTAGGAGGGCATCTCACATGAAAGTCCTATGACCTGCTTCATTAGGAGGTCAGAAAGCCTTTCCTAGGCTTGATAACCTGCTTTAGGGGAGAAGCTGAGAGTGATTTTCCTGCTTCTGCTGTTTGCCCAAATGCCGTCATATTTTGGGTTAGAGTGTCCTGAGCCCCATCAGAGGTGTCATAAGAGATAGTATTTTTTAATATAACATAGTTTTTAGTGTACAAGTCTATGTATCTTTACATATGTTTACATATACATATCTGTGTGTGTGCATATATAAATACATATCCTTATAACTCTCAAATAAAGATAATAAAAGATTTCCAAAATTGTAGAGAATTTCCTTGTGCTGCTTCTTAGTCAAAGGAGGAGTAACTTCTATTCTGACTTATATACCAAAAAGAAATCATGAACTAGTAGGGCTTTTGTTTTGTTTGTTTTGTTTTGACAGAGAGAAGTAAGGGAAAGTCTACTCCAGATGTTTGAAAGTGAAAAGGAGAGCAGGTCTGTGGTGCAAAAGTCATGGTGGTTGGTTGGTACTGGAATCCTGGTCTGTGATATTGGTTTTAATTTTTGAAGCAAAGAGAACTTAGACTGTTCTGTGCTGCTGATATAAGTGGCATTGGACTTTGGAATCAAGAGAGCAAGCAGAGGGACCAGGGATTTAGCTCAGTGGTTTTGCTGCCTGCTTCGCAAGCACAAGGACCTGAGTTCGATCCCCAGTACCAAAAAAAAAAAAGAGAGCAAGCAGGAAGATAACAATAGCATGTGATGGTGGCCTTCACTATGGTTACACAGAGATGGGAAGTGGGGTAAAACAGGAGCTGTTTCACAGCTAGACATGCCTGAGCAACTTGAGTATGGCTCAGTAAGAAGAGGAAGGAATGATAGGAAACAAGCCTAGATCGACTAGAGAAACCTAGAAATAGATACATCTGGAAGATAAAGTGACTTGGATGAAAATGCTACATATTCAGCATTGTACCTAGTAGCAAAATATCAAGGTAAGAGGACTTGTTATGGTGTAGATCAAGAATGTTGCCGAGAGGCCTCATATATTTATAGGTGGACTTTTGTAAGGTGATTGAGTGATGGGGCATTATAGCTGACTTGCTGTTAGGAGGTGGAATAGTCAGAAGAGGCAGGTCACTAGGACAGGTGATCTGGAAGGGTGTATCTCCCTTCCTGGCTCTTCGCTTCTCTTTCTGCTCCCCAGTTGCCATGATATGAGCTGCTTTCCTATACCTAGGCTCCTCCACCATCCATTTGCGTGTTAAGCCTGCTGAATATTGACTGAAACTGAACCAAAATAAAACTTTCCTCCTTTAAGTTGTGAATGTCAGGTGTTTTGTCCCAGCGAAGAGTAAAGTAACAACAGCGAAGAGTAAAGTAACAACTACAGGACTGGATTATGCAGATATAGATGTTTAGTTTAAACATAGTAGTGGGCTTGAATCGTTTTCCAGATGAAGACATGTAGAAGTTATTGCATATTAGGAACTATTTGTAAAAGAGTAGAAAAGTGAGAAATAACATAGGTTAAAAAAAATAAAAACCAAATCACACCTGAGTTAGTTTTAAAATTTTATTTTAGAGGCATTTCCTTATAGTGTTTCTAATATGAAATGAGTTTATTGGTGTAGAAAACCATAGTTCCAAAGTCAGAGTGCCTTTTTTGAGTCCAGTTACGCACCATCCTAATTTTAACTTTTTTTTGGTCTCATACTGAAATCAGTTATATCTCTTAGAAATATTAAGTCATCTAATCTGCAAAAGAAAAAAAAATCATAAAAATCTTTAGGCTAATAATGAAGCAAAGAGTATATTGAACCCTATGTTGACACAGTCAGTATTAAAGAGCTAAGTTATGGGCTGGGGCCTAGATCAGTGGTAGGGCAGTTGCTCAGCACACTGGCCCTGGGCTCAGTCACCAGTAGTGGGGTGGGGAGGGACTAAGATATGAATAAAATATATTTAAGAGTTTTTTGAAGACTGAATTGCTATCTTTTGAAACTGACAAATTGTGTTTTACTTGCAACTTTTTGCAATATATTCTTGCTATATATTTTGATATGAAATTTTAGGTATTTATAGTGATTTCTTTAATGAAAGTTATCAATTTAAATGCATATTCTAAACTATAACATCAATAATTTAAAAGCAGGGTATGTTTGTTAAGAATTAAAAATTAGTACTTTTTATTGTGGTAAAAAGCATTTAATCTGAGATCTACTCTTAACATATTTTAAGTGTACAATGCAGCATTGTTACCTGTATCTACACGGTTATACAGTAGATCAGTAGAAGTTTTGCATTATGGATGACTAAAACTGTGCTCATTGAGTAGCACCTACCCATTTCTGTCTTCCTCTGCCACCTGGTAACCACCATTTTTTCCCCTAATTTCTATGAGTTTGACCATTGTAGATACTGATATAAGTGCAGTTATACAAAATTTTGACCTTTTCTTACTAGCTTATTTCATTTAGCATAACACTTCATATTACTACATATGATAGAATTTTCTATTGTAAGGCCAAAACATATTCACACATATATGTATTATATATCCCACATCTTTATTCATTCATTGATGACATTTAGGTTGTTTCTACCTCTTGGTTATAATAACAGAATACAGTAGTTTTCCACCCCTGGGTTTGTTTTGTGGTTTTTTTTTTTTTGGTACTGGGGATCAAACTCGGGACCTTGCGCTTGCAAGGCAGGCGATGGAACCACTGAGCTAAATCCCCGGCCCTTCTACCCCTGGTTTTGCTTTCCAGTTTCAGTTACTTGTGGTCAACTGTAGTCCAAAAATATTAAATGGAAAATTCCAGGAATAAAGTATTCAGAATTTTAATTTTCATGACATTCTGAATAAAATGGTAAAACTTTCTCGCCATCCCACTCCGTCTTTGGGATGTGAGTGCTCCCATTGTCCACTATGTCCACACTGCATGCACTTCTTGCCTGTTAGTCCCTCAGCAAGCCTCTCAGTATTGCAGAGCTGTGGGCAGGTGACTCTTACTTTATCTAGGCCCCAAAGCACAAGTATAGTGATGTTGATAATTTGTTTGTATATGCCAAAGACAAGCTGTAAGGTGCTTGCTTTAAGTTAAAAGGCAGAGAAGTTCTTGATTTAATAAGGAAAGAAAATATATATTGCAGCTGCTAAGGTCTGTGTTAAGACTAAATCTTTAGACTCTGAAATTGTGAAGAAGATAAATTCCATGCTAATTTTGCTGCTGTGCCTCAAGCTGCAAAAGTTATGGCCATAGTACATAATAAGTGCTCAGTTAAGATGAAAAAAGCATTACACTTGGGTTCATTATTACCTCCAGTTTCAGGCATACACTGAGGGTCTCAGAACATATACCCTGTGGACATAGGGGAACTATTAGAAGTACTTTTAATTGTCTCATATTTTAAAGTCCAGCTTGAAGCTTTTTAAAAGTTGACTTGTATTTCTCACATCTGAGCATGAAAGAAGTATTTTCTACTTTTCTTAATATTAGTAACAGTGGAGACTGAGTAGCAATATATTTGTGCCTAAATTGATCTTTAATACTTTTAGCTATTCTCTTAAGTTTGCATTTAAAAGCAGTGCTGGTCTTTTCGTATTTTCTCCTGTAATCCTATATGATTTTCTAATGGTGTATAAAAATGCAGGGCTAGATAAACAATTTTAGGAAGTTTTTCAAAACTGTACCTTAATGCCTATTTGAAGCCATTTTGAGCATGGTGAGTGTCTTATGTAAGGTGGAATTTGTGTTTTATGTTAGGCCTAGTCTTTGTGTATTTTCATCACTAAATTTGACATTTTTAGGTTATATTGGTAAGGGGAGGTTTAAAATCTAATTATGAGACCTATTAGAGGATTATCTTAAGCTTCTAGATTTTTAGAGTAGACAGAAATTTATCACGATCAGGATGAAAAATAAAAAGTCTATATTCTGTAATGATGTTGTCAGCATCCTAAGTCAAAGGTGATATGCTATCATTGTCATTGTTCAGAACTCTTTTCCACTTGGTGCATGCTTGTTCAGTTAGAGATAAAAAGAATATTTTATTTATTTTTCAGATAAAGTAGAATTTTCTTTCTTCAGTACCCAGGGCTTCAGGCATGGTAGGCAGGTGTTCTGCCACTGAGCTACATCTACAGGCCTTTTTATTGTAATATCTGAGATATGATCTCACTGAGTTCCTTAGGCTAGCCTCGAACTTGCAATCCTCCTGCCTCACCATCCTAAGTAGCTGGGTTGCAGGTGTACACTACTGCACCAGGCCATACTTTTACTTTTAAGTCGCACTCTTGTCTCTGCATAGTTTGTTTTTCAGAGCCTCGTTTCTCCCAATTTATAAAATGGGAATAGCTGTGTTTACTCCCCAGGATTGTTGTGAAGAGTGGATGAGAATATGAAGTGAGAACACTGGCTCAGTGCTGCCAGTATGGTACACTCCTTTTTGTTGCTAGAATCCCGGAAGAGGGGAATTAAATAATGAGTTCCCTTTCAGGAGATGTTTTTGTGTAAATACCAAACTGTTGATGGATTCTACAGAATATAGAAAATAGAGTCACTAATTCCACAAATCAGCACATATAAGGAGAAAAGTAGAAGGGATAGAATTAATATATATTGTTAGATATGGTATAAGATTTAATATGTTTCTTAATTTTCAATTTAAAACTGGTTATATTTTTTAAAAATATGTTGATATTGCTATAAAAGATTATTATCTCTGTTGATTTACAGACTATTGTTACAATCACATTTGAAGTACCAGGAAATGTAAAGGAAGAAAGTCTAAATGTATTTATTCAGGTGAATGCAATTTTTAACTGATGAATAATTTATCAACTGTTTTGTTGCATAGTTGTTGCTGTTAGCAATGGCTGATCCTATTAAAATATGTCACTTGATACAGAATCTCCTGTGGGAAAAGAATGTGAGAAACAAGGACGGTCACTGCATGGAGGTCACACGGCTAAAGGTGCAGTTTGGAGTTTACCTTTGTAGGCTTCTGGGCAAGTCCTTCTTTTGGCAGTTATATATAAACTGTATTTGGTTTTTTAGACAGAAGTACTGGTTTTAGCACAAATAACCTTTGTCTACTTTCTTTTCTGTCATTTCCATTACTAAAAAGGGGCTTTAAAATTATTGCAAAAAGCATGATTTATTTGCACAGCTTCATTTAGTATTTTAGCTAAAACAGTCCCTGGGTTTTGAAAGTGTTAGTCCCTGCTCTCATCCCCAGGTGTTCTAAGCATTACCTGGTTAATGAACTTGCCTCATCAAAGTTCTCCTCCTCTTGGAACACAGATCGGTCACTTAGAGAAAACTTAATTTCCCTAAGAAATAATGTGAAAAATCCTGCTGCTGCTGAAACTCAGGCTTTTAGCAGACACTGAACATTCTGTCTTATACTGAAAAAATTTACAGAGGACTAGAAGAATTCTTGTTCTGTGTTTGGAATCCCATTAATATTACTTGACATTTGGGTATGTGTTATGAAAGTCCTTTTTTCCCCAGAAAGCAGTGGTTCTAAGTGTATCCTTCAATCAGCAGTCATTTGAGTATCTGCTCTTGTCATTTCCCAAATGTGCATAAAGTTGTTATTGCTGTTAATAACTACATTCTCTCTCCAAGTGTATACTGACATCCTGGGGTTACTAGGATAACAGATTGAGACTATGGACAAACTGTTTAGATTTGGATTGCTTCACTTACTATGCTGGCTCTGCCTATCATTAGCACTGCAGAACAACATAGGTGAATCCCATCTACTTGCTTATCACTGTCATACAAAGGAACTAAGCCAGATCCTGCTGCTGTTTTGACAGTAGCATCACCAACATTCCATGATTCTAACTGTCCGAGCATTTCTTCTGTGACTGCTTTTATCTCCTGGTATTGAATGTGGGGTTAGGTTTCCTAGAAAAGCAGCGGTTTGGGCATTTACACTAATGCTGCCATCAAGACCTGTGCAGAATTCAGTGGCTTGTCTTTGTACCATCTCAGTCTAGATTTTGCACTTGTATGATCATTTCTTAATAATTATCCTCTTTGATTTTTCCTTTAGCCTTTCTCCTATCAAAACACTGAGGGATTTTGGTGCAAAACAGTTTATCTTCATAGCCTTCCCTTCCTTTATTTTCCTGTTACAAAATATTAAAGTCATCATCATGTTTAATATGTAACTCTAGTGACAGTGAATGCTTCATAATTTTTATATAACTTAACACAGAATTGATATTTCCATAAAATTTTTTCCAAGGAGTTTCTTATTATAAAAGTTCAAACTTAAAAAGCAGAACATGAAACTGGACATAGAATAACAAAACCAGGAAGGAAACACACTCAAAATACACAAATATGGCAAAAATTTTTGTATTGGAAATGTCTAATTTTTGAACTTTTATACAGAATATAATAGTTTTTTACTATTGTCTAGACCATTTGTTACAACCCATTTCAAAACTGATTATTTGCCAGAATCCTTTAACTTCTCAAATTTTCCCACTAATTCTGTGCAAGTATCAAATTCTTGAGTGGATAGTCAGCAGGTTATTGTACATAACATATTTTGTTGTTTCAGTTTTTGTTGTGATAACAGTGCAAGAACATATGTATTAGTTTTTTTTTTATCAGATAAGGGGATTCTTTAAAGAATCAGTGTACACAGAACTTTTTTTAAACTAGAGGTTTAAAAACTATTTTTCAGTGCACAAATAATTAGAATTAAATAATTTTCACAGCTTTAGGAGTTTGTATTTTGAAAAATAGAAAAATGTAGTCTACATTTATGAGTTATTTCTGCTTTTAAATTTGTGTTGAGGCTGATCATTTTTCTTTGAGCAGGGACTGGTGTCAATCAGAGACAAACCACAACAAATGATTGTCCAAGGTGTCCATGAACTCTATGACCTGGAAGAGACTCCAGTGAGCTGGAAAGATGACACTGAGAGAACAAGTCGATTGGTCCTTATTGGTGAGTGACAAAGGGTAAAATTTCTCAAAAGAAAAAAAAAGACTTGAAAGGGGTATAACACACTTAAGCAGTGTTAATCAGATCTTCTTTTGTAACTAAGCTTATGGTTAATGTATTTGTCTTAATCATGTGATAACCATCATATGAACTTGTTATGCCTTTTACTCAACACAATTCTAGAAAAGTGATTATACTAAATACCAGTTTGGTTTTGAAACTTTAGAAAGTTAGAGGGGCCATCACTCAGTCACTGTTACAGTTTACTGTTTTGTAAATTTCTGAAGATCACCAAGCATTTAAAAATCTGGAATTGATACGTGAATTATGTCATTTTAATAACCATAATATAATCACCATGTTTTGTTTTGCTTGCAGGGAGGAATTTAGATAAGGACATCCTCAAACAACTATTTATAGCTACTGTAACAGAAACAGAAAAGCAGCAGACAGCACATTTCAAAGAAGATCAAATTTGTCTATAACATGGGAGGCATTTATCAAAGGATTGGATAATAAAAATGAGTTTCCTACTGGGTATATTTCAACCAATATTCTTTCATGATTTCTGTTATGAATTCCCGTGTATTTAAAGATGGTATTTATTTTATACAATACATAAAACTTAGTATTATAAAACATTTGACATTCATAAAATATAACAATCTGAAGTTTTTATTTTATTCTTTGGGAGACAAGTGTTCCACAAAACTTTCAGAATTTGTTTTGAAGTTTTATTTATAATAATGATGCTAAACTTCAACATTTTCATTTTGCTTTAGAACTTCAGCTGATTGCAAAGATGTGATGTTATTAACAAAAAAAATTTTTTAAAGCAAATACTACCACTTTTTATTAAATGAAATAAGACTGTCTTGTCCTTAGAGACTTAGAAAGTGGAAAACAATTGAGTCAAATAAAATTATCTTTTTTTTAAATACTCAATACCAAGCATTACTGATAGTATGATGAAACTTCAGCCATTTATTTTGTAATACATTTAGATTCTTATTCTAGAACTTTTACTTTTAAATAATTTTTACTGATAATTGAATTTATCTTGGTTATTGTGAACTTCTTTAGTTTCCAGTATAAGGTAAAAATGTGATAGGGTGGGCTGGGGATTTAGCTCAGTGATTCTGCTGCCTGCCTCACAAGCACACGGTCCTGAGTTTGATCCCCAGTACCAAAAAAAACACCAAAAAGTGAGGAAGTATAAGCCATTTGTAACTATAACATTTGATATAATGATCTTTACATAAATCATTGCTAAGTATTCAGTGAATCAGTTTTGTTCTATTCCTAAAGGCCATGACAGCATAATTATACAGTACCCAGATTGTTAGATAGAGAAAAGTACAAATGGAATTTATGAAGAGCTTTCCCAAACTAATCATTGTTAAATATTGTAGAAGCCTATCAAGTCCTGGCATGGTAGTGGACACCTGCAATCCCAGCTACTCAGGAGGCTGAAGCAAGAGGTTTACAAGTTTGAGTCTAGCCTAGGCAATTTATTAGCAAGATCCTGTCTGAAAGGGCCTGAGGGAGGTGCTATCAAAATGGCTTTCGGAATTTTTTCCCCAGAATTTTAAGTAATAGAGATTTATCTGTTTTGTGTGGTTGTCCTGGTTGGAAGCAGAAGGCAAATTGGTTATTGCAGTTGCCTTCTTTGAATCATTCTGATCTTTCTGTGCTTTTAAAATCTAGCTTCTCTGTACGCACCTAATTATTGCCTCTTGAACCCATTGCCTTAGCTTATGTTTGAGAAATTATGCTTATTTTGTGACAGTGAATTGCTCAATAGAAAATCCACTGATTTTTCAAGATGGATTTGGGCTTTAATTCTAGCGTTGTTGCTTTTTAGCTGGCTAAGTTTTTAATCTGAGATTGGTTTCCTTATTTATAAAGTGGATAATAAAATATCAACCATTCAAGGATAAAATAGGTTTATAATGTACTCAAAACAGCTTCTGGCTTGTATGTAAGTAGAACTTACATATTTTTTTCTTCCTAATTCAGATTTATAATTAATGTGGTCACAATGACAGTAACATCTTTTGACAGATATTAAGTGTCTAGATCTATCTCTTCCAAACCACAAAAAGGGGCTTATAATTAGTTTCCCTGTTTTGGAAGAAATGTTGGAAATAATAGTAATCTTGGGCTGGGGATTTAGCTGTGGTTCCACCGCCTGCCTCGCCTAGTGCAAGGTCCCGAGTTCAGTCCCCTGTACTGGAAAAAACAAAAAAGTAATCTGTACTCTTGAAAATCTGCATTTGTAAGACTCATGAATATTTTTCCTTTAAAATGTATCAAATTAATCTTTAAGTGTTTTTATTACATATCTATTGCATCGACACATTTTTGTCTCAAAAAATGCAAATATTACAGCTGAAATTGGTCTTCCCTGATTCCCTTGCATCATCCATCACTTAGGATTAAGTCAGTCTTTTGTCCCTTCAGACAGTTCTTTTCATTTACATGTACATTGTGTTTCACAAAGTGAATTATTTTCCAAGGATCATAGCCATACTATAGGATGCTTTTTCAGGAAACATAGACACTTGTCATAGGTATCTTTATGGCTTTATTTCTATGTGTGTGTTTTAAATGAAACATTCTTTATATAATAGTTTGCTTTTAAAAACTGTTAGTCTTAGATATTTCTATGACTGATATAAGTCCATCTTAACTGCTGCACAGAACTTCAGAATATAGTATAGAAGGCAGTCATTTTTTTAAAAAGTTTATAGGGAACTAGGAATTTACATAAGTATTAATGCAAGGGTAGAACTAGCACACAGATAAAAGACAGGTTATCACATTGCTCAGTCTGGTGAAGGGACATATGTGAGAAAATAGCAAGCCTTAAGCAGGCTGATAAATAAAGATGACTTTAGGCTCTGAGTGCTCATGCCAGGCACCTGAGCAAAGGTGGCATTTGAAAACTGAATCAAAAGGAGTCATTCATCCTGGCACTGAGGAGGCTGAGGCAGAAGGATTGCATGTTTGAGGCCAGCCTGAGCTACATAGTGAGACCCTGTCTCAGTAACACCCTCCCCTCAAAGTCGTTCATACAGAGCAGGAACAGAGGTTCTCCATAGAGGAACTAAGTCCTATAGAAGCCCCTGAAGTGGGTACCAGTGGGGATGAAGGCAAGGGTGGCAGGAGGTTAGAAAGTGAGAGCATGAGATGAAACTGGAGTTGTAAATTGAGACCAATTTTGTCATTTCTTGTAGGACAGAGTAAACATTTGGATTATTCTTAATACAGTGGGGGAGTGACTTAGGGGGTTTAAAGCCTGGCAGTGATTTGGGTGTGGTGTGGCAGATAAACCAGTTTCTATAATTGAAATTGTGAATGGTGCTGCAATCGTCATGCCTCTAGATATGAATGTTTCTCTAGAATTGATCACCAGCTTGTAGGAATGCACATGTAAAATTTTAAGAGAGATTCATTGCCCTTCCAAATGATATACCTTTTACCTTTATTCAGCAGTGTATGAAAGCATCCATTTCCAAAACCCAGCACATTTTAACTTTTGTCACTCTGAATGACTGATATCTCAGTTTTATTTTTTATTTTATACTGTACTTTACATTGTTTTTGTTCCTTGAAGGGTGTATATTGTCCTGTTCTTATTTTTACCAAAATAAAATATTTCAAATGATCAGAGCCAGAGTTTTACCTGTATCTCCAGGGCACTTTCAAACCTGTAGCTGTCTGGAAGAGGTTTTATTTTTGCAATGTGATGAGGATGAGAGCCATTCGGTTTGTTGCAGACTTGCAGGGTATCATGGTGATCATGATGATCAAGGTTTAGGCATGTTTCATCTGAAACTATAGTTTACTGTGGGGTACAGGATAAATTACTGTATCTCTCTGAGCCTATGTCAAATTGTCTTAATTTTTAGGGTGAAGTGGAGAGAAAACAGACATTATCATCATGAAGTTTAAGTTAGAAAGGTTTGATTTCAGACTAGCATATTAGTTCTGGAACAGCAAAACTATTCAATCTTAGGAAAAAAGTTAATACTATTGAGTGTCCAGTATGTACTAGGCCCCATGTTAATTGTTTCAGGAGCTACGTGGTAAGACTTTTTCTTGGTTCCGGGGATCGAACTCGGGACCTTGTGCTTGCAAGGCAGGCGCTAGGTAAGACTTGTTCTTAAAGCAACACTATGGAATTGATGGTTTAGGACAATAAGAGTTCTTTACTTTTCCCCCGTTTCAAGTGATGTGCCATTAGTTTTTCCAAAGCATTCAACTAAGTTTTCATTGCTACAGCTCCTCATTTTAATATTTGATATATTTGGAATGACAACCCATATTTAGATATAATTGATAAACCATAAAATTGACACATGTAAAGTAATACAATTCATTTTTTAAATTATTTCACAAATAGATAACTATCAGTATCTAATTCCAGAACATTTTCACCACCCTACAAAAACCCCTGTATCCATTTCCCCTTACCTCAGCCTCCACAAATCATTTTCTCTGTAGACTTGTCTATTTAGACTTTGTTAGCCAGCTTTCTGTTGCTGGAATATGCATAGCTTAAAAGAGGAAAGGTGTATTTTGGCTTATAGTTTCAGAGGTTCCAGTTCATGGCTAGCTGGCTCCAAGGCAGAAACATCACGGTGGAAGAGCATGGCAGAGGAAAGCTCTCATCTCATGGCAACCAGGAAGCAGAATGAGAGAGCCAGAGGGGAAGAGGCTAGGAATAAGGATATACCCTTCCAGGTTCCGCCTGCATTGACCTACTTACTGTAACCAGGCCCCACCTCCTAACCAGATTCAGCCATGAACTCATCTCAGGATTCATCCACTGTTGAAGTTAGCAACCCTATGATCTGATCACCTTCCAAATGTCTCATTTCTGAACCCAGCCTTTCGAGAGACATTTTTTAAAAATTCAGATCCTAACACTCCTCACTTACCATGTCTTCAAGGTTCATCCATATTGTAGTATGTATCAGTACTCCATGCTTGCCGGGGACTTAGCTCAGTGTGGTTCTGCCGCCTGCTGCTCAAGCACAAGGACCCAAGTTCGATTCCCGGTACAAAAAAAAAAAATATATATATATATATATATATATATATATATATATATATATTTTCTAACAACCAAAAAAATGATGGTATATGTATCAATACTCCATGCTTATTGCTGAATAGTATTCTGTATGGATATATCACATTTTGTTTTTCCACTCAGCTATCTTGAATTTCCTCTTAGAAATTCTTAGATTCCCCCCTTGTGTTTTAATTTTAAAAGAAAGTTCTAGATTTATAGAAAAGTTGAGCAGATAAGTTTCCTCATTAATACCCCCCCACTATTAACATCTCTCAATGATGTGGCATATTGCAATCTGAACCGGTACTGATACATTCTTACTAAGTCCAGTTTGTGTCCTATGCTTAGTTTTTACCTATTATTCTCTGAGAATCCCATCTAAGATAGCACTTTATATTTAATATTCATGTCTCCTTAGATTCCTCATGACTCTGACAAGTTTTTTGTTTTGATGATCTTTGGTGATCGTTTGGAGAAATGACAGTTACCCGGGATGCTCTTCTATTGGAATTTGTTTCGTGTTTTTCTCTTTATTAGACTAAGACTGGAGGAGGACCAGAGTATCATTTTCATCCAGTCAATAAAGGCACCTGTCACAAACTTGATTTGTGATTATTGATGTTGGCCTTGATTACCTGGCTGAAGTTGGCAGGTTTCTCCAGTGGAAATCCCCCCTCCCAGTAATGTCCTCTTTAGAAGGAAGAGCACTGTGCAGCCCACACTGATTAACAGGTCCTTGAGGGCACAGCAATTACATAATATATTTGGGATTCTGCAAAAAATCCCCCCTTTATTAATTTACTCATTTGTTTTTGTGGACGCATTTACATTTTGGATTACAATCCAACACTATTTTGTTGTTCAAAGTGTCCCAGCTATGACCATAGGGCTTAGTTTTTTCCTGGAACCCCTTTGACATACAACCTTCAGTGTTGGTTTTTGTTCCATTTTGGGTCACAGTCTTTACATCCTTTCACTTGTAAATAACCCAAATCACCACAGAAGTTGATTTTAGGAAAACTAACAATACTTCCTTTCCAAGGTAATCGGATTTCTTTGCTGATAGAAGGAACTGCTTCTTCTGCAGGGGGTTAAGGGGAGGTGCCAGGGAGTATCAGGTTGAATGAGACACCTGTCCCAGCCCTCCTGAAGCTTGCTTTATAAGAGCACACAAATAGTCCTTGGTAAATTTGGGATCCAAACACAAATCTGTTAGGCTCAAACTTTGTGTTTCTTCCTCTTCAAACAGCATATAACTAGAGAGCCTTAGAGGGAGGATAAACATGAACAAAAAAGGCTTTCAAGGGAAGTTTTTCTCTAAATTTTATCCTGGAGCCACTAGCTATTTAAAACTATTTTTAATTCTAAAGGTGTGAAGCTACTTCTTGATAGATTTTGCACTTATGGATGGCTTCTGATGTCTCACTGAAAATTCACGGTCACTTTACAAACATTAATGGAAGATTTACTAGGTGACAAGCAATGGTATAACAATGACATTCTTTTATGCTACATTTTATTGGATACCACCTCAAAATTTTTCCCAAGTAGGTGGATTTCAAATTGTAAATATGTACCACAGCCTAGTATTTTACCATAAGATCCCTATTTATATAACGTTGTGTTCTACTTCAGTGGTGTCACTAAAGACTTTGAACTAACTCAAATGAAGCCAATAAGGAAATCCTGTTACTTCCAAGGATTTAAGGTGAATGAACAGAGCTGCCATCATCCTGCTCCTATACAGAACTATAAAGTTCAAGCCAGTGATACAGCTAATGAGTGACAGTGACACTGCAACCCAGGATTTCTTAATTGAACTTTCAGGGTTTATATTTATTATACTAAAAGTGTTTCAAGTTTCTGAAATGATCTTGATTGAAGAGAGAAAAAAAGGAGGGCAAGTCCTCAAATGTACACTTAGGCACAGTCTTTGGGCCAGTTTGTGAAAACAAGATTTGTGTGATGAAACCAATTTAGTTGGCCGTGACCATTAAGAGGGAGAATACCAGTGATCACTGTAGTGGAAGTATATTGTTTTTTGGAACCCATTCTAACCACATACCCCTGTGTGTGCAAAGTGTATGGTGTATGGTATGGTGTAAGTGTATTCCTTACCGCGGCAGAATGTTGAGAGAAGTTGGAGCATCACCCCTGTTAAGGGGGTAGGGGAAACCTCCTTGGCCCTCCTGCCTTCACGTCACCCTGAACTCCCACAATTTAGTGCTAGGGCACGTCAGCCTTTTCTGAAAACCTGAGTCAGGGAGAGCACTGGGGGCATTTGTGTGGAGGGCAGTAAGGACAATGAGACATTCCTTCTGGCCCGTGGCATAAAGTGAGAACATTAAAAATAATTCATGCCACATTCTGTATAAGGACAGAATCCACCAATGAAAATGGGCGATTAACCATGTATGGAACACGAAAATACCCATTTATTCCCACATGTTCTTTTTCAAACGCCGATATATTTCAGGGCCCCCACTCCCTGCCACGGAATTCTGTCCTCAGGGGAGAAGTCTAAAAGCCAAGGTAGCCATGGTTGGGAATCCTATTTTCCTTTCTTGTTCTATTTGCTCCCTTTTAAAAGCACAGTAACAGTCCAGGCAAAGCTGGGGCCAGTTGGCTGGTTAAACCCCTAGAGCGGAGAGTCTTCCTCGGTGGCACCCGGCGGGTGTGAGGAGGAGGGGGCCGCGCGCCCTTGCCCTGTGGGGTGTTTGCCGGCGGACCCTCACCATTGGACCGCGTCAGGAGGAAGCGACCCGCTCTGAGGTAGGGCTAGAAGGGTATAAAGGGGGGAGTCCAGCAACAGTGTCTCCAAGCAGCTTCAATAAAAGGCAAAGCGAATCCTTGCCGGGCGGTTTGGGAAACAGGAGAAACCAAATCAAAACACTAGCGCTGCGGCTTCTCGGAAACCGCGGGGCGCACAGTGCGCGCCGCAGGTGAGGAGCGGCGCCCGCCCGGTCCCCGGCACCTGCTCTTCATGAGCCTCCCGAGACCTGAACGCCTGCGCTCCGCGCCGCAGCCCAGCCTCCAAAGCTCCGATGGAGAAGATGGCGAGATCGACGTCCTGGGAGAGGAGGAAGATGAAGACGAGCAGCCGGGGGAGGAAGACGAGGAGTCGGAAAGGAGCCAGAAGTGCCTAGAGCAGCAGCGTGGGCCGGGGCCGCCGGGGACGCGCACCGAGGGCGGCGGCCCAAGCGACTCCGCGGAGTTTGGCCGCGAGTTCAAGGCACCGACGAGGTCTGTGGCGGCCTCTGGAGACCCCCCGCAGCCGCCGAAGCCCCCCTACTCGTACATCGCGCTCATCACCATGGCCATCCTGCAAAGCCCGCACAAGCGCCTCACGCTCAGCGGCATCTGCGCCTTCATCAGCGGCCGCTTTCCCTACTACCGCCGCAAGTTCCCCGCCTGGCAGAACAGCATCCGCCACAACCTCTCGCTCAACGACTGCTTCGTCAAGATCCCCCGCGAGCCGGGCCACCCGGGCAAGGGCAACTACTGGAGCCTGGACCCCGCCTCCCAGGACATGTTCGACAATGGCAGCTTCCTCCGGCGCAGAAAGCGCTTCAAGCGCCACCAACCGGCCCCCGGAGGCCACCTGCACCACCCCTTCCCCCTGCCCGCGGCTCCCGCCACCCTACAGTGCCCCCACCCGGGCCTCGAGCTGGGACCCTCCGGCCCGCCGCAGCCCAGGCCCGGGAGCCGCTCTTGCGCTCTGGTGCACCCGCACCCCCTTCGCTACCTGCTGCTCTCCGCTCCCGCCTACCCCGAGGGGGCCAGGAAAGCTGAAGGCACGGACCTGGGGACCCCCGGCACCCGCCTGGCCCTGCAGCCCTCGCAGGGCTCCCAGCCTTGGGCGGAGGGCTCCGGCTCGGCGACGCGGCGCGGAGGTGGGTGCACCTCCTTCAGCATCGAGAGTATCATGCAAGGCGCCAGCACAAGGGCGGCGCAGAGTCTGCCTCAGACGCCGTGGGGCTACTGCCACCTGCTCCAGCGCCCGTCGTGCTTGCTGCATCCCCAGGCCGCTGCCCCCTTGCTGCACGTGTCCGCCGCCGCCGCCCGGACGATTTTGCAGGAACAGCAGCAGCAGCAGCACTGTGCCAGTGGCTGCGCACCCGGCAAAAGCACGCTGCTGGGTCGCCACTTGTCCGCGGTGGCGGCCCTGCTGAGGTGCCCATCGGAGGCTGAAGGCTCTAGGCTGACAGCGTTGGTCACCCCTTCGGGCGGAGAGGCGACCTCGACAGCCTTTTGAGTAGCACCCACACCCACACCTGCCAGCGGGCCGACTCCGCCCTGCGCACCTGGAGCCCGGTGGAAGGGGACTTCCCGCCCCGCCCCGCAGCGCCTACCCACTAGGCCCGCACAGAGCAGCCACCCGTTTCTGTTCGGTACAAAACAGCTACAGAGAACAGTTGTATTCTGTTCTCGTAAACCCGGACGAGTAAAGACCTGGGCCGTCACCTTTTCTTTTCCCGCTTCCGTTGTGGCTTCCGCAGCTTTTCCGATTTGCACATTTCTAGAGGAAATGTGAGTCGGTACTCCGGTGTGGTATTCGAAGAAAAACAAGGAAAACACAATCTCCAATGCAAAGCATGTTTCCCTTTTTTCACTCCTTAGGAACTGCAAGTATTCCAAAGTTAAGCGCAAAAATGCTCAAGTTTCCATGTCTTCCTGAAATAGATATGTAATATAAGTAGAATTTTAATTTCGGAAAGTTTATTTCTTACCTGTGTGTCTGACGTGCCGTGCCGTATCCCATGGGAGAGATGCCAAATGCCTATGTAGAGTAAATAAAATGCAAATACACTGTCGTTTATTTTTTTATTGTGTGCCCTACTTTCTAAACGGAGTTTCTTTTAAAACTTTCTTTCAATCCTCAAATTAAACAATTGTTTTTTGATCATATTTCATTATAGATATCAGAACAACTTGTTTTCAATGCGGCTTTTCAAACTTCCTACTATTTGAGGTTGAAAAGTTGACTTTTAAAATGAGAGCTTTCAGGGCCGAGGGTGTAGCTCAGTGGGAGACCAAGAGCCTGGGGTGGAGGCCCTGCTAGAGGACGAGAGGGAGACAGGGGGTTGGGAAAATCTCTGGAAGAAAAAAATTCGGAAGAACTGGGAATCTATTCCTCATTTATTTTCCATGTTCAAAGACATTTTCCTGGATAAGCTAATGTTTATTTGAGATCAATTTGGGACATGAGCAGGCATTATTTTTTTCAGAGTATTCAGGGAAAATGTGTGTGTGTGTGTGTGTGTGTGTGTGTGTGTGTGTGTGTACGACAGAATTTTCAGAAGCCACTCTAAATGTCGTTCCTCCTCATCTACTCTCCACCCTTAGCTGTGAATTTCTCACTTCAGCGGGGAGGGAGGACACGGAGACTCATTTTTACAGACCTTTTTCACCGCCGCTTTTCCTCTCAGCTCGTTGCGTCACCTGGACACCTCACCTCGGGCCGCCTACAGCGATCCGCACCCGCCCAGCTCCGCGCTCTCCCCAGTGGCCCAGTGGCTCGTGGCTCGGCCTCACTCCTGGTAACGGGGGGGGGGGGGCGCTGTGAGCTTACGACTCCCCTCTCCCTCTTGCACACGGTGCCTCCGTCTGCACAGCACCAAGTGTTCTAAATACAGCCCCCCCCCCCCCCGAAATCGGGCAGGTCTAGGACAGTCTGAGAGTCTGAAAAGAAATCAAGAATAGAGAAGGGTCCTGTTTCAAGTTCTCCACCTGTCCTTGGTTCCAATTCCCTTTGAGTGAACGTTCTCAGGCCCACCTCCGTTCGTGTATACAGTTAACAAACATCCTCCCCGAGCCGGCTACGCCTGGTAGCTGAACTCAGGACAAACCCGTTGGGGCTCACTTGGGGTCTTGAATTCTTCCTTCCCTTGCCGAAGCCTGACCTGCACAGCCCGGAACCGGGGTGACTGAGAATTAGCGCCCGAACTGGGTCTAACCCCAAGCTCCGGATTGTCCCCTAAGGAGACCACATCGAATGATGATTTTCAAGACAACTATCGATTCAGTGGTAGCGAAAAGTAAGCTCTGTTCTCAAGTCCCCTGGTCCCGAAGCCCTCGGGTGGGGCCCGCGCAGGCGCCCGGCCTCACCTCGCCCCGCGGCGCTCGAAGTCCGTTCCAGAGGCCCTGTGTGGGGCGTCCGGCTGCCCCTCGGCTCCTGAAAACCACGTCGTGTTCGCTCGAGGGTCTCCGGCGAGGACAGGCCGGCTGGGTGTGCTCAGAGCTGCCCGCGGGGTTCAGCCCAAGAGCCGAGCGGAGGTCGAGGGGCTGGGTGGAGCAGAAGCTGAGGCAGGGCAGTGGGAGCGAACCCGGGAAAGAGACCTCACCCTCGGTCCGGCCGCAAGTGATTAACAACGCTAATCATAATAATAATGATAATAATGATAATAATGGTATTTATTGTATTTGTTATATTGCTTGGGTTCTTTGGAGACAGGGTTTCGCTTTGTGGCGCAGGGTGGCCTCGCGCTCGGGGGATCCTCCTGCCTCAGCCTCCCGAGTGCTGGGATTAAAGGCGTGAGCCACCACGTCCGGCTGACGACGCTAATTATTAATCGTGGCTAATCATTATCGCCTAGCTCTTTGCCTGCCAGGCACTGGATTGCCCTTTAATTCCAAACACTCAATGATGGAGACACTATAGGGTCCCCCAATGTGTACAGAAGGTGTTTGTACTGCAGAGAGATTGACTCTTGCATCTCCCTAGGAAAACGCCACCGCGGTGCCGTGGGAAGGTCACAGTCAGGCCCCCACCGAGTCACGCCCCAACCCATGCGGAATTAGGCTCGACAGAGGACAGCCGGGGAGAAACCCGAGGAGGGTTCCGTACGTGATTTCTTCCCGCGGATTTGTGTTCTGTTTCTCCTCGTGCCTCAGGTGCCCTTCAACCCGGCGCCGGCAGAAGCCCGGATTCTTCCTCGTCTGTCCCCGGCGGCCCTGCTCCACTCCAAGGTGGCCGGCGCCGCCCTCCTCTCCCGGATCCTGACGCGCGGGGCTGCGGGACGGAGCCGCTGCGCGCTCCAGGTCCCAGCCGGAAGCGGAGTGCAGGTGGGAGCGGAGGAGGCAAAGGAGCGTCCGGGGCCAGACGTATCCCGCGGTGACTCTGTATACCAGGCTCTGTATGGTACCCAAGAGGAATAGTACCTGCTCACACGATTTGGGAACCCTTCACCTCTGCAGAAGGTAGACAATCTAGAGGAACACTCAATGTAGGAAAAAAATAAATGGAATCAAATGAGAGTAAGAACAAAGCTGTCCGCGCGATCAGGCACATGGTGTCCTCTAAAATTCCACACCTGTCCCTGATCACATTTTGTTGGAAGTGGGGGAGACTCATAGTTCGTATCTATCCCCCACCCCACATTTGGGGAAGATGTTTAGAAATTTCTTTCCACGTTAAATCAGATTACAATCGAAATAGTAGTCTTGCTCTAGTTGCGAAAGTTACCATCTTGTGATTTCTAGAGTTCAGTCTTGGTAGCTGTGTTTTCCTATCAGCGCTGACATTATTTAAATGGGGTTTAAAATTCATCAACTCCATATTCACTACTAGCTGCAAAGAACTTATATGGGTGATAGCTGATAATATTGAAATTCCCCCCCCCCAAAGAAAAGAGAGATAGGAAAAGGAAAGGGATTCGAGAATACATTATGAAATTCAGTTCAATCTCAGTTCCCTGTTGCCATCTACCTTGACATAGTAAAGGTTTACCTGGATATAAACTTCACTGTCTTATTTGTTCTTAAAATACAGGATATGTTTATTGAAATCAGTAATTAAGAATATTTGGGGGCAGTTATGATTTAGTGAAGCAGTCTATTCCTAAATCTAGGCTGAAGGAGCAATGCGAGATTTTCTTTTTTCCAGATACTATGATTTTGTTATGTATAACGGTAACTGTATTTAAAGCTATATTATGGTTCATAGTTTCTAAAATTAAGGTGACTATTATTGTATTATCCAGAGCATCTTTTGTATAAGAATAAATTGTACTATGTTTCAAATGTTATTTTTCTTTCACTTTTAAAACTCATTTTTTTAAAAAATAAAAACTTCAAATGCATAGGTTGAGAGATTTGAATAATTAACCCCTGTGATAATTATATCATATATTATGATATATTAGAGCGTAATTAATCCCTTTGCTGGGCCAACCTTATTTCATCTTTACCATCTGACAGTCCTCTCCCCACTAGATTATTTTAAATCAAATCCAAGATATTCTATCATGTAGTTCATAAATATTTTTGAAAATCTAATAGATGAGAATGCCATCATTGTAGCCACATTCCCTTATCACTCCTAAATAATTCATTGATAGCATCACTTTATCCTGGTAATATTTAAATGTCTTCAGCTGTCTCCCAGCTGTTTTGGTTCAAAGTTGGGTAGTTTGAACTAGCATGCTCTTGAGGGTCCGTTCATCACATTTAGGGTTGATATGGTCGTAGTCCTTTTGAGGAGACTTTTCTTTTCTTTCTTCTTTTTTCCTGCATTTTGTTGAAGAAACTATATGGTTTGTCCTGAAGAATTTGGCATTCTATATTTTCTGACCACTGGTAAGGCTTAAGGTATGGCTTCTTATTTATACTGTTCCATTATCGGTAGTAGGGCAAGTGTAGGTCTAGGAAAGCTTATGTGAAATTTCCTTAAATGTAAATATAATATTTTCTTAAAACTTTCAAAAATAGATTTTCATTTTTGGTATATTCATAGGCATATAAAATTGCCAATCAAATATTTCACCCAAAAATTTAATTTAGTTTTATTTTGATGAGAAGAAAGCTCTTTATCGCTTTAAATTTTTAGCTGAAGAATCAAGGGGATTTTATCTTTCAAAATTTTATGTTTTATATTGTTTCGTGTTTTAGAATGTAAAAGCTAAAATGTCATACTTTTCAGTGAGGGTCAGGGATAGGGTAAAGTCCCAATTTTCTGCTTATGAAAAAAATAATTTAAGGTAATTCTAAATTAATGAGACTAGCATATGAAAGAAATCAGACTGAACAAAACATTGACTTGACAATAAGAAATAAGTTTAATAAAATGAAGGTAGCTAGCTTTTTTGGCTCCGTATTACTTTAATGAGTATGAATACTAAATAAAATTTCCATTCTTCTATTGTACATGAGGCTTCTGTGATTTCAACTGTCTCATTATGCAGTTATTTGCCCAGGTTTCTATGTGTACTTATCTGGAATCTTTGGGAAAGTAGAAGTGAAATTGTCTTCATTTTTATATTTCAAACAGTTCCTGACACATTGTTAAAAGTACACAGGCAAATTAAAAATTTTAATATTAGTAAGCATGTAAATGAATGATATATATAGATAGATGGATTTATACGATATGCATTTAGATGGATATAAATATTATTCACATTAACAATATTGTTTAAAAAGTGTTATCCATTCAATCCCTGATACCAAAAAAGAAAGTGTTATCCACATTAGAACAAATAGATTTTAAGAAAGGCTGCATTTGTATGTTATAAAGCTGATATTAATATGTCATAGTCTTTAACCATTTAATACTTTTTTGGTAAGTAGCTGATGTTATATGTAGTGTTGTTGAGTATTTTTTATTTTCTTATATTTTTGGATTTACTACATTCAGCACTTAATGTCATGACAATGTTATATCATATATCATATCTGTATATAATATATGCAAATATACTTTGATATATGTAACACATTTGACATTCAATAGCTTTGAAGCATTAATCCTGGAACAGATATTTAATTTTTACTAAAACTATGTAAATGCCTACTGTAAATAAATAGCTTTTGTTTATTGAAATAAAACTTAAATTATGCTTCCTTGGGGACTAATCCATTTTCTGAGGATAGATGGTGAGAAGTTGAGATTCTTTGTATAGAATCTGTGTGGTATACATGGTGATTCTGTTGCTTACTAGCTCTGTGACCTGGAGCAAGACACTTAAACTCTCCAAGTCTCAACTTCCTCAACTATACAATGGTAGTAATTATAGATTTTACCTTGTGGGCTAATTGTGGGGATTACCTGAAATCATGTATGTGAAGTGCTTAGTTAGTAACTGGTATACACCAAGGGCTCTATAAATGTCAGCTATGAGTTACTCATGGTAATAAGGATGATGTGCACCTAGATGGTGGTGGAGTCCTGCCTGACCTCCCTCTCTGTGTTTCCTGGTCATCTTCACATGGTGGGCATTCTTTATTTCCTGCCACCCATGGCCAGAGTACAGGGCATGCTGTTCCATTCAGAAGGTTGCCAATGGTAGGTTAGTTTAATTCAGCCTCTGATATGAGGGACAAACCATATGTACATCACTTCCAGGGACCAACATGACTTATGGGAGAGATCTTCTGCTTACACAGAGGCATGTACTTGCCTACCACTAAAGACCAGTAGAATGATGTGAAATAACTACAACCTCTAAATCTGAAAGAGGAACATGTAGAATGAAAGATGTAACTTCCTCTTATGAAAACCTGTTTCCTTTCTGTCCAGTTTAATTTTTACTTGATGTCTTGATTTATTTTCCATTTATTTATCCAGAAAATGTTGACTGAGCAATTACTCTGTG
Organism: Heterocephalus glaber; assembly: GCF_053883595.1. Classification (NCBI taxonomy): domain Eukaryota; kingdom Metazoa; phylum Chordata; class Mammalia; order Rodentia; family Bathyergidae; genus Heterocephalus; species Heterocephalus glaber. The sequence goes on from NW_028258317.1 coordinate 51,028,959, forward strand.
TTAGGTACTGTGCCGAGAACGGGGAATACAATGGTGAACAAGACAGATGCATCCTTTGCTTTGGGGCTTGGAGTCTGGCCTTGGACACAGACATGAAGCAGGTAACTGTAAAGTCATGTGATAAATGCTATGCTAGGTAAACCCACGGTGTAGCAAGAGCATGTAGAAAGGGACAGGGAGAGGCAGGGACTCCGTGGAAAGAGCCACTTAAGCAGAGTCCTAAAGGTTGAGGAGGAATTAGCAGGTAAGAGAGAGAGGACTTGAGAGTCCAGATGTTTTAACTGTGAGGCTTCGCTGGTGGCTTATCTATTGAGGCACTGGATTTGTGCAAGAATATGAGTACTTCTCATAAGTAAGCCTAAGCAAGTCAGTGATGTGGTTCCATTTGTGCCCTGACCAAGAAAGGTCCTGGAGAGGCAAGGGGACCTCAGCAGAAGGCTCACCAGATACCTCAGGGCTGTGGACGGAGTGGCAAGTGACCAGCTGGAGTAGAAATTCATTTGCCTGCTCAGTAAGCTGCAGGCAAGACTTTGCTGGCAATTGAGGGGGTGCTTCTAAAAAACCCACAGAAGCATCAAGAGATATTACCACTTCCCAGATGTAGAGGCATCAGTGCTAAAGCCCATGATAAAGTAAGTAAGGATAGCAACATAGCTTGGTAATACAGAGCTAACCTAGCAAGTGTGAGGCCCTGGATTTGTTCCCCAGAACCGCACAAGGAAAAAAAATCAGTCAAGCAAGAACTTTGCTCTCTCCTTACCTCTTCTAGAGTGATTTATCTTACTGATATGTCTGTGCTTGAGAGGTGTGCTGGGATTTGGGACTTTCCATGCTAAATCCATGGAGATATGGACACTGGAGGCTGGGGTATATAAGTTATATGTGTGTGTATAAAACATATACACGTATGTATTACATATATTATATATATAATTGTATACATATAATGGAGTTTTGTTTTTGTTTTTTTTTAATCTCCTGAGGAAATAGGAAGTGAAAAACATTTCTCCAGCTAGCTGGAGCCTGTGCACAGCATTCCTGGCTGCTTAGTAGGCTGTACCTTGCATTGCCACTGAGGAGGCCCTGCCCAGCTGTAGCATGGACACTTTCTGCTTTTGTCCTCTGTGTTCATTTAGTCCCCTGAGCCTGTTGCAGCCCAATACCCAGTGGAGAAATGTTTTTCACTTCCTATTTCCTCAGGAGATTAAAAAAAACAAAAACAAAACTCCATTATATGTATACAATTATATATATAATATATGTAATACATACGTGTATATGTTTTATACACACACATATAACTTATATACCCCAGCCTCCAGTGTCCATATCTCCATGGAGGAGTTGCTCCAGGATGCCCATGAGTATCTAAATCTGCAAGATGCCCAAGTCCCTTATATAAAAAGGCCTGACATTTGTACATAACCTAAACATACTCTCCTATATACTTTAAATCATCTCTAGATGGCTTACGGTAAATAATACAATATAGATGCTCTATAAATAGTTGTTATATTGTTTAGGGAACAATGACAAGAAAAGTATCTGTATGTGTTCAGTACAGATGCAATTGTTCCTGAATATTTTCCGTCCACAGTTGGTTAAATCCACAGATTGGGAACCTACAGATATGAAGGGTAACTGTATCATTTTCCCTTCCCTCATTAGAAAACGGCCTCCTACTGCTTTCCTACAAGCAGCCTCTGCACTGTATTCACCACCTTAGACTCCTTTTTCACTGTGCTGCCCAGAAATTACAGGGGGAACACATTTCTCATGGCATGACCTTTGAAATTCTGCCTCTCTGTGCTCAAGTCAGTCCCCTAACTGTCCCAGCAGAGCCACGCTGACCTCCAGCCTCCAGTGTCCATCCTACTCCATCGTCATCAAATCCTATATGCCTTTCCAGCCTCATTCACATGTCGTGGGCCTGAAGGCATCTTCTGTGGTCCTGTGGATCTCACTTTCTTGCACAATGCTGCAGCAAGTAGAAACCGAGTTTTCCCATATATGACTAAATAGTTTTATTTTATATTATTCCCTCTATTTCACAGTTGCTAGCCCCTTCTCCCTGTGATGGCTTTGTATTATCTCAACTTAGCTAAGCTGTATTTAGATTTTCAGCTATTGTCTCCCGATGAGGTTCAGGTTAAGCCTGGACACAAGAAAATTTTACTCAAGAATTGGAAAGTGGAAGTCACACAGCAGCAGTACTGTCTGAAGGTTGGGCATGTTTTTATGCATCCCATCTTGGGGAAGTGGATCAGCAGGTAGATCCATTGGTCCCTGGCTCTATCTGATCTTATTCTTCACCCCCTTCAGGTTCTGGGCTGGGCATGTACTTGTGCAGCTCTGTGGCAGGGAGCACTGACTTCTTCCATGGTCACCCTCAATAACAGTCAGAAAGAGGCTCTCCACAAATTAGTGATATTTATTTGGGAGGCTGTGGTCTGTACTTCCATTTCAGCCATGTAGTATTTGAGGAGCTAGTACAAGTTCTAGGCAGAAATCCTCAGGAGACAGTAGGAAATGAAAAACTAGAACTGGGGAGAGTGTTGGGCTGGAAGGTTTGGGAGTCATCAGTATGGGGATAGTGGGGAGCTAATGCTGAGATGAGATCACAGCCAAGCACAGATAAAGTGAAAGGACCCAGGGGCACCACACGGCAGCAGGGAGCGGTGAGATGTGAGATTAGGAGCGGGTGAGGGGGCCAAGAAGCGTGTGGGAGGAGAGCTAAACGGGGACCAAACAGGTAGAATGGGACCCAGAAGATCAAATAGAGACTGGATTTAGCTCTAATGGGTTAGAAGTGGAAAAAACTAGGACCAGAAGTGCCTGAAGGGGTATATTCATTTCATAAGTACTCCATAGCAAAGTACCAGAAACTGAGTGGTTTAATAAAAAACCAGTTGTTGTATTGTTTCATAGTCCTGCAAGCCAGAAGTCCAAAATAAGATGTTGACAGTGCCACGGTCTCTGAAGGCTCAGTTTCTGGAGAAACTGTTTCATGCCTTTCTCTGAAATTCTGGGGTTGCCTGCGTGTCCTGGCATTCCTTGGCTTGTGGATACATTGCTTCTGTCTCACCTCCATCATCACCTGGAGTTTCCCCTGTGTGCATGTCTGTGCTTCCTCTTCCTATAAGGACATCAATCAGCAGATTAGAGGCACACCCTTAACTAATGAAACCTGCAGCAACTCCATTTCCAGGTAAAGGCACATTCTAGGAAGACATGGAATTTTTTTGGAGGGAGACACTGCTCACCCCAGAACATGATATAAATAAGTGGCAAGGAAGATTACAGACTACTTTGAATAGGAAGCTGGAGGAGATAGGGTTAAAGGGAGAGGTTTTTTATTTCCCTAGATGGAAGAGGCGTACACATGTTACTATGTTAAATAAATGAAGGAGCCCTAGGGATGGAGAAATTAAAGATTCCAGACCAAGAGTAAGTAATTGATGGCCCCAGCTCCCAGGAGTCTTGGGTCTGGAGTGCAGGTGGATGGACCCACACAGATAGAAGTAGAGGGCAGGAGAGATGTGTGCAGGTGCAGATGTGATTGAGAAGGGGGGTGAGTAGCTGAGAAGGGTGAAGCGTGACCATGCAGCTCCATGCACACTGAGGTGCTCAACAAGTAAATCAATAACAGATGTTAGTGGGAGCCGCTGAAATAACAGCCTGTGAAATCAGCGCCACTCCATGACTAGAGGATTAGTTAGAGATTCTGGCCATGGGAACCAAGAAGAAGAGAACAATCTGCTCATGCTGACAGACTGGGGCTTTGGGTGTGCAGTTTCGTTGTTAAGTGGAAACAGCTCGAGAAGTTCTGAGAGAAAGCCAGAGAGAAGCCTCAAAATCAAATGTACTGTTCCCTGCTTTGAGTGGAGCCTCTTGCAGCAGTAATGCTGTCCTCCATATAATGATTCACATTTGGAGGATTCCCGGAAAAGGGCTGAGGAGTAAGAATACAGCCTCAGCACTGAGATCTAGAGAGAATTCTCTGAGATAAGTAGGGCCATGGTGGAGGAGGTAGATTTAAAAGGCCCCCTGCTACTTCAGTGCCAGCATGGAATGCAGTTCATCAAGAGCAGTTACTTGGGTGCTTGATGCAGGAAGATTGCAAGTTCAAGGCCAACCTAGGAAGTTTAGTGAAACACTTCTCAAAATAAAATTTAAAAGGGGGCTGGGGGTGTAGCTCAGTGGTAGGAGCCCTCCGGGCTCAATTCCCAACACTGAATGGGGGTGGGGAAACAAGATCAGCCTGGATCCAGTGTTACCCTTCATTTTTCCAGAGGCCTGAATAATACAATCATGCACCTCATGACTTTTGGTTAATGACAGTCCAAATGTGTAAGAGTGGTACCATAAGATTATATTTCCTAGTGACGTTTGTTTGCTTCTGCCACCATATACTTAGGAGAAAAGCAGGAGCCGTGCCTGGGCAACATGACTTTCTGGTCATCTTCTTACTTCTTGCCAGACTTCACGACTGTGGCTAAAGGCTTATTATGCCTCAGGCTCTTGGCCACTGGTCAGAAAGTGATTTAGCAGCATAGGCTGAGACTCAGTGGTATTTGGAACAAATTTCAAATATTTAAATGAGTAAATGGTTATACTCCATTTAATAGGTCATTCAAAACAAAGTGGTTTTTCATCTGGATGCACACTACAACTACTGGAAGCTCTTAAATATTCTGATGCTGAGCCCCTTTTCAGCCAATTCCAATTACTTTTCACATGCAACCAAGGTTGAGAGTCATCAGTTCATCTCTTCAGCCAGAGCACATTTTGCATGAAACTCATCCTGGTTGGTCCCATGAGCATATTAGTCTCCCTGGATATCAGAGCAGATGATTGGCAACTTCTGCTCTTGCAACTTTTTTTTTAAACTTTTCTGTATTATAAGGCTATGAAAGTCTCAATTAAATTTTAAAAACTTCTTTAAATGTATGAGAACATATTACAGTATTGTTTGAGGCAAATCTTTTTTTTTTCTTAAATTCTTTTATTGGTACATTTTAGGTATACAATATGTTGACATTTATCATTGGGTGCTTGTACCTGTACATGATGTATCTTGGTTCTTATTTTTATCCCATTACCTGTGCGCCCTTCACCCGCTTCATCCTTCCCTATTTACATAGACTTCATTTCCATTTTTTTTCTTTTCTCATAATTTTTCCTTTCCCTTCTTTCCTTTCCCCTTCCCCTCCCACCACCCCTACCCCTTTGGACCTTTTCTTCCTATTTCAAATTATCAATTATTCATTTTAATCATTTTAACCCTTATTTACACTTTCAGTTTCTCACACTAGAGAAACTATTTGGTATTTATACATGTGTGTCCTATTTATTTCACTTAAGAGTATGGCCTCAATATGCATCCATTTAGCTATAAATGTCTCTAGTTTCTTGTTCTTTAAGGCTGAGTAGTACTCCAATTTATTAAAAAACTCACATCTTCTTTATCCAGTTTCCAGTTAATGGGCACTTGGGCTGTTTCCAAGCTTTAGCTATTGCAAACTGTGCCACTATAAACATGGGTGCACATATATCGCTGTGGTATGATTCTTTTAATTCTTTGGGGAAGATCCCCAGCAGGGGAATAGCTGGGTCAAATGGGACCTCTAATCCTAGTTCTTTGAGGTGTCTCCATACTGATTTCCACAGTGGTTGCACCAGTCTGCACCCCCACCAACAATGAAGAAGTGTTCCCTTCTCCCCCGCAACCCCACCAGCATTTGTTACTGGTTGATTTCTTGATAGCAGCCATTGTTTCTGGGGTGAGGTGGAATCTCAGTGTTGTTTTCATCTGCATTTCTCGAATGACCAGTGATGTTGAACATTTTTTCATATATTTATTTGCTGCTTTTACTTCTTTGGCTGAGAAATGTCTGTTCACTTCAGATGCCCATTTTTGAATTGGGTCTTTGAATTTTGGGGGTGTTTGAGGCAAATCTTGACCCTATCATAGGTGCTCTTGAGACTCACTTCTATGTGGAAATGAAATGAGCCTTTGCCCAAGTGAGAATTTTAAAAGTAGCTATCACTTCTGGAGGGTCTATGTGTAATTAGCATTGCACCAAAATTTTTCACATATATTATTTAAAATTCTGGACACAACCATACACAGTTGTTATTATTAACAGCTGTATTTTACAGGGAGGGATTTGGGATCCGGAAAGATTAAGCAAGAACACACAATCTTTAATTTTTAGATTTAGGCATTAAATCTATATCCATGAATTCAAAACTCCTGGTTTGTCTTACTACTCAAGCAACATTAATGCAGGGCAAAGACTCCTCCTGACCTCTGACCTGAGTCCTGACTTTCTCTACTTGGAGCGTAAGGCTCATGGCTTCCTGCTCACTCAGCAGTGTCCAGAGGAGCATTTTAGGCCCAGACAGGCAACCATGTACTCAGCAAAGGCTCTCTTGCTCCCTTGGGGGTTTGTGAGAGACTGTCTAATGCATATATTTTCTTTAGCTTCCTTAAATCCTCTCTAGGCTAAATTATATCCTTGCAGGCATATCTCTGATCGTATCATCTTAGGTATAACTCCAGAGAAAGTTTTATAAAGTAAACCTTGGCTTCCACTGGTATTGAAAACCAGCCCTGAGTGGTATTACCAGGCACTCTTCCTATGGCTAAGGCAGGAAGCTTGATGAAAGCTTCTAAACAAGATCTATGGGGTTGGGGTGGCCGAGAAATGATTCCTCAGA